>NC_069659.1:169108636-169431363 GCF_027244095.1 Hemicordylus capensis | reverse complement strand
CACTGGGTTAAATGCCATGAATGGATTCCCCTTTCTTGCCCATTCATTTGCCCTCCAGGCCTAACCTACAACAGTGTGCAGAAGAGAAGAAGCAAGGCAATCCCCAAATTCGGGAGCTCAGTGGTAGAACATCTGAAGGCAAAAATTTCAATCCCTGCCATCTCCAGGGAGTTTTGCTACAGCAGGCAATACCACGGGTTTTCTGTGAAGCTTTACTGGGAACTCAAGTTATCCCAAACACCCGACGCAAAAAGTGGATTTTTAAAAAGCCCCGATATAAATCGGGCTGCAGTGAAAAACCTGAATTGTGTGTGAAGTGCTCCCCTATAACTTGCAGGGACTTGGGGGTAAATCTGCCCAATATGTGAATGCACCCCCTCCATACAGATGCAAGCCAAAGGGCTTTAAAAGCCCTGTGTGAAAAACTTCCTGGTAGGGCTGGGGAAAGCTCCTGCCTGAAAGGGCTGCTGGCAGTCAATGTAGATAATACCGAGTTAGATAAATGAATGGTCTGACTCAGAATAAGTCAGCTTCCTATGCAGCTGCTGCTCTCTTTGCTTTTGTCACAGATTGCTCACTTGGAGAGGGCAGGTGAGTAGATAGTAACAGAAAGGAAGAGAAACAGGACCAGGGGGCTCCGGGGACCAGGGCTGGCAGCAGGTCCCTGACTGCAGGGTGGGCCTTGGCAGATGCCCAATCATGCTGACTCCCAACACCAACCATGCAAATAGGATCACATGGCAGTGTGGATGAATAAGCCTGAGGACTGTCAGGAGAAAAAGAAGTGAAATGGTACTCAGAAAAACAGCTTCACAACCAGGTGAATGTGTTTGCAACGAGTGTCAAAAATCACTAAAAATGGGAGGCGCTTTTGAGAATCATGAAAATAAATATAAAATAAAATAAATAGTTCCAGCTCAGTCCCCATATATATCCCCCTTTTTCCAAACCAAGATCTTCCGTTTTGGTCCCAGGATTATCTTAGCGAAACATATGTAGAAGGTTTAGGCTACAATCACGCTTGTTTATGAGTTATTTGCTTGACAAATGGTGGGATTTTCAGGTTACTAAGTGTGTTTTAAGATTGACTCCGTAGGATCAGATCCCTATGAATGTCTTTATTCAGCATAGCACACTTCAGCACAAACAAATTAAAGCCACAAATTCTGAGCAATATCTCAGTTGATTTTTGTGTGTGTTGGGAAACTATCTGTTGATACTTTATTTTATCACCCAGTGAGCTGTGTGCAGTTGGCAGCAAAGGTTGCTTTTGCTTTAGGAAAAAAAATTACATTAATATTGACTTGATTGCTTGATAAAAGCAATGGTACAAAAGAATATTGCAAAACCTCAGAGGTTTGGCATGTTTTTCTATGTGGGTGGAAAAGTGTTGTGCTGTAGCCAAGCAAGAATGAATCATGAGGCTGTAACATAAAGGGGAAAAATACTAGAAGATGTAGTTTTTAAAAAGATGACAGCTAAAATAACAAAGCTTGTAGGCTTTTGCATGTATATGCAACATAAAGAGTTTGATATAATAATAGTACAAGTTGAGGAGGACACAACTTAAGTAGCAACTTGCTCTTCAGTATCTGGTATTGCATTTTTTTTAAAAAACAACAACACCCAAACCGTACATGATCTGTGATTAGTTTACTTGTTCACACACCAGAATATCACACCAGAAATGAAAGTTCTGAACCCCAAATCTATTGCACCCAAATGTATTGTAGTGGATGGTCTGGGAGCACTAGTAACGTATTGAAGATATGTGAATATGGACCTGATAAGTGTCTGGATCAGTGTCTGGACCAGCCATGCTTTGCCCATCTGTACTGCAGATAAGAGAGGTGAAACAGTGTTGGCTGTTCTGTGCTGCCAACAGCTGGGTATGGTTTCAGGGTTGTTGTTTTTTTAGTAGAATACTCATTTAAGAGAACGTCTTCTTTACTATGCACCACACCACCCATTGAGATCATCAGGAGAGGTTTGTCTGCAGTTGCCACCGGTTGGTCTGGTGGCTACTTGGGGGATGGGCCTTTTCCATCGCTGCCCCCTGAGGCTTTGGAACACACTTCCAGCTGAAATAAGAGCCTCCCCATCTCTGACAACTTTTAAACAGGCAGTCAAGACACATTTGTTCACCCCAGCTTTTAATTAGAAACTGTTTTAATAGTTTGATGGTTTTTAATAGTGTTGCTTTAAATTTTAAATTGTTGTAATGTTTTAAACTTTTTATTTGTTGTTTTTATCGTATGTTGTAAACCACCCAGAGACTTGCGTTTTGGGCAGTATAAAAATATGTTAAATAAATAAATAAATAAATAAATAAATAAATAAGAGTATTCCACCCATTAGAATGGAATACTCATCAGTGGGTCCTTCCAGTTGCTTGCATGCTCTCTACCTTTTAATGGGTTCCCTTTATTCTAAGAAGCACATGCCAGGAAAGGAGAAACAAAGAGGTGTTCATTTGGAAGGCTCTCTGCTCCTGAGCTAAACACTAAGTCTTGCTAACTGGACAAAGAGGCATCTTTTAAAGTGGTAGCTCCCTTATACTTTGCAGGGAGATTGCAACTGTCCCTCTTCAACCTGTCATAGCATCTCTCCCGGTGGCTGTCATTGCTGGCGTCTCCTTTGTGTTTCTTTTTAGACTCTGAGCCACTTTGGGACAGGGAACAACTTCTCATTTCTTTTGCGATGTAAACTACATTGTGAACTTGAAAAAGTGTTATATAAATATTCTTAATCCTAATAGCCTCCCATACCACTTCAGCTAAGCCTTGTCTGTTTTGCTGGCACCAGAGCCAAGCTCCCAAGGATCCACTTTCTGGCCAAGAGCACAAGCAACCCAGGCAACATTTTTAGTAGTATGCAATCCACGAGGTGCCCCCAGAAATGCTTTGGAAGGTCATAGAAGGTGCAGGGGTGCAATCAGGGATTTAGTGGAGCCAGTATTCCAGTGTGGTATAGTGGTTAGAGTGCTGGATTAGGACTGAGAAGACCCAAGTTCAAATCCCCATTCAGCCATGAGACTTGCTGGGTGACTCTGGGCCAGGCACTTCTCTCTCAGCCTAACCTACTTCACAGGGTTATTGTGAGGAGAAACTTAAGTATGTAGTACACCGCTCTGGGCTCCTTGGAGGAAGAGCGGGATATAAAATGTAAAATAATAATAAAATAATAATACTATGCAGCAAATTGCCTCTCTGGACCTTCTTTGAGAGCAGGAACAACTGTATCATTTGCCGGAGCTTGTCTCCTGCCAAATGAAATAGGAAGCAAGAAAGGAAGGGAAGAGGAAGCTTCTGAGGAAGCAAGAGAATTTGTGATTGCAACTATGCATCTTTTTGCCTTCTCTCCAGATTTGCTGGGTTCAACTAATGGATGCAGTCAGCAGCAGCAGCAATAATCTGAGGAGGAAGGGAGCAGGAGGTTAAGTCAGGTTGGGCAGGAGGCAAGAAAGTGTGAGTGTCCTCATCTTTTCCCATACCTGCTGGGCAGCCACTCCTCCCTCCCTTGCTCTCCACCCCACCCGCCCCGCTCCCCAGGCTACCATCCTAGGTGCACTTGAAAGTAAGCTTATTTAATTCAGTGGAACCCACTACTGAATTTTTTTTTTTAAAAACCATTACCCTCTTAATCTCTATTGCTCCATAGACATTACTCACTTACCAATCCTTCACCCGTTTTTCTCCAGTAAGTCCATGCACCCTGCCAAGGGAAGGCCAAAGAACTGAGGGGTCTGTTCAGCAAAGGCTTGTGATACAGTTGTAGTTGTTGTTATCATCATTCTTACTATTATTCCAGTGTCTAAAAGTTTACTTAGAGAAACCATTGCTACCTAAGTAGGTTTGGAATAGTTTGGTCTGATTGTCAGTGGGCTGGCTAATTACGTTATCTACATTGCAGGGTTGTGTGAGGGGTTTTTTAAGCCTCACTGATATTGCATACATTTAGGAGCACAGGAAGCTGCCATATACTGAGTCAGACCATTGGTCCATCTAGATTAGTACTGTCGGTCAACCCAGACTGGCGGTGGCTACTTCAAGGCTGCAGGCAGGAGTCTCTCTCAGCCCTAACTGGGAGATGCCAGGAGGGAACTTGGAACCTACTGCATGCAAGCATGTGGGGGAGGTGTTCGAGGTGGTGTTGAGGTCCACGTAGGTCCCCCCTCCCCCCGCCAGCCTCCCTTGATGCCCATGACCCAGTCCAAGCAGAGGCTAATTGTGCAGGCACAGCAGCCTCCCAAATGGCCACTGTGCCAGAGGGGGAAGGCCTGAATGGGCCGAAGAGCTGGCTGACCAGCCAGTATGGGCATCAAGGGAGGCTGGCGGCGGGAGGGGTAACCTCCATGGACCCCCCACAGCACCTTCAACAACTCCCCCGGAGGGCGTAAGTAAACTTTTGGTTATTCATTTTTAAGAAGTTTGCAACCCACCCACCCCACCCCGGGCTGGAGGTGGGGGTGTTCGAGACTGGCCCAGTCTGGTTTGGGTCTGGACCAGACTCAAACCGAACCAGCTGGTTCTGTGCACACCCCTAGCAAATAACAAGCGAGAGATTTGTGGCACTCCTTCCCTCGAGAATGGTCCAGGGATGGCAGCACTGTGCCACCATCCCCACCTGGGACTTTTACACACAGCAGGCTTTACCACGAGTTTACTGGGAGGCTTTACTGCAAATTTGAAGTTGTCCCAAAAATCTGACACTAACTGTGGATTTCTTTTAGCACGGATATAGATCAGGCTACATTCTTGATGTGCCATGAAAACCCCGAGTTGTGTGTGAACTGCTCGCCGATACCTCACAGGGACTTCAGGGTAAATCTGGATGATATGTGAATGCACACCCTCCATTCCAGAGGAGATGCAACTTATAGGGCTGTAAAAGCCCCATGTAAAAAAATCTTCCTGGATGATTCACTGCCTGAGGCAACCACCTCAGTTTGCCCTTATTATGAGGGCAGCTTATTATGAGGGCAGCTTTGAGAATGTTTTAAATTGTTTTTCTGCAAATGGGGCTTATGTTTTTTAAAAGTTATGCTAGATTTTATTTAAACTTGTCCTTTAAAGAAATGCTGCTATGTTTTGCTTTTGCTAAAATTGCGCAGTGTGTTGTAAATACAACAGCCCTACAAGGTAGGTTAGAATAAGGTAATTATGATTGCCTTACAGTTCACCAGAAATTTTATTTAGTCTGGATGTTAAGGGGAAAAGAAAGAGGTGGGGAGGAAGAAAATATGTTTCTATGCAACTCCAGAATAGCCACATGGAGCTGAAACACAGGGTCGGTTTGGGCAATACAGCCCCCAAACATGCAGTTAGGAAGGGGAAGCGCTGAAAGCATGCACAAACATCTTCCACCAACATCCCAACACCTTCCTGGGAGTTATTCACCCATGGCTTCATGCTGCGGGGTAAATGTTGAGCGAAGCCACTTCGAAGTACACGCGCGGCATTGAGGGAAACAGCCCTTGATTTTGATGCAAGTTCACATGTTTTCCTTCATGTTTTCCTTCTAGCCAATGGTGGGGGTGGGAGAGTGAGAGAGTACTGAAAACCTATATCTGCATTTGTAAAGAGAGTATCCTTATCATGCTAATGATTCTATGTCAATGCCTCTCCCTATTTGCTCCTTGGTGTTTTCAGAAAAAGTAGCTTAAAACCAGCATTTTAAAAACCCAGAAATACCTCGAGATAAGCTAGAATTCGCAAGACAAAGCCCGACTTGTGTGTGGAGTGGGCCCAAGGATCTTGAAGGGACCTCGTGGTAAGTTTGGCTGGTGTGTGAATGCACACACTCTCTCCCAAAGGAGATTTGGGGTAGAAGCCCTGTGTGTAAAGCCTCCTGGTGCAGTCCTTAACCGTGTGGGGACCTGTGCATCTGAATGGCCCTATACATGCACTCCAAGCACTCCATTTGGGCTATACCCTAATCCTGGGTTTAGCACTCGTACCAATATAAGATGTATATAAGATAGATGTAAGTTATATAAGATAGATGTAAGTTATTTCTTCTTGTTGTGATATTGTCATAGTGAAGGATGTGATTAGAGGGGTGTCTATGGAAGTGTTCACAATGAGCTCCTGCACTTCCACATTTGCCACTGCACCATTGGGTGTCATGCTCAGTTTGCTTTGGGCTAATCTTGTTTGGCTGCCCTGTCCAAAGAACTCACAGTACCTTAAAAAAAAAAGTCTTCTGCACTTCTTTTTTGACATTCAAATACTGCGATGGGAAATTAGAACCCCTTGTTTTCTAACTTGTGCTTTTTGTTCTTCTGAACTAAGCCTGAAGGAGTTAACTGAGCAATGAGGAGAGATGCTTTAAGAATTAAAAGGGAGCATGGGTTTGGGAATAAATGAGTATGAGCTGTCAAATAGTATGTTAAGAATAGATAGCAGAACATTTCTAACCATTAGACAGGGGTGTAGTGAGCTTGCTGTGGCCAGAGGACAAAGTTTTGCCAGTGGCCCCCCTGCCCCTTTTGATTTTTAATCATGCACACTTTGCACATATGCACCCCAAGCCCCCCACCCCGATGCCAAGTCTAGGGCGTGTGTCCAAAAGCAGGGGCAGGGCCAATCAGTTCCTGCAGAGTTTCCCCAATCAGCAGTTTGTTGAATCGCTGACTGGGAGCTCCTTTCTTTGCCTCCGCACAAAGGCAGGGAAAGGAGCTCCCAGTCAGCGATTCAACAAACCACTGACTGGGGAAACTCTGCAGGAACTGACTGGCTCCATCCCTGCTTTTGGACACACCCCCTGTGCCTGATATCAGATGCAAGGGGTCTGGCTACTGCTTGTTCAGACCCTCTCCCATCCTCCCCAATCAGCATTTAATTGAAACACTGACTGGCTGGCCTCCCCACCCAGCCCAGCCAGCATTTCAATCACACACTGGCTGGGGAGGAGAGAGGCACACCTCACACTCCCAGCCAGCAAGTGCTTCATTTGCCGGCTGGGTTTGGAAGGGGGCAAAGGGGTGCCTTGGCAGTCCCCTCAGACCCTGGTGGCCAAGGGACAGTAATCCCCCTTTATCTCCATGCCCCTGCCACTAGAAGAGTGAAATTCTAGAACATCCTCCCTAGAGCAACTGATGGCATACAGAAAATCAGTTTAATAACAGAGAATGTTAACATTTATGAAGTATGAAGTTTTTCATCTTGTGCCTGGCTGACTAATAGAATCTCCCTAGAGCAACTGAGGGAGTTAAGAAATTAACTCAGTTTAAAAACATAGAAGGTTAGCATATATGAAGTTTTTTCATCTTGTGCCTGGCTGTCCTATAGACTGGTGGAACTAAATAAACCCCCAACTTTCTTTTGAGGCAACTTGAGTGGAGAATGAGATGTATAAGTAATTTAGACTGCGAAGAATATATTTTCTCTGGAATGAACAGGAGTGGAGCACTTCTTGCTTTCATGTTCAGGATGAAAGTGATTATCATGTTTTTGCGAGGGTCAAGAAATGTCTTCTCAGGATAGACTGGCTAGTGCAGTGCCCACCCCACCCGTTCCCTGCGGAGTATGATCTGGCTTGGTTGTTTGTGCTGCTTCAGTATGTTTTGCTTTAAACCATTATTTGCCCTACACACACCTCTAACTTGGTGCTAATGGTTTGTTGCGTGTTGTGTAACCTGGCTATGGTCTTGATATGATCTAATATTTTAGGGATGCTTTGAGTACAAGATAGGTTTACTCACTTCAGGGGATTTCACAGGGTAACTTCCAGGTCAGGAAGCCCAGTTCACCAGTTCTGTAATTCTACGGAACATTGTACATAGAGGCAGACTTGGGTTTCCCACCCAGTATATAGTCAGTGGGGAACTGCACCCTTTTATAGATGCCTAGCAAAACAATAGCCACATTCACCTGTAACAGAGGACCAGAGTTCGAAGGACTGTGGTTTCCTTACTATTACGTCTGAACCCAGCCAACTCCATTCCCATCCGTAGCATGACCTAAGGTTGCGCTGACAAGCCTCCAGTTTGAACCCTCAGTATGTAGTGAGTTTCACAGCTCCAAACAGAGGGTCCAGAGTGTTTCCAAAATTGCCTCGGAGCAACTGGACTCGGTTGGGATTCTGTTTAGGTCCCACCAGCCTACAGAGTCACCCAGATGTGAGCTATGGCTGCTTCCTTCCCCACTCTCCAGGTGCCTTTTTATTGCAAGCCTCTAAGTAGGCTCTTATTCAGGACTTTAGCCAAATTATTGCAATTCCATATACCAGAAAATGTATAATGTGTCCTGGGCGCTTTCCAGACTAGCTGCTCAACAGCAGCAAAATGCCTCCGTTAAGTCACATTGAAAATATAAACAGCAGGGGGAGCAGTCTTGTAGCAACTAACAACCCGAAAAAATATCAACTTCCTTACGCTGGATATACGACGTCCTAGCTCTATATTGCAGCGATTAAATTCGAGACAAGGCATTGGCAATGTGAATGGCACTCTGCTGTCCACATACGGACTTCAGTGTGACAATGCAGGAAGTGTGGAAACACACTTCCGAGATCTGACATGAGCCCGTTGCAGGGTCTAATCTGGAAAGCGCCCTGAGGCAGTTCCTGAGTCAATCAAGAGGTTTCTCCCTCCTTGGAGTTCACATGCAAAATAACAGGGCCCATTGCTAGGTGGACTTAGTTACTTCAGGTGGGTCTCTCTGGACAAAAGGCAAGAGCAAGCTATGCAAATGTGGCTGTGTGAGGATAATAAGGCAATGTTTGCTTACAATCTCAAGACTGTGGTGTCTCCAGGCACAAAGATACACCTATTTTATTTGTTATGAGTGTCCTCCCTTATCTGCACTAGCCAATTCATCAGAATTAATGGGGTGAGAAATGGCTATTTCTGTACTACTCCTGAGGTGCAGTCCAATGGTTATCTCTGAGCAGGAGTGATTCCTCCCTTAGCAATTGGCTTTTGATGGGAGTCTATTCAGCTAGCTTTTTCCTCCTTAGGGAGGGGTGGCCTCATCCTGTTTCGGTTTGCAGACTCCTTAACCCGAAGCCACACTGCCAACCTCAGCTTGTGCTTAATGACCAACTCATGCCAGTCCGTGAGGTGAAAAGTTCATGGGGACTATGATCCCATAGTCCTATGCTCTTAGTAAAACTTAGTAGTGTTTACATCTGACAGAGGGGTGTTACTGCACTATCCCAAAACATGGCTCCTTGGCAACGAAGGAGCCTCCTTTTCATTTAAATGCAGCAGTGGAGGCTGTATTCAGCTGGACTGGAGTTAAGAGAGGAAGCTGATCCCTTCCTCCCTGATTGGCTGTGCAGGCTGTCCTTCAAGCAAGAAGGAATCCTATAAAGCCAGGTCCCCCACCTCTCTGCAATCTTGTTGACTGCAGAGAGGATGCTCTCCTGAATGGGAGAGCAGGGGAGGTGTGCGCAGAACCACGGCCCATTGGACCAGCAGTTCCATGTTACATGAGAATGTGGCCTATAATAAGGTTGTTTGGAAACCTGCATGTCCTTCACCCAAACTTTACATTTTGGGGGTATACATTTAATAGGTTGACAGAGGCTGACATCCAGACTAATGCTGCACTATCACCAACATGTTGCACTAGAACAAGGTTGTTTTGAAAGCTAGTTCTACTAAAATGGTAGCTTGTGTTTCAGACTAGTCTTGCACAACAAGGTTTGCAACCTGTGGTATGCCTCCTGCTTTGAAATGTCCACATCCTGTTCTGCTCTCCTTGTTGTGCAAGCACAATTCTTGTGCAAGTGCCATGAGAATCCAAGGGATCACATAATTCGGCACCTGTGCAGCTATGCAACCTTCTTGTGTGCGTGCAACTTTGTTCGTTGTGCCAGCACAGAGTTACTCTGGATGTCAGCCATAGGCCCAAGGCTGTTATAATATAAGCTGTCCTAAAACATTAGAAGGTAGCTTTAGATTCTAGGATAATACCAAACCCATATCATATTGTTTAGGTTTTAATTTGTGTTTGATTTTAAATTGTTTTAAATTGTTTTAAGTTTTTGTGTATGTTTTTAACTTGTTTTTATGTTGTTGTTAACCGCCCAGAGACAGAAGTTTGGGGCAGTGTACAAATCTGATAAACAGGCAGACAGATAGATAGATATTGTATCGTATCATATTACATCTTTTCATATATCCACTCATTCTTGTATACTGCTTTACACCAAAGGTCACTGAAATTAAAAAAATAATAATACACAAAGCAAAGTACTACATAGGATAAAGTAAACTTTAAACATCTATGTAAACTTCAGTGCATACCATATTTATTCTGGTCTTTAATTTCTCTCAGTTTAGGATGCTCAGGAAGATATAAGTCATATGGTATAAATCGTTCCTTCCTTCTAAATATTTTCAGCATTTTATTCTGGGACAGATACAGCTAACATTTACTTCAACCATAATAAATTCAGGGGTTAAAAGGGGCACATTGTCCATGGCATCATCAATCCATTTGACCAGCTTGTGTTCTATCAGGAGTATCACCATATTCAAATAATTACTATGGGCATATTTTGTTTGTTTAAGGAAGTTAGAAGAAGTGCAATGGAATCTATCTCCCTCTCTCCCTTCAGCAACTGAAAAATGGTTGCTAGCTTCCCTGTCAACAAATAATAGTATCAGCATTCTTTGTAGGTATGGTGGTGGTATTGGCCATACTTGCACGATACCTTATGAGGTAAATATTTCCTCAGAAACAGACCGGAGGCATTCTTATCCTTGGCATGGTAGGAAACCTGTTAGTAGAAGAAGGTGGTGGTGTGTATGTGTGTATAAAGATCATAAGATTACACAAAATTACATTTTTCTGCATGCTTCCACTTTGTATTCAGAATGTGATGAATTGAAAGTAGTGATTAATCTTGGAAAAATAGCATTGTGAAGACAGCTTTAATTTATATGGCCATCTGTCTTACTGCCACTCCCAGAAAAATTGTACGTGTCACACCTATAGCACATATCCAGAATAAAAATGTTCTCCTTATTTTAATCAGATTAGGGGGTTATTTTTTGCATTAAAATTATTGTATTCATCTGAAGGCTGGTTCACATCTGTATGTTCATCTCTTGATTACTGCACCAAGTAATGACTTGCATGTAAAGATGAGCCATACCATCATAGAGTATGAAGACCCACAGAACTTGCATATCATCTTGGATAAAATACTTTTCAATGAAATCACTTTGACCTATACATATAGCAGAGTAAGGTGGCAGAAGAATTCTGAGATGGTAAATACTTCCGACTGTAGAGCTGACAATTTCTGAAATAACTCCCCTCTCCCACCCCCCAAAACATTCTGTACTGGTAAAAAACAAGTATAGCAAGGAGAAAAGGTCTCGTCCAGCCTGCTCAGCATTGGCCCCGCAGCAGTTTGAACTACAATAATCGCCAGCCACAGTGGCCAGTAGCCAGGGATTATGGGAGTTGTAGACCAACATCTGCAGGAGGGCCGGAGTTGAGCAGGTATCGAATCTACTCCTTGCTTTTCTATACATTCAAACATGTGATTCCTACCCGCAGTCTGAAGCAGTGTTCCCTCTAACAGGAATCCCCAGATGTTGTTGACTACAACTCCCAGAATCCCCAGCCAAAGGCCACTAGAGCTGGGATTGCTGGGAGTTGTAGTCAACATCAGCTGGGAATCCCTGTTAGAGGGAACAGTGGTCTGAAGTGATATTTTGTTACTTACTTCTGTGGCATATGTTGACCCGGATTCAGTTGCAATTTCTGCTAAATAATCAGTTGAACTGAAATTCTTGAGATGCTCTCTGACCTTTTCATACCATAATTAGTTTAATTGTTAGTACTGAATTTCTATAAGAATTGTATTCACCCCCACATTCTGCATTTCTTCATTAAAACAATGTCAGCAATGAATTGCAGTGGTTAAAAGCATCTTGCAGAATAAAGACAGCTTTTAGAGGACAGTCAGGCCTGCTCAACTTTGACCCCCCCCAGCTGTTCTTGGACTACAACTCCCATAATCTCCAGCCACAGTGGCCATTAGCCAGGGATTATGGGAGTTGCAGGCCAACAACTGCAGGAGTGCCAAAGTTGAGCAGGTCCGGTATAGTGGCTGTGCTAGGCCTTCATTAACATTAGTTTGCTCAAGTGGACTTCAAGCTCTTTAGGGTAGAGGTGAAGACGGGGATATTCACAATCAGCATTAAAACCACAAGTATAGAGAAGCAGCTAAGCTGACAGAGGAAATACACAAAGCACAGACTGTGAAAGATTCAAAGAGAACTGTCAGGACAGTAGTGATCAAGAGAGGGAAATTGGGAAATGGAAGTGTCCCTGGAAGGTTGGTTTTGATCTGAATAGTCTCAAAAGAACCCTGTTTGGAAAAGGAGGAAGAAGGACAGAAATAGATGGAAAGTCCCAGAAAAGTGGCCATAAACAATGGAGGTATATAAGGGTGGGAGTATGGCAGTTCTAGGGCCTTTCCACTACTCGCTGACCTGCATAGGGGAGGATCAGATCCGAGTCTAGGATCTGGTAACCAGGCTAGCCACCTAGGAATCTGTAGGACTTGTTGAATAATAGTGGAGAACTAATGTATTCAGATTGTCAAAACTATATTATTATTACTACATTTATATCCCGCTCTTCCTCCAAGGAGCCCAGAGCAGCGTACTACATACTTGAGTTTCTCTTTCACAACAACCCTGTGAAGTAGGTTAGGCTGAGAGAAAAGTGACTGGCCCAGAGTCAGCCAGCTAGTTTCATGGCTGAATGGGGATTTGAACTCGGGTCTCCCCGGTCCTAATCCAGGACTCTAACCACTATACCATGCTGGCTCTGAATGAATGAATGAAACTATAACCTTTTGCTTATTTGACTTCTTTGCTATGCAGATTAAAAATAAAGCTTTGAGGATGTATTTGACTCATTGAACAGTTACTTGTAGGTAGCTTGAATCTATTGAGAAGGATGAGTGGGTTGGGGCTCTATCACAATGGAAGAAAAAAGACACACACACCCCTGCTTTCAGTGGTACCTTTGCATCCGGATACACTTTCATAACTGAAAAATAAGGATTTCACGGATAGCATGACTCAGCCACCCACTTCAAGAGTTTGTTAGTTATGGTCTTTGTTAAGGGACAGCTAATAGCCATTGTTTTGTGGGTGGTGAGTGAATGGTTTCATGGAGAAAAAAGAACCCATTTCCTTTTGTGGGCCCTCATGCATAACATCATGTTTTTGGAAAAGCCAGCACTGCTGTGGCTGCAACAGTAATTCAGTTTTCCAGCTTGGATGATGCATAGCTACTAGGGCTGTAGCACTTAACTGATTAATTAATCAGAGTGTAGTAAGCAAACTACAACTCCCATCATCCCAAAAGCGATTGTGGCTGGGGATGATGGGAGCTGTAGTTCAACAAAATCTGGGGACCCCAGGCTGGGAACACCTAAACTAAAATAAATGATTTAAAAACACTTTTAATTCACTAAAAGGTCCCTCCCAACGAATCAGGCAGCATTAAAAAAATATTTTATTGCAACTACTAATAATAGCTGCAGCTGGCAAACCTCATCTTTAAAGAGAGAGTTCCCTTTTTCTCTCTCATAGAAGGAGTGTCTCTTCTAAGATCATGCCTGCTGTGACACATTCTTGCATCATCTAAAAACAAAGAAAGTATGTTGTTGCTTCAGAATGATTGTGTTTACCCATTTTATGGAAATTTAATCTGATTAATTGATTAATAAACTCATACAATTAGTTGACTGAGGGCTGGTTCAGATGAATGCTGGCAAGCACATGTGAGCAGGACAGGCTTGCATCAGGATCATGTCCACCCTGACCCCACTGCAGGATGTCCCAAAATGCTATTAGGGTATCTTTATTCACATTAGGTGGGGGGTGCTCATCTGAATTTACATGCACTCCAGATCTTTGTGGAAGCAATGCCACCGCTGTTGTTGACCGGTGGCTGCATTGTGGCAAATTTATTTATTTATTTATTCATTCATTCATTCAGTTTCTATACCGCCCTTCCAAAAATGGCTCAGGGCAGTTTACACAGAGAAATAATAAATAAATAAGATGAATCCCTGTCCCCGAGGGGCTTATAATCTAAAAGGAAACACAAGACAGACACCAGCAACAGTCACTGGAAGTACTGTGCTGGGGGTGGATAGGGTCAGTTACTCTCCCCCTGCTAAATAAAGAGAATCACCACGTTAAAAGGTGCCTCTTTGCCAAGTCAGATGGGGAAAACCAAGGGGATGCTGCTAGCGTGGCGGCCAATCTACAACAGCAGTGCTTCTGCTTCCATGTGTACAGCAGTGGTGCCTTCTGTCACCATTATTTATTTATTTAAAATATTTTTTTGCCGCCCAAAACTTACATCTCTGGGTGGTTTACAACAACAACAAAATTAGGCTTGTGGAGCATGTCGGCCACTGAAAACGGAAGAGCTTCCATTTAAGATGCATAGGCTGTGGTCATAACCTGCTGCCATAATCTGTACCATGCACCTATGCATAATTGCTCACAAATATTTTCTGAGGAGGGCTGCAGGATATGTGTGTGTGGAAGACAGCAAAAATTGCACTAGGGTGGATATGAATGCTGCCATCTTATTTGACTGGTGAAAAGTAAGACTGGTGGCAAAATTTTAAATTTTGTGAATGATTGCAGGTGCAGGAATGGAGCAAGCTGTTTCAGGGTGGAATTACCCATTGTGAGAGACACAGATAAATGTTTTGGGACATGGTGCTTGGTGGATGTTTGGTTGTTATTTGTTCTTGTAGGGCATAATGGACATATTTTTATATATTAATATTGATATATTATTATATATTTTATCTTCTATATATTTATTTCTCCTAGGCATACCCGTCTCTAATCCTGTTCGTGGCAGCTCTTGTGAGAGTTTGCAAGCAGAAGCACCTGATTGGGCCGTGGGGATTCCATATGCAGATAGGGAGAAGGAGCCTGTGTCACCGTGGTGACTGGGCAGTGGGGATTCCATATGCAGATAGGGAGAAGGAGCCTGTGAGAGCAGAAGCACCATGGTGATTAGGCAGTGGGGATTCCATATGCAGATAGGGAGGAGGAGCCTGTGTCACCGTGGTGACTGGGCAGTGGGGATTCCATATGCAGATAAGGAGGAGGATGAGCCTGTGATGGTTAAGGTCAGTTGGAATGCATCTGTTACTGGTTGGAAGATGTTCTTGATTGTAGAGGAGAGGAATCTATATCTATCTATCTATCTATCTATCTATCTATCTATCTATCTATCTATCTATCTATCTATCTATCTAAAAGGATAGCAGTCAGGGGTCTGCGAAGAGAGGGGTCCTGAGGGAGGAAAGAGCCCCTTCAGGAGAAAGAGGCTGCCATTGTGTGAATTAGATGAGGAAACAAGTTGAACAAGACATGTTAACTCAGGGAGGGGGGAGGGAGGGAGGGAGAGAGAGAAAACATGAAGGGAAGGGGAAGAAAGAGTGGGGAAGAGTGAGTGGAGGAGAGAGAAAGATAAAAAGAAGGGAGAGGGAAGAGAGACAGAAGGAAGGGCAAGGGAAGGGGCCTGAGCCTGTCAGCAGCCTGAGGGGAATGAGTGGCCATGGCAGCACTGGCAGCAAGGAAGGCCCCAGTCAACCACTGCTGCTGTTTGGGGCTACCAAGGCCATTGTCAGAGGGAGGCAGGCAGGCAAGGGATGGGCCCGGGCCTGTCAGCGGCCTGAGGGGAACGAGCAGCCATGGTGGTGGCAGCAGTGAGGAATGGTCTGGTCAACCACTGCTGCTGCTCCTGTGGGGAGATGCAGGAGTGGGGCTCGGGTGCGGAGGTTTCTGGGGATAGGAGGCTGCAGCTTGGCCGACAGGCACCAACAACTAGGGATGTGCACGGTCCGGAGCAGTCCGGACCGGCACCGAAGGGGGGGCCTTACTTTTAGGGCGGGGAGGGCTTACTTACCCCTCCCGCCTCTTTGCCCTCTCCAGCGCCCGTATTTAATAGACTAACGGGGCGCTGGAAACCAGCCGCCCCCGCCGCCGCCCCCCCCCGCCGTGAGCAGATTTCTCTGAAAACTACCCATACCCCTGCCGCCGCTGTAGCCCACCAGCCAGCCAGCCCTTCCTCCCTCCCTCCCAGCTGCCCGCGTGCCCGCCCGAGTCCTCACCGGAATGCTTTGTTAAAAAACGAGAGGAGCTCCCGGACAGAGCTCCTCTCGTTACGAAGGCCTGGTGCAGAATGAAGGCGCTTTGCGCGCACGCGCATGGGCACGCCGCAAAGGACGCCGATCGCCGGAGGCCCGGTCTACCCGGCCGGGAAAAGGCCGGGTAGACCGGGCCTCCGATTGCCAGAGGCCCGGTCTACCTGGCCTTTCCCCGGCCGGGTAGACCGGGCCTCCGGCGATCAGCATCCTTTGTGGTGCGTGCATGCGCGCGCTCGCAAAGCGCCTTCATTCTGCACCAGGCCTTCGTAACGAGAGGAGCTCTGTCCGGGAGCTCCTCTCGTTTTTTAACAAAGCATTCCGGTGAGGACTCGGGCGGGCACGCGGGCAGCTGGGAGGGAGGGAGGAAGGGCTGGCTGGCTGGTGGGCTACGGCGGCGGCAGGGGTATGGGTAGTTTTCAGAGAAATCTGCTCGCGGCGGGGGGGGGCGGCGGCTGGGGCAGCTGGTTTCCAGCGCCCCGTTAGTCTATTAAATACGGGCGCTGGAGGGGGCAAAGAGGCGGGAGGGGTAAGCAAGCCCTCCCGCCCTTAAAGCAATACCCCCCACCCGGACCCGAACCAGCAAGCGCTGAAACGGTCCGGCAGTTCGGCCATTCTTTAGAATGGCCGCCAGACCGGTTCGGACTCACCCCTACCAACAACACTGAAGCTGCAACCAAGAGGGGTGGGGGGGTGGAGTAAAGGGATGGAGGAGGAGGAACAGGAGTGTGGCTCAGGTGAAGGTGGAGAGATCTCTGAGGTGAGAGGGGCTGTGGCAGGGGGTTAGGGGAGCAATCAAGTAGTAGCGTGCAGATGCTCTGCGGAGGTTAAGTTAGTATATATTAATGGACATATCCCCCCCCCCCCGCTAACTGAGCAAAGAGAGGCTACTAGTCGGAGGGCTGTAGGCCACCTCCTGCCTCAAGGGCAGGGTGCATCTGAGTACCAGTTGCAGGGGAGTAATGGCAGGTGAGAGGGCATGCCCTCAACTCCTGACTGTAGGCTCCCAATGGCATCTGGTGGGCCACTGTGCGAAACAGGATGCTGGACTAGATGGGCCTTGGGCCTGATCCAGCAGGGCTGTTCTTATGTTCTTAAAGAGGCACCTTTTTAGTTGTGATTCTCTTTATTGAGTGGGGGAGAGCAACTGACCCTGTCCATCCCCAGCACAGCATCCTTCCAGTGGGTGTTGCTGGTGTCTATCTTATGCTTCTTTTTTAGATTGTGATCCCATTGGGAACAGGGAGCCATTTATTTATTTATTTATTTCCTTCCTTCCTTCCTTCTACGTAAACTGCTTTGGGAAACTTTTGTTGAAAAGCGATATATAAATATTTGTAGTATTTGGCCATAAGGCCATAACCATATAAGGCCATAACCAAGCACATGCAAGTGCTGGTGTAACAAACTATTGAAGATATGAGTTGTGAGCCAGAGAATCCTGGGTTCAAATTTCAGTCACAGTCTCACTTGGTGGCGGCTGTAAGGACAAGTTAGATTGTTCCTTTAAGAACAAAGCCTCTATCTGGAGATGTTGTGCCAGGTCCCAGCCATATGAGATAGAGACAGTGGATGGACAAGTCATATGCAGATATCCCCAGAGGAAGGAGAGAAAGAGGAAGCAGCAGAAAACAGTACCAAAAAGATTAAACTTGAACAGCTGAACCAGATCAAGTGCAAACAACAGAACTAGAGATGTGACAGTCAGATAAAGAGTTACAGTAGACAAATGAAGTAGTCCCTGAAATGACTCTGAGAAGGTCTAACTACATTCGGAAGTCTCCCGAGAGCCTTATTGAACACTTATTTTTTTGTTATTTTTTTGTTCTATTTGTTAGAAAAGGGAAGATGTAAGGATAAGTGAGACTGTTTCTTTAAGAATGAAGGCTTTATCTGGAAGTCGGGGTGAGCGGGGGGGGGGGGGAGGGGCAGAGCCAGGGAGAAAAGGAAAAGAACTTTCAGTTTGGTAGAGACACTTCCAATAAAGAACACCTATTTTTTAAACCAGTGTCTTGATTTTTACAAGGAAAACAACACAGTGAAGCCATGATTCCCTCAACAGATTCTCTTCCCCACCCCCACAATGTAGCTTGGGAAATGAATTAGTTTTTTCTGTTTGTTTTTGGTTCTCTTTTTGTTGTTATAGGTTTTTAAATTATATTTTTAATTTACATTTGAAATTATGCTGTCTTGAGCACTGGGAAAAGAGAAATATTTTAAATAAGTAAACAATGGCCCAGCTGACATGGCAGTTGTAAACCATGCTGTACTGATTTATGTGGAGAACTTTGAACACTCAGAAAAAGCTATCAAATGCTAAGTCTGACTATGATGGTGTCGGTGTTCTCAAATTCAGTCCTTGGAATCTTCAAGGAATTTAAGCAGTAAGGCTGGGAAACCTTTGTCTGTGACCTCTGTGGACATTATGTGTATGTTGAGGTAATGCCATAATGTAAAATGGCAAACACACCTCATGACACAAGTACTTCTGACATTTCACATGGGGCTAATAAAATCATTAAGCATCACAGATACATTGCAAAATTCACAAAATGTCTGATATTTACTGGAACACATAAACAGTGGTGAACCTCCTTGTCACATGCTATTCATAGGAACAGTTTTATTTGCACACACCCCACATTAAAAAAAAAGAAAAGCAAATATGGATGGTGGTATTAAAATTTTCTCTCTCTTTCTGACTCTATATAATTGAAGATGTGTTCCTGAGATTGAAGGCATTTCTGAGAACTCAGAAGAGTGAATTACAGCCTCTTAATGCATAGCTCTTTTTTTTTTTACGACCTTGTAAATGGGGGTGCTTTTACAGCCATAAATTTCGTAATGTTAACCCTTACTGTAGCAATATGGCTGTGGAGGAAAGAAATTGAGAAATGTTCTTCTCTGTTAGAATAGGAATGGAACAGTACAGAAGGTTCATCTCAAGCCCTGTCAAGCCTCCATTCAATGAGGCTAACCTCTCTAAGAAGGTTTTTGTGAAATCTTCATCCACAACAAGCCATAAAAAATTCTTCGACACGTAGGCTGACACCCGGACAAAATTACTCAGCAGCACTACTCAGGAATTACTCTAAAGGACTATTAATTTCAGTGGGTTTCCATCAAGCAATTTAGTCAAGATATGCCTTAGCCTATAATGCCCTCCCTCCCTCCCTCTCATATTTTTTAAAGTGTTGTCAAGGTTTCTAGTTATAAGTTAACACAAAGAACAAAATAAATATAAAAAGAAAGGCAAAACCTATAATAAGACCAAAAATAACATTAAACAATTCTATAGCAATGTTGATCATGTATTTTTATACTACAAAACATATCATTACAAGAAGGCATGTATTTATTACTGAGAAAATGGTGAGAAGCAGTTTCTAGATTATAGCTCTCTAATAAGTATATCCAAACATGCATTTAGATGGAGGTCTTCAGCAGACAGATGTCCTGGTCTTCAGCAAATTGGCAGAAGAGGTACCAGATCTCAGAGGACTCTCAAAGTAATCTGCAGGATTTGCTCTAATCGGAAATAACCTGATCTCAAGTTCTTCCAGAGCAAGAACGTTCCAGATCCTAGAGAACTACGCTGCTTTAATGGGAGAATTTGTTTTACACTGTAAGCTTGGACTTTCCATTATTGTGCCTATCAATAAAAATGAAAACAATTCTTTGTGTAAAGCATCTGGCTGCTTCTTATCTACAAAATTTAAAAGAACTGGCAGATCTTTAGGAATATCTCCCTACAGCCTTTTAAGGAATCCTGGTTAATATATGAGACTAGCTGATGTGAGACATAGAGGCTCTACACACGATTCATGGGTAGAGCCTAACTGGGCTCTGTGGAGAGAGCAGGCTTAGCCCGTTCTCCTCGCAGACAAGCAGGTAACTCACCCTGGGTAGCTGAATCGGCCTCCACATGACTACCGGCTCCGGCACGGAGCCAGTAACGGTGGCGAGGATTAGGGGCTGCCTGGCTCCCAGAAGTTCCAGAACACCCCGCATGAGTGCATGGGGCATTCTGGGGAGACCCCCGAGGCTGGGAGGCTTGTTGGTGCCTCCCGTTCAGGGGTCTGCTCGTGAGTCACAGCAGCACGAAGCCACACTGTGGCAACTCACGATCGCCAAAATGAGGTTAGTGGAGCACATGTTCCGATAACCTTATTTATGGGGAGGGGACTTAAGCGAGCTAACCGCCAGGAGCCTAACCGCTGGGAGCCACACGACTCCCGGCAGTTCTCATGATCGCTCAAAAGTGGGCTGGGCTCCCTTAGCCTGCTTTTGAGCAGTCGTGTGAATAGCCTCTTAATGCTTAAAATAAATCTGGATACAGACGTTGTACAAATGCGTCCAGTTCCACCAAAACGAATGTGAAATCTGCATTTGACTTTGGGTGGGCAGGGGCAGAAATTTACAATGTGTTGACTTGAAGCTTTTTAATTGCTTATGCATATCATTAATGTATTTTAATTTAACCCTCCCCTCATAAAGTTTTGGTAAGACATTCTGGCTTGTAACAAAAAAAAACAAAAAAAGAGAGGAAATTGTCAAGCATCTTATATACATGGATGGAGGGATACATTTTAGTTGGTTGGTCACACATTCTGTAGGTCTGACTGCGCTCTCTCTCTCTCTCTCTCTCTCTCTCTGCATTCTACTTGACAGCTATGAATGTAATTTTAGAACAGGTTCATGTCTCACTTGGCTCCTAAATGGCCAACATCTGGGAGTTATTTGCACATGGTTTCATGCTGCAGGGTAAATGTTGAGCAAAGCCACTTCGAATCACACTCATGGTATTGAGGGAAGCAGCCTCTCCTCTCTGCTCTCGGGTTTTATTTTGATACAAGTTCACATGTTTTACTTCGTGTTTTCCTTCTAGTGAATGGGAGCAGAGAGAGAGAGTACTGAAGAGCTACATCTGCATTTGTAGAGAGAGTATCCTTCCCATCATGCTAATGATTCTACATCAGTTCCTCTCCCTATTTGCTCCTATGTTTCCAGAAAAAGTCACTTAAAACCAGCATTTTAAAAACCTAGGCTAGGTTTTTAAGCTAGAATTTACAAGACAAAGCCCAATTTATGTGTGGAGTGGTCCAAGGATCTCGAAAGGACTTCAGGGTAAGTTTGGCTGGTATGTGAACACACACACTCTTTTCTGAAGGAGATTCGGGGTAGAAGCCCTCTCTGTAAAGCTTCCTGGTAGAGCAACATAGTGATTTAGATTAAACAACACCATTCACTTGAGGATTGAGACCATTTTTGCAGATTAGGACAAAGCTTTCTAAAGATCTTAAATTTATGTTGCATGTATTGGTTTAGTTCTTGGGAGAATGCGCCAACATACCTTTGACTTTAGATGTTTCTGTTTATGAAGATTTTAGAAAATATGCATTGATTGTCTTATGATTAAACAAGTGCTGCTAGCAATACAGGTTAATTAAACATAAGTTTAATTGTATGCATTGCAGCTAAAAATGAAAAACCTGTAAGTTACTTAGAAGCCTGTATGTTTTCTATCATAACACAGACAATAATTACCAAGTAATGTAAAGAACATAAAATATGAAATATAGACTTTTCTACCTTTAATTAGAACAAATAAAAGTTTATGCAAACATAATTAACATATTCTGATGAGACAGTATCTTCTTTTAACTTGGTATGTGCCACTGGAGTAGAAGAGAAGTGCAAGCTACTGCATGTAAAAAGAATATGAAACATAATGATGTGTTTTTCATAAAAGTGTGAGCCAAAGTTAATAAAAATAAGTGAAGAACACTCAGCATTGCAACTGACTTAACAGCAGCCACACAAAATGGTGTCTTTGTTTTGTTTTGTTTTACTTTGAAAAGATTCCTGTTTTTATTTAGCAAAATACCTCAAACTAGAACAGAATTATATAATATATGAACAATGATATTTATTCAAATAATAACCTGAAAATGTCAAGAAACAGTCAAACAAATTCTCCTCATATTTGAAAAGTTTTGTTTTAAACATATAATACATAATATTCAATACACAACGTGAACATGAGAACATGCAGAGAACATGAAGCCAGCATGGTATAGTGGTTAGAGTGCTGGACTAGAACCGGGGAGACCCGAGTTCAAATCCCCATTCAGCCATGAGACTTGCTGGGTGACTCTGGGCCAGTCACTTCTCTCTCAGCCTAAGCTACTTCAATCATTCCATTGAGCCACTGATGAAGACTGGGAAAGGTTGAAACATGTTTGGCCAAAAGTGTATTATTGGCAAAACAGTCTACTTGTAACTTTGACTGAAATATACTACTCTTTTTATGTTTATTGCCAGTCTCTAGCTCTTCGTGTTGTTGCTGTTGTTGTTGTTATTTACATTTTTATCCCACTCTTCCTCCATTGGCCAGTGAGGTGCCAGTGGGTACCAATTCCAGCACTTTTGTCACACCAGGTGCTCACAGTGTTCCCATGTGCTCAGGTCTGCAGCAAAGGGATGATCTTGTGGGAAGTCCACACAGTCCATCAGTCAGCCAGGCTAGTCTTTTTTACAGTCACAGACCAGCACAAAAAAGTAACATCTCCCCAAACTAATAATATCAACTTTAAGGAAGGAGAAGTGCAATAATGATAATACTACCAAATACAAAGACCAAAAATAGATCTCTTAAAACAACATAGCTATAAAACATATTAAACTTTACCCAAATTACTCTCTGAAAGAGCTTAACTATGGGTTATATCAGCCATAATTCATTGTCGGGTTTGAGAGGCTACCACACAAAATTTAGCTATGTTATATGAGACATTAAAATCTTGATCTGAAAGAAGAAAACAAACACAAAATTCTTCAGCGCAACCTACAAAATACCAGATTTTTTAATATGGGGAACAATAATAGTATTAGGAGAATCTCTGTGGAAGATGCAGCAAAAAATGCACTAGCATTTCTACTATGCCAAAGCCACAAGGACATACTTCTTGACCAACCAGGCAATGACCCAGGGAGGTTCCAAGGATGTCCATGGCTGGGCAGGTGTCTCTGCAACAGGCCCACACAAGGAGTGCTTAAAGAGAGTGATTTCAGCTCAGTGGCTTTCCTGGAGCCTGCAGTCCAATCTTCCAACTTTAGGGGAAAGGAGGTGAGTGTACAAGCGAGTGCTCTGCCAGGTAGGCTTCTGGGCAGCAGAAGGCAGCAGCCCTGAGCACACTCCCTAATAAATAATCCTCGCTGAACCAATTGGGACTTAAGGCCCAGCTAGAAATGACATTGAAGATGCATGCTGAAATGTATTTTTATTTTTGCAGGTACAACCATAGGTTCCCCCTACTTGGATTGAGGTTGCAGCATAGGGGAGTATATGCAGTGTCATATACACATAACACTGCACACAGGGCTGCTGTGGAATCAGAAGGCAGCCCCAGTTGTGTTGGCATCACTTCCGCAGGGCTCACCTCATTCTTGACATCTCACTCCATACACAAAATGGTTCTGGCTCACATAGTCAAACTAGACAGGTGGCGAATTATGTCAAGAAGAGACATGCTTAAAACTGAAAGTGCTTCTTAATTGATTAAAAGCAGCCATGGGGAGATATTCTGATTGAGACTGTTGTGTGTAGGAAGGAAGAGTTGATTCTGCTGTTTTCCTGCTGAAGATCCACCAGAAGCTTATATATAGCCCTGAAACAGTTTTGTGCAGGAAATTGTCATGGGGGGGGGCATATAGCAGCTCAACAGGGTGATTTTTGGCTCAACAGGTAGCCACCCCTCCGCCCCACATTAATCTGATCTGCTACATATCTAGTTTGGTCTTCAGTCCAGTCTCACTGACATAGTTTCCTCTCTGCTTTGTGAGTCTGTACTTAGGATCCACCCTGCTCATGACCAGGATCTAAGCTGATCCTCCCAACCTGTCCTGCTTGATCATTTGATACCTCTGTCTCCAGCTTGTTCACACTCAACCTTTGTGGTCCTCCTAGCCCTCACCATTTGCTCTGAGCAAGCTGGTTTGTTCCCCCTCTTCTTGCAGCCATGTCGGGCATTGTGGGAGGCTCACTCACTAAGCTCCCTGCCTGCTTGCATAACCCACAGAGAGCCCTTGTGAGACAGGGAATGTCAGTTTTGCTTCCCCATTCCAACGTGGGAGGGCTCTTAGCAGCCGTAGTAACAGCCAAGCTGTCATATTTCTCTTTGATCCTCACACTCTGCTCAAGAGCTTCCCCTTGCACATGACTTCAAAGGAAATGACAGGCTGTCGCATACAATGAATAACAATTGGCAAGCAATGTTTGAGAAGCAATGTCTGGGCTGAGGGAGTCATGGGAAAATGAATGAGCAAAAAAGGGGGGGGGGGAACCATAGAAAGATTTTGTAAAACATGTTTTAAAATATGTTGGATAGCTAGGATTGCTTGCTGAGGTGCTAGCAGCCAAACAATATTTGGCTAGTAACCCTCCAACTCATTTTGGCTAAATTGTTTTCCCTGAGACTAGCATCACTCCATATTTCATGAATTCTTACAATAAAAGGGCTGATTGTTGTTTAGTGTTTCAACCCAACTGCCCTTCCAGTGCTGGGAAAGTATAATACTACATATCCAAAACATTGTAGCTCTAAATGACTCCATGGTGAAAACTTTAACTTAAGGACACTATAACTATTTTATGTTGCTCCAGAAGTAAAGATGTGGTGGTAACTCATTCAGCACTGTTTTTTGTTCTTGACTTCAGGTGGTTTAAAAAATGTCCTTGTGGGGAGGTCTGAAATCCAATAGCAGATAACAAATCCAGAGGGATAAAATCATTCCCATAGCAGATTATTAATATTATATTGTTTACACAGTTAGACAGGTGTTATTGACTGGTTTGTTTTATCCAGACATCGAGTCCTTCCCAAGGACCTGGGATGGCGGAATTTTATTATCAATGTTGTTGCTGTTGTTATTATAAATATCGTCACAGAATATAGGCTGTTCCCAGAAAAGTTGCTTTTTGTATTTGGTTGATGGTGATTTCTGTGGCCCCTATGGTGTTGAGGTGCTCTTCAAGGTCTTTTCGAACTGCACCTAGGGCGCCAGTTACCACTGGGATTACTTTGATCTTTTTCTGCCACAGCCTTTCAATTTCAATTTGTAGATCTTTGTATTTGGTGATTTTTTTCTATTTCTTTTTCTTCTATTCTGCTATCCCCTGGTATTGCTATGTCGATTATTTTCATTTGTATTTCTTTCTTCTCGACTACAGTTATATCTGGTGTATTGTGTGGCAGATGTTTGTCTGTTTGTAGCTGGAAGTCCCATAATATTTTTGCATCTTCATTTTCTACAACTTTTTCAATTTTATGGTCACACCAATTTTTGGCTACAGGTGGCTTGTATTTTTTGCACATGTTCCAGTGTATCATCCCTGCTACTTTGTCATGCCTTTGTTTGTAGTCAGTCTGTGTGATCTTCTTACAACAGCTGATTAGGTGGTCCACTGTTTCATCTGCTTCTTTACAAAGGCGGCACTTCTTGTTGATGTTGTTGTTATTAATTTGATTTCTATACCACCCTTCCCAAAATGACTCAAGGCGGTTTACACAGAGAAATAATAAATAAATAAGATGGCTCGCAATCTAAAAAGAAACATAAGATATACACCATCAACGGTCACTGGAGGTACTGTGCTGGGGGTGGATAGGGCCATTACACACCTTGGAGACTGTCACTGTAAACTTTCTCCCTAAACAATAATCCTTAGTATACTTTCAGGTTTTTACACTAGAATGCAGTGTTTGTCAAATATCCATAATTGTAATTTAAAAAACAAACACCCTATTATGACTTAACTGATGACTCTTATGTCCCAACACCAGGTTAGTGGGAACATTAATTCAGCCTGACAGTGGCTGGCATCCGGAGCAGCAATCTGGAGATGCAGCAGAATTGTATTCCCACTCAGAGAAACTTCTTATCTCAGCTAAAATCCTGCAAAGCAGGAGAGCACATGCAAGGAGGCTCCCCTGCCTCCATACGTGGGTTTTTTTGCCTTCCAAAAATGCGTCTCTGAGGGTTGCACAGTCCTTAGGGACATGTTCTTCAAAAGCAAAACTCTGAAGCTATTCATACAAATGTTCAAAACTGGGCTAAGGGAGCCCAGCCCGGTTTTGCATGCATGTGCGTACCACCGGGATCAGGCTGATCCCGGGGGCACCATGGCGGCCAACCCACCTATGAATCCTCTCTTTAAAATGAGGTTAAGGAAATGAGTGCTCCCTTCACCTTGTTTTTATTATTGTCTGTCAGCCACGGCTGTAAGCAGCTGCAGCTGATTCGGGAGGATAAGGGTAAGGGTGGTGCATTACTAGAGCTCTGGGGTGGGGCGACATGTCCCGGAACCCTGACCCTCGGAGCTGCCAGCAGCAGCCAGTGCTCGTCTGTGCAGGCGATCCGCCCTATGACCTGCCCAGGCAGAGTGTTAGTCTGCAGGGAGGTAAACTCTTTTGGGCTTCCCCCCTACAAATCCTGTAGCCCTTTCTCACTGCTCGTGAGGAAGGGCTCTCTGTTTGCTTTCCAGGAATGTATGCCAGTGTTTTTGTTCAGAGGCATACAATGAGGGTTCAAATGCTTTCTGTGAGACTGGCCCATATTGAAGCTTGGGGAGCAAGATCTCACCCACAATAAAAATATATGATATAGTTAAATTTGCTGCTCTTTCTGGGTGCTCCAAATCTGCAACCCAACATGTTTTGGAAACAGGCAATGGAGGGACATGCGCTGGACAGTTGGACGTACTCTGGGGCTGCAAGGAGATGTGCTGGAGTCCTGCAGCAGTAGTTTTTGGGAAAGCGCCAGAGGGGGAAATGCGGCAGAGGAGGTAAGAGCACCCTTCCTGCGCCTTAAAGAACTCCCCCCGCAACCGATTTGAACACCGTACATCCAAACTGGTTTGGCGGTCCATAAAAGGATCGCCAAACCGGTTCATGCACATACCTAGTAACTATATCACGGCTTAAAGAGCTTTAATGTTAAAATGCTAGAATTGGAAATTAAGAGAAAACAGAGAAGAAAAAGATATAGAGGTTCTTCTTACAACTTTCTTTCCTGGGACTGGGGAGGGCCAGGGAGAAGACAACTGCGCCACACTCTGACACGATCACCACTGCAGTGAGTGGTGCGGCAACAGAGAGGCTGAAGGAAGGACACCCAGCCTCTAGGGATCCCACAGTATACTGCACTGCTCGTGCAATGCATTGTAGAAATCCCTGAGACCAGGACGGTCCTTCCCTGGTCTCTATGATAAAAATGGCTGCCAGCAGCTCAGTCTTCCACATGACTTGGGAGTGGGGTAGGAGGGTGTGTGTGTACCCTCCTACCTCACTTTTAGCCCATGTTCAAAACCCAGGCCACCCGGCTGAGAAGCACCAGGATCGGGACCAATCCTCATGCTCCTCACAACTGGCTCTACCTGGACTAGGGCAGCCCTACCTGGGTAGAGCTGGTCATGAGAACAATCTTATAATGTATACTTTGTCCTATATTCTGGCATATATGGTAATCTACCATATAACATTTCCAAGTGTGTACTGTGGCTTGGTCGTTCACACTACAAAAACCACATTTCCTTTCACATTCTGCAAAGAAAATTTAGAAAATTCAGACCTGATGTACACTTACTGAAAACAGCCACACCAAAAGCAATTACCTTTAATTACATTTAAAACAAGTGCCATTGTTTTCAGTGAAGGGCTGGGCCTCTGGAAATAGAGGGCACTGCCTCTGGTTCTACTTTTCCGTGTTTCACAACTCTGCTTGCTTTTCTTTTCATAGCGCTCATGTTGACCAGTGATATTTGTTGGCTGTCTAAGAAACAAACACTCCAAACAATAGTTTAAAAAGTACAGCCGCCTACACAGAAAAAAAATGATAAAAAACCAATTATACATAACACCCAAAACTGTCACCAATAGCCAAAGGGAATGCCAGAAAGGAAGAAGTGCTGAGAGAGACAGAATGGAAGGAAAGGAATAATGGAGAGGTGGAGGACCATGAAAAAAAAAGTGCAGAGGAAAAGGAGGAGGAGACGACTTGTTCAGCGACAAAGAGGGGGGAAGAAAAGTAAAGGAAGGAAGGAGGGACGGAGGGAGGCAGGAAAAATATAATAACAAAGCAGAAAGGGAGAACGGTGACACATAAAATCAAGAATGTTCTCTGTCATTCCACCCATCCTTTTTATGGGTCTTCAGCTAGTTAGATTATAACTTTTAAAGTGAAAAGGTGCGTCTGTGTGTTTGTGTATGTGTGTAAGTGGAACAGAGAGAGACACACAGAGAGAGAACAGTAGAAAAGAGCTACATATGTAAAATATGTAGAGCTGTCAGACGAAAATTTCAGTTATTTAAACTTCCTTTTAAAATCTGTTGGTAGCTGCCACAGCTACAAATGGAGGCCCAGCCATTTCCAGAATGTGTGGCTTGGTGAGTGATACCCAGCATGAGATGGTTGTCTGTGTTGCTGCTGGATGCTGCTAACTCACCAGATGCTTACAGTACACCATGCAGCCATGCTCCATTCCTGCCGCCATCAAGCAATGCCCTTGGTCTTTCCCTTCCTAGCTGTCACTCAGTTCCAGTGAATGAGCAGGATAGGCAACCTTTTTTTGTCCTCCCCTCGAATCTTATCTCTGGTTAAACACTGTAGATCATCCATCCCTTGCACACAGCTCAGGATTTTTCCACTCTGCTCCTTGCCACAGAATTCATGGTCTGCAAGACGCAAGAACTGTGCAAATGCAGTTGTGCAATGGATGGTCATTATTTCCCATGGCTGTCTTTTGCACAGCTATGTTTTTGCAGTGCTTCTGTTTTGTACAACACTGCTCTTTCACAACTATACTAACATTACGTGGCAAGATGCACACTAGGTCAGCCAGCATTATATATTGTCCTCCCATTACTAGCTCTACATGGTCAAAGACAGCGGGCAAGATCCTGACTAAGTTTTTCACCGTTGCTGATCTGTGTTTTGTTTTAATGTTTTATGTTGGTTTTTAAACTTTTAAATAGAGATGTAGTATTTTTATATTCAAATTTAATATCGTACTTTTAATTGTGTATTGTTTTAATTGTGCTTTTAAATTACACTGTAAAACACCTTGGCATTATTTTAATGAAAAGTGGTGTATAAATAAAACAACAAATAAATAAATTAATCCTGACTAAATCCCATTGAAATTAATGAGACAAGTTAGCTACAACAAACTTATCTAATTGATTTCAATGGTGTTTTGTCATGACTAATTTAGTCTGGATCCTGCCCAATGACAACATATAACTTATCTGATCATGTAGCTAATAATGTATGTTCAGATGCATTTGGTGTTACAGGTAAACCAAGTCATAGCAAAAGCATTTGGTAATTCAGCCTAACAGCATAATAAGAATAGATAGACCCAAATAAATGGATTATAAAAATTAAGGAAGATTTTTTTAAGACACGAGAGACCAAAGGAAGTATTTTCATTATATTTATTATTCAAGATGGACCAACATCTGTTTCCAATTTGCACTGATTATTGACACATCTGGTTGCTTGGCCTCAGGAACTACAAGTTGCTGTTTGTGGCATTATTGTCTGAATCAACTTTTCAGACCACCCGGAAAATAATACAGATGAGAAGGTGGTGATATTTGTAACAAGATTATCTTTTGGCATCAACTAATGATGATCCTAATGGGGATTCTGTCATCTTGTGTTTCATAAATTACAGTGATATGTTTCTTTGACACCTGTGGAGAGAACGAGGGTCTGTGGCCAAAGAGTTTATTGTTTGACAAAGATGAATTGGAGTGGCCTGATAAAGACTTCAAGTAGATACTAGAAATCCAAGTGGTAGTTAAATATTTGGCTTAACAAGTCAAAGTCCCTTGGCTGAAATAGAAATTCAAGATGGATTGATTGCTGATTATACTGACTAAGGGGTCTCTTTAGTATATGGCTGAATATAGGCAGACCTCGTTATCCACGATTTCCATATTCACAAATTTGCTTATCCGCAATTCAAAAATAATGACCTACCTTGTCGTGTCTCGCATAGCTGTGGTTTTTGACTCAACCCTCCTATGCCCATATATGGCCATGCTCTTGCTGCACATGCTCTGTAGGTTGAGAGAGGAATCTGATGGAGGATGGAGGATAGGGGTGGTGGTGATTTTTTTAAAAAAAATATTTTACAGCTTTTGAAGTATTCCATAAGCCTTTGGCAGCCTAGTGGAGGCTTGGTCTCCTCTGGGATTTTTTAGGAGCCTTTTGGAGTCATTTTCACTCTTGCTGTCTTAGTCCTTTGGGTCTCTGTGGAGGCTTACTAGACCAGTGTGAGCCATTCTGCTGCAATTCATAGACGACATCTTGGTGGATGTCCAATGTGAACATACAGTACTAACATACATCAATGTGCAGTTCAGTACAATAATTATTATTTTATTTTATTTTATCCCCACCACATTTTCACTTTTTTAAAGGAAACAACTTATACCACTGTACTGTGCAGTGTTTTTATGCTGTTAATTAATTACTGAACCCTTACCGTACAATGCACTGCAGTTAATTTTTAATTATTATATATTTTATTTTCTTGATTTTAAATTTTTTAATATTTATTTAAAGGAAATAATGTTAAGCTCTTGTAAATTCATCTTGTAAATTAATTACTGAACCCATACAATGCACTGCATACATTTTTTAATTTTATTATACTTTTTAAACGAATTATATTTATTTAAAGGAAATAACTTACAGCACTGTGATATTCTCCTTGTAAATTAATTACTGAACCCTTGCTGTACAATGCACCAGGTTTTTTGCAAACATGCAAAACCACTGTTAAGGGTCTAAAGTTAATTCCAGTTTTCCCTGACAAACTCCAATTGTAACCTGAGGTTTTCTCTAAGCGTCACCACCGACAACCACGATTTTGGCACCAAACGGTTATGCCCAGAGGCAGACTCGCATAACCACAGTTAAGCGCCCATTTCCAAACTTCAGTCACAGGGGCGGCAGTGCAGACCCACCCGAGGAGGTGGCTGCTCCTTGGCACTTCTCTCTGGCAGCCGCTCGGAAAAAGGCCAAACCCCTCCGGTCAGTCATGCAGCTATGGCGTTGCCAGGCTGCAGGGACACCAACATGTGACATCCCATACTGGCCAGCTTGTCAAGCTGCATGGCCGCTTGTGGGCAACTGTCATGCGTATCCACAAGTACATACACTCCAAGTGGCAGCACAAGCAGGGCACCCCATCATGGTGCCGGGAGGGGGAAGCCAAAAGGCAGACCCAAGCAGGAAAGCTGGAGCAGCCAAGTTATATTTTTCACAAAGAAAGGGTGGGGAGGCGGGGGTGGGGGACAGCCCCTTCCCAGGGTGGGAAAATTTTCTCCCACAGTCTTCCTCAAGAGAAGAACTGTCTGTGTTCAAAAATGCCAAATGAACAAGATGGTACTCATGTAGTACCAGGTGGTGCTCTCAATGTACAATGAATAGTACCCCTTTACCCCTGCAGTTGACCCAGCTCCCTTGGGGATGGGTGAGTTCCCCCCCTTATTTTTCAACAAAGAGAGTTGGGGGCCCCACTAGAGCAGGATACCCTTGGATTCCCTGCTGGTTAAGTGCCTGGCTCAGCTCGTGAGCTCGCAATCCACAGGAGGGAATAACGCTTTAGTAGGCACAGGCATATCCTCAATAGACTGGCCCTCTCATGAGAGCGTGAGTCTGCTGGGCAGCAAGCTGCTTGCAGCAGCTTAGTGACGGGTCTGGCTGCAGTGCTCTGCCGGGGTGTCTCCTCACAACTTCTTCCCTGTTCATGGTGGGGCATACCCACCCCCCAGCATCCTTTGCCTTCCTCCATCTGCATATCCTATTCTAGCGAAGGTGGGTTCTCCCCTCCCCTCCTGCAATTATAGTAGGATTCCATCCCCCCTGCCCCCAACCCCTCCGGGAGTTGGAGTTTGTGTGGTGCTTTCGGAGTGCAGGACCACTTGGGCAGGGGGCAGTGCCATGGCTGGCAGAAGCAGTGCTGGCATTGCAGGGCATTTAAAGGGCTTTCAATGAGCTTCCCTTGCCGAGGGCAGGCAGAGCATTCAGATAATGCTCTATCATGCTCGGCATGCCCCACTGGAGATCATAGCCAATTGTGGCTGAGTGGCTGACATGGTGACACTTTGCTCACGGTCTGGCCGCGGCCGCGGAACTGGCTGGTATTGGGCTGGGAGGCCAAGCGGCAGGGAGGGCCTCCCCTCTCCTTCTACTCCAGTTAGACTAACAGCACTTAGCTGTACGTCTGTGGTGCAAATAGAGGTTTGGAATTTTAACTCCGGTTAGTGTTAACTGCAGTTAATGTGTACATCTGAATGCGGCCATTATGTCACATACTGTTGTGATCACTGACTAGCTGGGCTCATCCATGTGACTTATCTAGACAGCACTGGCCTGACAGTCCCTGGATCAAAAATCCCTGGCCCTCAGGAGCAGCTTTTCAGGGGTCATAAGGAGCTTCAGTCAAAAGAAAGAATGGAAAGCCCTGTTGCATATGCAGGTTTGTTGTTGTTGTTGTTGTTGTTTTGCTTCTCAGTTATTGTGTGGTTATGTCATGATCACTACGTGATCCCTGATTGGATAGATCACCATGTGACTATCAAGGAAGAAGAAAGAACTGATAACAGGTGGGGAAAAAATAGCTAGTGCTGAATTAGCAGCAGACAGGAGAAACAATGATTCCTAACAGGATCTTTTAAAAAAAGTTAATACTCTCAGTCAGGGAGTATTTTTCAAGTAATATTTTCCATTCTTGGAAACTGCTGTTTTTTATTCCAAAATTTAAACTGAATATTTGACTCAGCACTATACTTTGTCCATTGTCTTCCTATCAGTGTTTCCTCTAACAGGGATCCCCAGATATTGTTCACTACAACTCCCAGCATCCCCAGCTGCACTGGCCTTTGCCTGGGGATTCTGGGAGTTGTAGTCAACAACATCTGGGAATCCCTGTTAGAGGGAACACTGCTTCCTATACTTGTATCATATACCGTATAATCAAAGGCTGAATCCATGCATGGTAAAGTTGTGCCGTCGAGTTGGTGTTGACTCCTGGTGACCACAGAGCCATGTGGTTTTCTTTGGCAGAATACAGGAGGAGTTTACCATTGCCAGTAGAAACAACTAATATACTAATTTGAAACAAAACAAAAATGCAACATTTTCAAAATCACCTAAATGTCTGTTAGTATAAGTCCGGTGTAGGAGGAGGTAAGCTGGAGAAATAGGTTACTCTTCCTTGGTGATGGTTCTCCAAGGACAGCTGGCTGGTGATCCCAAGCAGATGCTTCTACTATGAACAAGGAGCAGGGGTAAAGGCTTTCAATCTCACCATTACAGACAAGAGAGAAAACAATAGTTTCCCCCTTTTCTGGCAGTTGTGGAAGTGTCATATCAATTGGACAATGCCACTGCCCCTTGCCAACTCTGTGGATGTGATATTGCAGATGACATCATTGAGAGAGCAAGGAAGAAGGAAGGAAATAATCCCTTCCTCCACATAACGCATCCTGTCATTTTCAGGCTGTCATCAGCATTTGATAAGTGAGGGGAAAATGCAGGCTTAGAGAACTGGACTGTGCCTCTCAGTTGTTCTGGACCATCCATATGGATTGCCCTATCCTTGGTCATAGTGCCAAGAGTCATGGCTTGAATATCTGTATAATAAGGAATAATGTAAATAGACTCTTGAATAGAAAATAGATTACAAAATGGTTAACATTATCATGAGGGGGTAAAGATGGGAGATGCTGGACATTCATGGGGTCTTTTGGGAGCAATTGGATCCTGTTATGTTCACAGTGACATGATTATGGGACTAATACAGGTCCAGAATTGAATTTGGGATAAAAACCTGAGCTAATTTCCGAATTGGAGGAGTAATCGTTTATTTTTCCCCAGCTCACCAAGGGTGATTCATAGGGTGGGGTTTGCCCATCACAAGTTTGGAAGATAGAGTCTTCAAAATGATTAAATATAGCCTTTAAAAATAAGTCAGGATAAAATAATTTTGTGGGTTTATCCTCTATAATAAAAGCCTTGAGCGTGATCCCGTGTCCTTTTCCGGCCCGTGTCTTTCTCGGCTGTTTGGGGCATGCGCAGAGCGCATGCCCAGAACGACCAAGATACGGCCGCCCAGACACGGCCGGCCATGTTGAGAACATGTTGCCTACGAAGAGGGCAAAAGCAGCAGCAGGGGGGGAACCGGGAGGACAGAGGTGGCAGCGGGGGAACCAGGAGGGCTGGGGCGGCAGTGGGGGAGGAAAAAAAAAAACCGGGAAGAAAAGAGAAGGGGAAAAAAAATGGGCCCGCGGGGGGACCAGGAGGGCAGAGACGGCAACGGTGGGAATACTAAACTGCAGTGGCAGGGAGATGAGAGCGGGGAGAAGAGACTGGCCCGTCCACCGCGGCGGAAACATACTGGCGCCCATGTTGACTCTCGGTGCGGCGGTGGCAGGAAGGACTGGCCCCGCTGGTGGCGGCCGCGGCAGCGAGAAGACTGGCCCCGCTGGCGGCGGCTGCAGTGCGGGGACTGAGCCCTCTGGCGGCAGCAGCTGCAACGGGGGACTGGGCCCACTGGCGGCCCAAGAAGAGGATTGGGCTTCGAAGCAAAAGCAGCAGACACCCCCCCACTAGAGCCCGTTATTAAAACTGGCTTAAAAATACTTGTGGTTTATAAAGCAGAATTCCCATTTTTAGAAATGCAAGGAATTTACACATTTTCAACAAATATCTTTTCAGCAAAGATAGTCATATTGTGTAATACTGTTTCTCACCTGGAGCTGTTAAGATGATGTTAGCTAGCTATACATTAAAATAAAAATATACCAACTTGGACAGGCAGTATCTTATTATTTCAATTCTTGCTGAGAATGGCTTTGAATAATACAGTGGGGCAAACTTACACACAAAGCTAAGAGAGAAATCTGGCTTCAGCATATGGAATACAGACATTTGATTATTAAACAGCTGTGCTACATTGAAAGGAAATGATCCTATTTGAAGACTACAGAATAAAAGTTTAGGCATTCAACCACATCTTAAAGACATTTCTGTTTTAAATACAGATCTCATTTTAAAATCCCCACAGTATAAAATATTGGAATGGATTAGAGGAGAATAGAGACGTAAATGGCAAGCTTGGTTGAGAACCAGTTCTAATATATTTTCTCATCAGTTGCATTGGAAGGTGATGACATAAAAATGAAAGAACAGCATCAATAACATATAGAAGAGCAAACTCTAATATCATGCCTTTATTTCATGTAATTTGCTGCCTTATCCTGAGTGAGATCATTTGTTCATTGAGGCCAGTACTGTCTATGGTAGAAACCCTCTGAGGTTTTAGGCAGAGGTCTTTCCTCGCCCCAATAATCCGGGGCTTCCACAGAAAGAATTTCCAGGGGCGGGGGCCAAAGTTAAGTGGTGGCTAGTGAATTTTGAAGTTGTGGGGCTGCAGATGAGTCCATGCCCTCTATGACTGTCATATTGTTTTCACGTATAGCACTCACTGTTTCAACACATCTGTGCATTTTTCTAGTGCCTGTGCATGCTTTTGGACACACTAGCCATCACCCAGTAAATAATCACTGATATCATCTGTATCTACAGAAACACAGAACAGCATCCCTGTAGTGCTACCCTGAATGAGCAGAATATTCCATTCTGTTAAAATGCTTTAACTATCCCAGCTCGAAGCTGCAAAGAGTGGTTACGTGGTAATTATCTACAGCTAGTACAAAAAGGGAACATGCTAAATTACATGTTTGCACAACAGCAAACATGCACAAGGATAATCGAACATTGGCTGACATGATCCGCAGTTCTCTGCCTACAGAAGGAGGGCTGTAGCCTTCAGCATCACTGCACTGAAACTTTCTTGACCCAGTGGACTGGGGCAGCAGGGAGGGGGAAGCAATCTCCTTGCCTCTCCCCTCCCTGCAAATGCATTTTCCATTTGTATCTTTATGTTCTTGAAGATTACACACAGCCTAAAGGGAAGGAAGGCCTTTGACATGGCCTAGGTCATTGGGAAGAGAAACTGATACATTTGACCAGGGAAGCCTGGACTGGGCAATTGCAAACAAGCTCATTGGCATGAGGGGAAAACTAATGCAAAATTGTAAGCTATCATACTAGAGGATGTATGTTCTCAAAGCATTAAAAAATGAATATTGGTGCAGATTTGGGTCCTATCATGTATGTACTGTATTATCTTTGTATTTATGGGCTGTCCAAAACTTGTAAAGTCTGCAGCGGTCAATCAGAGGCAACCAGTTAGAGCAGAACAAGCAGCATCCATCTCAACAGTGAGCTACTGACCTAGGTCGGAGACTCATAGGAATGAATGGCCCCTGAGATTTCTTTAGGCCTCCTCCTAACTAGTGTGGGATACTAGCATTTCCTAATTTCAACTCTCCCCCCACTCGTATATTCCGAATTCAAGGAGGGCCAAGCTGACGCTTTTCTTCTCTCTCCTGAAGACACCCATGCTGATAACAAGCTCTGTTAAATTGGAATTGGCAGGGATTTAATCAAAGACATGCTACATGGAAAGCACACTCTCTATGCCTTCTTGATGGCCACTCCCCATAACCTTTTGCTTTGGGGACTATGTAGAGTAGAAAGATTCTACTTATTATTTTTACATTTATATCCCGCTCTTCCTCCAAGGAGCCCAGAGCGGTGTACTACATACTTGAGTTTCTCTTTCACAGCAACCCTGTGAAGTAGGTTAGGCTAAGAGAGAAGTGACTGGCCCAGAGTCACCCAGCTAGTTTGATGGCTGAATTTACCCCAAAGCCTGCAGTCCCATTTCTCAGCTATTAAACACGAGACCGACTATCTCTAGTCCCTAAGGCCTTAGCAGAAATTTCCAGTGCTTTGTCAGGTTTTTCTCTGCAGCAATGAAGACTGGAAGCTTGCTCTATATGCAAATGAAGGCTGAAACCAGCAAGGTTCTGGATTCCATACTGAATGGCACAGTGTGTGTTCTATGGTCCTGTTGGTGCCCTGGTGGAGAATTGGAACAGCAAACTCACCAGGGCGGTAGACATGATCGCTCCTAAGCGTCCTCTCCGACCCACTTCAAAACTGGCCCCTTGGTATACAGAAGAACAATGGGGGCTGGAGTGGCAAGGTAGATTACTGGAGCGCAGGTGGAGAAAGACTCGGCTTGATTCCGACAGATTGCAACATAGAGCTCATTTGAAGACCTATGCTCAGGTGATACGTGTGGCAAAGAAGCAATTCTTTTCTGCCCATATTGAATCCGCAAGTTCACGTCTGGTGGAATTGTCCAGGGTTGTGAGAGGGCTAGTATGTGCCCCTCCTCCCTTGAATCAGAATCTGGAACCATTGATTACCCGCTGTGATGTGTTTAATGAATTCTTTGTGGACAAAATCTCTCGTATTCGGGCCGACTTAGATTCCGTTTCCACAATTACTTCAGTGTTTGATGTGGAGGTATCCAGTGACTCCACTTATGTGGTTAGGTTGGATCAGTTCCAGTTTGTGACTCCTGAGGATGTGGAAAAGCTCCTTGGAACGGTGCGGCCCACCACTTGTTCTCTTGACCCTTGCCTGACATGGCTTATACTATCTGGCAGGGGGGTTGTTGTAGAAGGCCTGGTAGAGATTATAAATGCGTCTCTGAGGGAAGATAGAATGCCTCCTAGTCTTAAGGAGGCAATTATTAGACCGTTTCTGAAGAAGCCTACTTTGAATCCCTCAGAGCTGAGTATTAACTACAGGCCTGTCTCCATCCTTCCGTGGCTGGGCAAGATAACTGAGAGGGTGATGGCCTCCCAGCTCCAGACAGTCTTGGAGGAAACTGATTATCTAGACCCATTTCAAACTGGCTTCTGGACTGGCTATTGGGTGGAGACTGCCTTGGTTGGCCTGATGGATGATATCCAACTGGGAATTGACAGAGGACTTGTGACTCTGTTGGTCCTTTTGTACCTCTTGGCGGCTTTCGATACTATTGACCATAGCATCCTTCTGGAGCGTCTGAGGGGGTTGGGAGTGAGAGGCACTGTTCTGCAGTGGTTCCGCTCCTACCTCTCGGGCAGGTTCCAGATGGTGTCTCTTGGGAACTGAATGGTGTCCCTCAGGGCTCCGTATTGTCTCTGAGGTTGTTTAACATCTACATGAAACCGCTGGGAGAGATCATTTGGTGCAGGGTGCTATCAGTATACTGATGACACCCAAATCTATTTCTCCATGTCAGCATCATCGGGAGAGGGCATATCCTCCCTAAATGACTGCCTGGAGGTGGTAATGGGCTGGATGAGGGATAACAAACTGAGACTGAATCCAGATAAGATGGAGGTACTCATAGTGCGGGGTCGAAACTCAAGAGACGATCTTGATCTGCCTGTTCTGGATGGGGTCACGCTTCCCCCAGAAGGAACAGGTATGCAGTCTAGGGGTGCTTCTGGATCCAAGTCTCTCCTTGGTGTCCCAGGTTGAGGCAGTGGCCAGAGGTGCCTTCTATCAGCTTCGGCTGATATGCCAGCTGCACCCATTTCTTGAGACAGACGACCTCAAAACAGTGGTACATCTCCTGGTAACCTCCAGACTGGATTAGTGCAATGTGCTGTATGTGGGGCTGCCCTTGTACGTAGTCCAGAAACTACATTTGGTCAAGAATACAGCAGCCAGGGTGGTCTCTGGGACATCTAGGAAAGACAATATTACTCCCATATTGAAGGAATTACACTGGCTGCCAATATGTTTCCGGGCAAAATACAAGGTGCTGGTCATAACCTATAAAGCCCTAAACAGCTTGGGCCCTGGGTATTTAAGAGAATGTCTTCTTCGTCATGAACCCCACCGCCCATTGAGATCAGCAGGAGAGGTCCGTTTGCATTTGCCACTGGCTCATCTGGCGGCTACTCAAGGACAGGCCTTCTCCGTTGCTGCCCCAAGGCTTTGGAATGCGCTCCCTAGTGAAATAAGAGCCTCCCCATCTCTGACAATTTTCAAAAAGTCTTTAAAGACACATCTGTTCACCCAGGCTTTTAACTGATATTGTTTTGATTGTTTTAATGTTGTTTTTAGAATATTGTTTTTTTAAAATAAATAAATAAATAAATTGCTGTGTTTTAAATTTCTTTTTGTTTTCAACTAATGTTTTACCTTTGTTTTTATTTTGTTGTAAACTGCCCAGAGACTAAAGTTTTGGGTAGTATAAAAATATGTTAAACAAACAAACAAACAAACAAATAAGGCATGATTGCACCAATGCTGATTCATTATTTAATCAGCAAAAACTATGATAAATAAAATTGGTTGGAGAATTTTAACAAAAAATGAAAAAAATTTTTTGATTTGGATGATATCTCCACAGGCCCATCCTAATCGTGTGGGGGAGACACATGGAGGTACATATCTCCCACACCTGGCACATGAAATGTAGTTAAATACTACTTTAATGTAGTATTTCATCTGCACATATTATTTCATCCGTATGTTGAATAGTATTTCAGCACTGGTGAGTGAGACATGTGTGCACACATTCCTTCCCATGTGATTAGGATATAAAGTGTACTTATGAGAGAAGTATGACATTCCTTTCATACTGATGTATAGTTAGTGATATAAGAACCTTTTGTGAAGGGCTTTAAAAAGATTTGATGAAGTTTTGCTTGCAGTTGGTGAAATTCACTAGAACATTGATGGGTTTCTTTTTATGACTAACTCCTTTACATTTGTTTGGGAACACAGGGTACAGGATATGTTTGGAAATGCTACATCAGCTAGCAAAGAGAATGCAAGTGATTGCCACTTATGATCTGCAAAATTAAAGGAGTCAGTTATTGACATAATTATTCTTTTCATCTGATTAAAAAAAAGTGATTAACTGTGTTCTCCTGGAAATTTTTTTAAAAGATAACTTGATAAGGTTCATGAAATGTGAGAATGGGTGTGAATAACATTTTATATTGGTAATGAAATCTTCCTGCCTACATCCAGAGTGGAGCTAAAATGAATATTCACAAATATTTGAAATTTTGCATCCCCCCCCCCATTTCCCTATTCAAATATTGAAAGAGAAATTTTAAATACAAAAGGTGAACTTCCATTCTGAATGTGAAATTCAAGATTCAAATGCTGGCATCTCTTGAATGCTTTGATTTTGTCAGGCATCAAATATTAAATCTCTTAAGCTGTCAGTTATCAAATACTGATAAAAAATTAAATGCTACCTATCAGATTCTGTCAGATGAAAAGATACCATTGCATGTTGCCTCAGAAATGATCAAATACTTATGCCAATCCAGAAAGATTGTTGACTACGATATTCTAGTTGTGTTTTCACAGATGGACAGTGAACTCTGTCCATCTGCTCTGGAAACACTTGTGCTGAAAAGTATAAATGTTTAAAGTAAATAAATAATATCTGGTTCTTTGAATGCTTATTGGAGATTCCTCTATGAGATATTGATTGAGTGATTGAGTGATTGGATTTATATACCTCCATAGTAGTAAGGGTGGACATGTTTCCACAAAAGTCAGCTTGCCCACCATTCCTGCCACCGTGGAATTTTGAGTGTATTATAGGGTACACCTTTTATGGGTGATGGTGAAAATAGTGCCTTGGGAATAGAATGGGCAGCCATGAATAGACTCCATTGCGATATACATGGCTCCATGGTCATCACACAGGGGTTTCTTTGCAGGGTTGTTGATGTGGAATTTTTTCTTTGAAGACAGAACATTTGAAATCCACAGTGGTATACATGTCATTAATAGCTCTCAGTTCCATCAAATGCTAAATATATGTCAACTATTAAATACTTTAAAACACCAACTTTAGATATCAAATATTAAAATCAAACATATTTGAGTATAAAGTGCAGATGTCAAATATTCATGGAATACTCAGTGAGCACCTGGGAAATATTTGTCATTAGAATTTGCAAATGATAACTTTGAGGGAGGTTTTAGGGAGCAAATTCATTTCAGCTCTAGACACTCCTTCTGCTCCCAAAAAATCCTGTTAGTTGGTGGCTCATAGATTAGCATTGCTTCCCTTTCTTCATGCTATCAGCTCATGAGAAAGAACTGATAATTGGATTCTAACTAATTTTAAAATAAGTTTTAAAACTGCTTTGTATTGTATTTTGTATTTTCTTTTCTCTGTGTTGTGTTTTTATTGTATGTTTTAATCCTGTGTTGTGAGCTGCTCATAACAAATAAGCAAATAAATTAATAACAATACTGACAATGACAACAACAACAACAATAATAATAATAGCAAGAGGGCTTAATGGACCTTAGCAGTAGAATTCAGTTTTTCAGATCTGTAGCATGAATGAGACATTGATGCATTCTTTGACTGTGTACATAAAATAGCTGTTCAGAGGCTTGAAGGAGTAATTGTAGAACAATCTGAATCTCTGACCCTTAGAGCAGAATGAGATGTGATGGCAGCAAACTTGTGCCTTCAAACAAAATGTGCATTGTTCTGGACAGCTCTCAAACAGTTGGGGTGTGAGATTTAAAGCAAAGAAGCAGTAAGGCTGTGGTGTGTGTGTGTGTGTGTGAGAGAGAGAGAGAGAGAGAGTGAGAGAGTGGTGCTGCTGCTGCTGCTGAATAGTTCCTCCACCTCCCACTTTCCTCCTTATAACTCCTCATAGGAACATAGGATGCTGCCATATACTGAGTCAGACCATTGGTCTATCTAGCTCAGTATAGTCTTCACAGACTGGCAGCGGCTTCTCCAAGGTTGCAGGCAGGAATCTCTCTCAGCCCTATCTTGGAGAAGCTGCCAGGGAGGGAACCTGAAACCTTCTGCTCTTCCTAGAGCAGCTCCATCCCCTGAGGGGAATATCTTGCAGTGCTCACACTTCTAGTCTCCCATTCATATGCAACCAGGGTGGACCCTGCTTAGCTAAGGGGACAAGTAATGCTTGCTACCACAAGACCAGCTGTCCACTCCACCTATTTTATTCTATGCAATAGCAGAAACATTTCAAAACGCAACTTAACATATTCCCATCCCACATATTTCTTTCTCCACTCCCCACTCTGTCTCTAAAGAACCTGGTACAGGTCATAATCTCACTTGGCAGCCCGGCGCAGTGCAGGCCAGCAGTGACCACGCCACCTGGGACAGTCTAAAGAGGATATGGGGGATCCCAGGGGGTGTGGAGGCCCTGGACTTTGACCCTGAAATCCAGGAGTAAGAACGTCACTGAGGTGGCAAATATGCCAGAGGTTGAGGTAATCCTAATGCATGAAACCACTGTTTCATCACCAAACCCATGGTTTGGTGATGGTCAACCTCAAACCTGAATCTGAACCTTAGGTTTGCAATGAGTTTTGCCGCTGAAACCTCAGGTTTGAAAGTGGCATCATGGCATCTGGATTCTGCCACTGTGTCCTCCAGTTTGTGCAAGCTGCACAAACTGGAGTTAAGGGTAGGAAGCTCCTCCCTCTCTCCTACTCAGTTGACTGCCATGGCTTTCCTTCAGGTGTTCAAACCCTCACTGCCAGCTCCACCCTCTTTGCACTCTCTCTCCCAGACTTCAGATCGCAATTGTCTGGGAGTGCACTGGGGGAATAGCGGTAAACTGCAGGTCCAGTAGACCCATGGTTTGCCATTATGTCCAAAGGCGGCCTTTCTTTTCTTTATTCTTTGGTAGAACTTCATTATAACCAATTTTATGGGATGGCCATAGTAAAGAGTGGTGGCAATGGGTTAGGGACCTTTGGGTGTAGTTTGCACATTAGATAGAATGAGGGAGGGTAGAAAAATGAGTTTGTTTGTTTATTTATTATTGTTAGATTTTTATACCGCCTTTCATTAAAACGATCTCAAGGCAGTTTGGATTTGGATTTGATCCATGTACCACACTTCACATTCTGCAGCAGAATTTGGGTAGGGTGTTGAGTCTCAGTGAGATGTTCTTGCTCTCTGCGGTTCTTGGACTACGCACAGACCTCTAGGCCAGTTGCCCCTTTCTCTAGAGTTGCCGTGATTGGCAGATTAAGCCTTTTAGCAAGGTTGCCAGCTTTTCAGTGAACCCCTTGAAAATTCAGGCTGATCTGCAGGCATTAGCAGTTGATGTTGTTTATATCTGTGCCATGAAAACCCTCACTTGCCAATTTCTGCAAATCAAGGTGCCGTTAGCACAAAGGCAGACCTGGCCAAGTTTTTTCTGGTCAGTTGACGAGCCTACTCTTTACTCATTCATTCATTCATTCATTCATTCATTCAATCAATTTATATACTGCTCTTCCTGAAGTGGCTCAAGGTGGTTTACATCAAAATAACAAACACAGAATAAAGCAATTAAAACCAAGGAACATTTAGACCAGATTAAATCTCATTAAGATTAAGGATAAAAGATATCATTAAAAGCCAGGCTGAATAGATGGGCCTTTAAGGCTCTCCTGAAGGCCCCCAAGGAAGACAGTCCTCTTATATCCACGGGGAGCACATACCACAACCTAGGGGCAGCAACTGAGAAGGCCCGATGCCAGGTTGCCACCAGATGAGCTTTCATCAGCAAAGAGGATAATCCTCACCACAACCATTGCAACCATATCAGCTACTTTGCACATCGTGTGGTATCGTGTACTGGAGAAAAGAAACCTTTTTGGATGAGAGCAAGGAGGGTGCTGCAAAACCTTTTCTGCTTAAGTCAATTCTTACCGCCATAAAAACGAAGGGTGCGAGCTAGCAAAGGCTGTATATCCATCCATCCTAGAGGGAGGGAGGGAGAGAGGGAGAAATTCTAAGTTCTTCAGACGCTAAAAGGTCTTATGAAGTCTTGCTATCTGATTGCAATATGTATAACTTGTTTTAAAAGACTTGTTGGGCAGTACTCACAAAACTATGATTCGTGACAGGAATGCAGTTTGGATCGCTTGCTATGTAAGCAGCTGCAGATACTTCAAATACTTTGGCACATGTGATCCAGCAGCTCACTATAACTTTCCCCCTAAAAATAAAGTAACAAGTGAACAGTGATAGGAATTAACAGTATAGAGCGTGAATACAATCCCTTACCTCAGAGTTCTTTTAATAAAACACCTTCTATAATTACAACCCAAACAAAAAATAACAGCCTAGAATTCTATTTTTGAACCCTCTTGTGGCAGAATTCCTTTTACAGGTTTTAAAAAAAACCCTGCTGGACCCCAGAGAAAATATTTGTGGGTATGCAATGTCACTAGGAATGAGACTAAGATTGTTACATCATCTGAGTATCCAGTCGCTGACTGACTTAGACTCACGACATGATTGAAAATTAAAATTAAGCCACTATATTTCATTAGGATTCAAGCTAACTCGGGACTCCAGACATAGACATTGCCAGTTCTCAGACTGGATGCCACAAGGGAAATGCTAGTGTGCCTTGAAAAAATAAATGACTTAATTAAAGTCATTTACATTGCACATTACATTTCTATCCCACCGTTCATCCAGGGAGCTCCGGACAGCATACATGGTTCTCCCCTGTGCCAGCTTTTTCTTCGCAACAAGTCTGTGAGGAATGTTAGGCTGAGAGGAGGTACCTAGCTGAAGGTCACCCAGTGGGCCTCCCGGCTGATGAGAGATTCTAACTTGGGTCTCTCTAGTCCTAGTCTAACCACTACACCATACTGGCTCAAAGCAAGCCCTGAATACCCGCCTGTATCATAAGCTGCCAAATGCATTGTTGCAAGAGTCACTTTTCTAGGCTTGCCTCTATCCAATCAGGAGGCATGATCAGAACAGTAAGTCACATAAGAGAGACAGATGATGAGCTCCTCTGAGGGCCGGTGGAGAGCCGATCGTGGGGATGGAGAGCTGGTCTTGCTCGCCATCTTGAATGGGTGACTACATGTGAGAATGGTCTTCTGTAAGCTATTCTCCAGAGGATGGGGCTGTATCTCAGTCTGCAGAAGATCCCAGGTTCCATCCCCGGCATCTCCCAGTAGGGCTGAGAAGGACTCCTGCCTGAAACTTTGGAGAAGTTGCTGCCAGTCAGTGTAGGCACTACTGAGCCAGATGGACAAATGATCTGACTCAAAATAAGGTATTTTCCTATTATCCTATGCGCCTATTCTGGTAAAGTGTAAAAGGAGCATAGGAAGTCATGAATGTTTTTCGATTACATTCTCCGGAAGTTAAGAATGAGATAAAGGATTTAATAAATGCTTTGCCTTTTGAGTGTGCCTTTTTTAGACTTGAGTGATGTAGTGAATCACTCAGTCTTCTGTAGAAAGCAATGTGGTGACTTCTGGGCCCCTGAATATAGCTTTCAAGACAGAGGCATGAAGGCTCTCTGCACCCACTTCTTGTGGTTAGCAGGATTCCCCACACTCAAAAAGGAAGCTCAAGATGTTACTTGTTAATAAACCCAGCAAGCTCAGAAATTGAAGTCGAGATTGTGCTTGTAGGATCCTTTAAGGAAAAGGCTATTTCTGTTAATTGCCCGCCATTTTTAATTACTCCTTGGGGCCAAAGCAGGATAAAGTGATGGCTTGGATGTGTGCATCGGCCGTGATGGAACAAACGCCACAGTCAAACATTTATATCACTTCAATTATCACTCAGTCCACACATTCTGCTGCTTTCCATCACACACACAAACTGCAGAGAAATGAAGTGCTAGGCTTACATGTGTAAAGCAGCCCTTGATACTGGCAGCTGAATGTATGAAATGGAAGATTGTGATGCTTACTTATTATGGACATTTATATTTGCTTTTATGTCATAACTGATGTTCAGGGAGGCTCAGAGCAATAGAATCCTGATATTAAAAACCTTTTTTAAAAATAGCAATTCATGACAGCCAGTAATTTTTTTTTAAACATTGGATCAACTATTCAGTTTGGCTGCAGGTAAAAAGCATGCCAGAACAGGTAAGTTTTAGCAATGCAGTGGAAGGCCAGCAAATGAGGGTTCGTTCCCCATATGATATCTGCAATGACCCATTCACACATGCAACTCAGTTGCAAGTCATTAAGTGATGTATGACCATGTGTGAAATAGCCCTAAATCTCTAATCTAAAGTGCTTAACTGTGGCTGAATCATGCCCTATATTTAATCTTGCTTTCCTATATGTTACTTCCTAGTTCTATTTGTATCATTTGCAACGTAAACAAGTTATATATTTTTTAAAAGCGAACTACCTGTTTTACGTAACCTCTTGTTCTACATTTTTTTCTGCTTTATTATTAGGAAAATTGTCAAGTTTTAAGAGGAAGCTCTTTGGAGTGTGGTGGGAGTGTTGTCTTTTCAGAGGAAAGTTTGATTGAAGACCTATTTTTTTGGCCACAAGGAAAGAACAAAAAAGTTACTTAACCTCACTTGAATGAGAGGAGATTAAAGGTTAAAAGCTTTAAAGACTTGAAAATGCATTAGCACTAGAACAGTAAATATAGTCCATGTAGTTATGGACAAATTAGCAAAACAAATGATAGAGAAGAACATTCATTTTAAAATGTGCTGGAATCTACAAATATTTTGCCTTTTGATACCCAATTAAATATTATGCTAAATAGTTTTCAATGTCTCTGTATTTCCAAGTTGGCACAAGAGGGTATTAGAATTCTAATTCCCAACCTGAAATGCACAGATGAGAACTTGTATAGATGTGTATATATAGCTTTTCATACACTTAAACCTCTCTCTCTCTCTCTCACACACACACACACACACACCCACCCACCCAAGATGAACATAGTTCACAAAGTCTCCTTGTGGGGGACTACATGAACTCAGAGGGATGGTAATAGGAAAAGGGAACCTTTCTTCATAACAAAGCACATTTGATCATAATATTTGTCCTCCAGTTCTGTCTTTCAAGTTATCATGGGTGTGGGCCATGAATGGAATGATGCTCTTCTAACTTAGCTTGTAAAAATATTTTGTTCAAAATTGTTGTTGCTGGAAACTTGTCTGTTTTCAAAAAAACAAAATCTTTCATTACATTTATATTCTAGGGAATGAGTGAAATAAAACTCCACCAAATAACTTAAATGTTAAGTGACTTTCTCTTCCTGTTTTCTGTTTTCCACATTCACCAGTCCTCATTCTTTCTGATACTTCTGTTTTGAGAAGCGAATGATTTTAGCCGCATATAGACAATTATCTCTGTAAGCTATGGGAGAAACGTCCCCTTTAATGTTTTCAGTTCAGCACGGACAGCTTGATAGCTGTGCAAGTATGAGGGAGTGGTGCTCCTTGCAACTTTTAATTCCTGCCACAGTTGCCCTGGTTGCTGTTGTTTGCAGCAGATCCCCCAGCCCCAAACAAATAAATGGAGCAGAGGAGGAGAGCTGGTCTTTTGGTAGCAGGCATGCATTTTCCCTTTTGCTAAGTAGAGTCTACCCTGTCTGCATCTGAATGGGAGACTACATGTGTGAGCACTGTAAGATATTCCCCTTAGGAGACAGAGTAGGTCTGAGAAGAGCACCTGCATGCTTGCATGCAGAAGGATCCAGGTTCCCTCCTTGAAATCTCCAAGATAGGGATGAGAGGGACTCCTGCCTGCAGCCTTGGAGAGGTGCCCGTCTGGGTTGACAATACTGAGCTAGATCGCCTGACTCAGTAGAAAGCAGCTTCCTATGTTCCTATGAGCAGTGAAAGAGACTAAACCAGATCCCAAGAAGCTTGTGGTCTAGTCAACTGACCACAAATATTCCTAAGGACAATTCCCCAGAACAACCAAATGGCCTTTTAATTTAATAAGCCAAAAGTACTGGGGGCTGCTCCAATGACACCCAAAGCTTTCTTGTGTGCACAAAACTAGTTAGGTAAGTCTTTGGGGTCCTGGTTGTTGTCAGCTTGTTGTATTAGCAATAATCTAATTAGCTTGATGTACACTTAATATTCTTTTTTAATGGGATGGGATGTGGATTATTTTGGTCTTTTAATGACTTTAAAAAAATAAACTTGTTTGTTTTTTAAATAAAAAGATAGCTAACAGGAAGAGGTCACCTTGAAAGACCTTTCCCTGACTTTAAAAAAGGGGATGCAGAGAGAAGGACAACGTACTTAAGTCCTTTGGTACTTAAGCATGAAAAACAGTTTTCAAACTGTTTCAGGCATTGCCTGGGTTGTGTGTGTGTTACTGAGCATAGGCACTATCTGATAGCTGCCATGACAGTTACACCACAATATACACACGTGCTTATTATTTGTAGCAGAGTTAATTACAGTGGCTGATGTGATGAGGAAAATTCCTCAAAGTAGCACCATTGGTATTAAAAGGACTAGTTAGGCAGTGCTTGTAATTCCTTTAAATTCCAATGGGATAACCCAGAGTAATTTTCCCCATCACAATAGCCAAGGATGGGAACTAGCTTCAGGCTTTGCTCTGGTACTCTTGTGCTTTGGAGAAACCTGCAAAACTAGTTTGACAATGGCAGGGCAGAAAGTACAAGGACTCACATGTCACACAGCTATAGGAGGATGGAGCAGGAGTTCTATCCTCACCAGAATCTAGCAAACAGTGTGTAAGGTTTGCCATACAGTTGCAGCCTGTGAGGTGGGGGAAGTGATTTTTATTCCCCTCCCCTTCAGGTTAAAGTCCTTTCTGTGCTGAGAAGATGTCTGTGAGGGCTACATGACCCTCGTGGACATCTTCCCAGAAGTGAAAAGGGATTTTGTGGGGAGGCGAGAGACATGAAAACTGCTGCCATCTCCCCCTCCCTGCATGCTGCACTGTGCAGCAAGCCTCATGCACTGTTAGTGAAATTCTTGTGAGGACAGAGCTCTTGTTCATGCTCCTAAGGCAATGTGGCATACGAGTCCTTGTGTACAGGAAATGATATCTCTGCAATACTATACATAGTTTTAGATAAAAACTAGTGGTGGCTGGTGCCCATTGTGGCTGGTAGGGGGCAGCGAATGGTAGGTGGAGCCAGAGCCAATGGTGGGTAGAACCAACTACTTCTAGTTTTATCCACATCCTCTTCCCTTGCAATAACACCAAGAACATCCAGACACTGCAATACAATTCTCAAATGCTTAGCATATCTAACTGTACTTCAGAATGGTCTCTTGGTTCAGTAGGCTTGTGTGCTGTCACACTTGATTCCCTGCTGGGGAAAAGATGTGGCCTCCACCAGCCCTTCCAGCCATCCCATCCTCCAGTTGGGCTCCCATTCCAGGGTAAGAAAGGGTAGGATTAGGGACAGAGTGGTGCCATGGGTGTCTGGTCAGATCACACAGCTGCACATCTTATCCCCATCCTGCACCCAGACAAAGAGAGATAAATGCTTCCAGAATCACCTTCCATAACTGAGCATGCTGGCTTGTCCTGTTGAGCCTGTATCCGGACATGATGTTTCTCAGGAAAGTGTTTATTCTCTTCAGAGTGGAGAATCCTCCCTCTGCTTCATTGGAATGAGCACTGCAATTCTCAACAGCTTCATTGTTTGTGCAAAACATGTCTCCAGATTCTAAGGGCTAGGGTTGCCATGAGGGGAAAAGAAGAGGCCTCTTGCACCTTTCATAGATGCACGAACGAGGGAATTTCAGCAGGTGCAGCTTTTCTTTCCCTGCATGACAATACGAATGTAAATATGAATATTTATTTACAGCTTTTCAACAGAAGTTCCCAAAGCGGTTTACATAGATATAAATAAATAAATGACAAACAGCACCTGCTGAAATTCCCTCTGTGTTGTGCATCTAAAAGAGCTGTTCTCTTTTCCATATAGCAGCCCTACTTAGACATATTCATACTTTATGTTCAACTCTTGTACAATCTGTGTACAGTGCAGACAGGTACAGTTATTCACATGTTATGTCAAATGCAAGTACAGCAGTACTGTTCCTATCTGTATCCTGCATTTGAAGGGGCTTATACTTTCAGTTATAAGAAGATACAGAGCGTGGCATCAGGGTGTGGCACCAGTTACAGTCCAGTAATGAATTAAAAAAGGATGCAATGTTATGACATTGCCATATGTGAGTATACAGACGTCTGAATGCAGGGACAGCATAATTTCTGAATAGGGCTCTGGTCTAAAAGTGTGTGCAGTAGTGGCCCTGTTCAGACATTGGCCAAATTTGGAAATAATGTGAAACTGGAGTTACACGGGGCAGAGATTGGAACTTCATTACATCCGAATGCATGCAACCACGATTTCAAGTTGAAAGTGACCTGAGGTTTGCCTCTCCAAACTCCAATTTGGACTTTCCGTTTGCACTAACGATCGCCACCAAAAGCGTAACATCCGAACATGGACAGTGCCACAACTGCTGTTCTGTGCTGTTTTTGGAATGGCAACTGTAGAGACGGCAGCACATACCCACCCAGGATCATGCCCGTCCCATTCCTGCAGTGTTCCTAACTGACCACACCTCTGAGCACTCACCCTGCCCCTCCTGTCTCCTATCCAACAAAGTAGTTGCCAAGCAACAGGAATGCTCCCATCTCCCATCCCAAGCTTGTCAACCTGTCAAGCAGCAATCATGCAGGGGCATGCCCTCTTCCTACTCTGTCTCTTGCTCCCCACTTCTGGCAAGCAGGAGGGAAAGGGGACAGGATGACAGGACGGGCATGAAGTATTTTGCTCCCTGAAAATGAAATGTCACAGATGTCTGTTCACAAGCACAAACACTGCAGGTGGCAACATAAGCAGGACACTCCATAACAGCGCCATGATGGGAACATACGTTAGGGAAGGAATACCCAGGGTTGGGTTTGAAAGGCAGCCCCAAACAGAGATTCTTGAACAGTCAATTTCTACTTTTTCACAAGTTGGGGAAAGGGGCCCAGCCCCTTCCCCATGGGGGTACCACTGTGGTCTTGAGGCTTACTCATGAGAAGAGCTAGGCAGCAGGAACAGCATTGCCAATACTGAGAGGGGAGATGTATGTGATGGCGACAGATGATGATCCTGAGTGGGCTGCTCACTCATGAGAGTGTAAGGCCATGGGGACACCTTCTCACAACTCATGAGAAGAACCATCTGTGGGAACAGGGGTGTTGTACAGAATAGCTAATAATGTGCAATGACAAAGCACCCCTTCTCCCATGGACAACTCTCTCACAAGAGTGTCAGGCCATGGGGGCCAGACAGCAGATGCTGCCCAGCGAGGCTGCTCAATAAAAGCTAGCAGCAGGGACAGGTACCTCACCAACAGCTCTCCCTGTCTTGGCAACCACCACCAAGAAACTGTCAAAGCATGCCCTCTGCCAGAGCCTCCATCCACTTGGACGTGTCTACCCTTGCATGTGCCCTGAAATGGAGACCCCACTCTACAGGGGTTGCTTGAAACTGGAGCTCCCCTCTCCCATGATTCCCCACAGAGGCATATCTGCATATGGTGCAATGCCAGCCTGAACCCAGGGCACAAACACTTTTGAATGAGAGTAAATCTCTGCCCCTGCACCTGGTGTTCCACCTGTCCACACACACGGCAAGGCTCTGACACATGGAGCAACACAATCTCCTTGGGGTCCGTGCAAGGTTTCCCAGGGGAGGAGGGGGTTGCAGTGCAAGAGTTCTATCATTAACCAGAGAGAGTGGGGGCCCCATGCATGTGGCCCCCCCTTTCTTGGGTCAGCTCAACTCATGAGTGTTCAGTCCACGGAAGACCAAGGATGTTCTACCCTATGGACCTCCCCAGTAGACTGGCCCTCTCATGAAAGTACTAGTTCACCAGCAGCAAGCTGCCAGGGGAGCAGAAGTGTGGTTTGGCCTGCATGGACTGCTTTGCTTTGGCGAGCCTTCGTAAGAGCATGCTAGGTCATGGCATCATGGAGGGACAGAAACCACCCCCACCCCCACCGGATCCTTTGCCCTCGCTCATATTCCCTCCTAGGAAGTCATCAAGTTCCCTTTCCTTTCCTAACAGTGAAATAGTGCCACCCCAAGACACAAGAAATCGTGTTTGTGTGGGACAGTTTTGTTGCACGTCTTTTAAGAGGGCAGTGGTGCTATCACTGTCAGAAGGAGCGCTGGCATTGGAATGGCATTTAAGGGATTTAAATACCCTTTCCATGCTGAGGGTAGGCATATAGTTCCAAAGAGTCATGGTGGCACTTGGCACACCGCCTTCAAGATTGTGGCCAATGGCAGCTGCTCTGGTGACGTGCTGATGTCTTGCCCACCATCTGGTGATGCAAGCCCAACGAAGCTTGCTGGGATTCACCTTGGCAGACCAGAAAGAGGGAATGACTCCCCTCTCCTGAAACTGGAGGTTGCCGCACTGCGATTGGATGAACATCTGCGATGCAATTTATGGTTTGAAACTGAAACCATGGGCTGGTCAACCTCTGCTTTCACGTTACATGCAAATGCGGCCATTATGATATTCCTATCTTTCCTGGTGCATTGTAGGGTGATACCAGGAATGGGAAGGCAAGAATTTGAAACACCCCCACTGTGGCTGCCCAGGAGGCAGCCAATTTCTTCAGAGAGGTTGGTTCTTTATTAAAAGGTAAACTCTCCCCAATAATATTTGATAACAACAGCGATATGATTTGGTATTGTGTCAAATATTTTGCTGATATCTGAGACATTTTTTATCAGGACCGTTTTCAATGAAAAATGATCCAATCAAGTTTGCATCACCTTGGACCTGATTACAGGGCCGAAGTGAGGCACAGCCCTAGTGACTGCCACTGTAGTAACAAATGAAGTGCCTATACAGCACCAGTCACCCACTGGATGCCTTGGAGACTGTGGCCAGTAATCACTTGTAAAATCACTACTAGGAACAGTATAACTGCCTGCTATTCCCTCGATGTCTGGGAGGAACCTACATAATTTCCTACTGTGAAAGAACAGCATGAGACTTTCCAGGTTGCCTCCCATTTTTTGGAAACTAAAGGGCATTGACTGACAGTAAGCTTGGAGAGGGAGCAATTAGGGGCTGAAGCTGGAACTACATTTTTACAATCAACAGAGGCCTGTCACCAAAAAATGGCAGCTCTGTGCCAACATTTCCCCCTTTATAATGTTCAGTAAAATGAGGTGGGGCAACACATACCATGATGATGTTAGGACACAGGTGAATTGAGGAAAGAGCAGAACTCCACCCACGGTTGCCATTTTGGGTGTTAGCACTATGTATCTTGCAACATGAGTTCTGCCATTAGATCTGCCCCTTTCACAATTGGTGCCCTTCAGTTTAGACCAGTGTGAAGCAGGGGGGCAGGGAAGGAGAGCTGATTGCAAGGGTATTGGAAACAGTCCTTTCAACAGATTCTGCAAGTTTCCACTCGCCCCTGACTGCAACATTTTTTTTGTGAGTCAAAGCCATAGGTTTATCCTTGTCAGAATAGAAGTTGTGTTTTTCAGTTACAACATTTAGCTGTTCTCAAGTTTTAAAACCCAGGTTTTTCTGCTCTCCAAAACAAGAAGACAAAGAAAATGGGTTTTAGTTTTACCAGTAACAGCTTTATTTGAACACAATTTAATTTTTAATATACAATACAATAACTGAATTGGACATGTTAAGGTGGTCCACATGTTAAGGTGGTTATTTCCACAACATCTGAACTTACTTTGAACTTTTATTTTTACTAGAACTCTCTACTGAGGAATTTGGGAGGGGGAGCATAGGGAAAAGCTATTTGTTTAAATTTGATTCAGAACAAAGTCTTAACACTTGGACATCTTATAAAGTTGCTGTCCAGCATTTCAAAGCTTGATGGGCGTTGGTAAAACATTTGCTCAAGGAAACTGGCTTTCTTAGCAAATAATAGTATTCATTCTGCATAGTGCTGTGTGGTAACTGGAAGTACTCAATCCAGAATTAAGGTGGATGTCCACAGCACTTGGACTCCACAGCACTCCAAATATTTTTAGTCCCTGGGATTACTTGCACATCATAGTGAACTTTCTGTTAGCAATCTGCAATAAGTAGCTGAGTGTGCAGGAAGCTGAAGTGTGGGTCCTGGAATGACTGGGACAAATGCTAGACGGAAGCCTGGTGAAAGTCTCTACTACTGTAGGGTGCATTCAGAATCAGTTTTATTTCAGAATCTGAGCAGGGATGTTTGTCCAGGAAGGCTGGAATAAAAATTCAGGCAGGCACAAAGACGGACAAGCAGACAGAGATGTAGCAGGCTGAGAGGGGCGATGGGCCACATTTGCATGTAATGCCAAATAGGAGTTGGACGAGGCAAAGGTTGGAATTTGTGTAAGTCCAAATGCATGCAACCACAGTTTTGTGGCAAAGCGACCTGCGATTTCCCTTGCCAAACTCCAATTCGTACCTTTGGTATGTAGCGAGTTTCGTGACTCCAACCTGAGATTTGGAGGTGGCAGTGTTCCTGGTCTGCTTCCACTGGGTCTGCCATCACAGCATCCTCCCTTGTTATGTTGGACCATACCCTAGGATTGTTTGCCCACCCTTATATGCATATTCCCTTTTAGGATGTCATCATGACCCCTTCCTGGGGTTGCAGAAAAACAGTGCCCCTCAACATCGCCTGTTTCAAATTTAATGTGCTTGTGCAATACCGATTGTCCCCTGGCCTCTTGACTGCAGCCCTGATGACATGCTGATGTCTTGCCTGGAGTCTGGCAACGCAAGTATATACATATCAGGCAGTATAAAAATATGATAGATAGATAGATAGATAGATAGATAGATAGATAGATAGATAGATAGATAGATAGATAGATAGTATCGTGGAGCTTGCTGGGATGTGTACTCATTGGGCTAGAAGAAGGGAAGGGCACCGCTGCCTCAAAACCTGAGGCTGCTGGACCACCATTGGATGAATGTCTGTGATGCAATTCGCGATTTCAAAAATTAACCATGGGTTTGGCATCCTCCGGTTCCATGTTACATGTGAATGCGGCCATAGAGAAGGATCAGAGAACAAAGTTCTATTGCATAAAGCAGTGACAGGGAAAAGCTGAACCTGCTAAATGTTGCCCCGCTATAGAAGCTCTAGAGATATGAAAAGCATTTTTGAAAATTGGTTATCCTGCTTTATAGAGAGAAGTGACTTTATCACAATTTATAAGATACCAGCACTCCCAGTGGAATGCTATCTGCTACAAGAGCAAATTAAGTGCAGTTAAAGTGGAACTTTATGAATATGGAGAAGTAGGTGGTTAATTGCACCTATTGGTAAAAGCAATTTCTCTGAGCCAGCTAGAGGCTATCTGTGTGCTGGAGCAGATTTCTGAATACATATCCCTAGCTGGAGAGAAAATCACCATGGAAATGAAGACTGTGCATGCAGTCCCCCAGCTGAATCTTGCAGCCTGTAGCTCTTTACAAAATCCTGCTAATTAGATGTATGAAGGGGGCCCGTCATCAATCTCCCCTGCCTCCCCTTCAGTTGATCAACAGGGTTTCAGCTTTGCTGTTTTAAAAAAGAGCTCTATGCACACAGCCATGACTGCTGTGCACGCACTCAGTTAGAACTGGATGAAAAGAAATGTTAGTCATATGCATCATAGATAAAAGAAAGATGTTATTACTTGAATGAGTATATATGGAAGAAGACAGTTGTTATAAAATAGGTTTATTAGGAGGGTATAATAAACAATTAATTTTCAGACTGCAACCTTTAATTTGTTTGTTAGACCAAACAACTAGAGCTTGAGTTGATGTATCATTGGAGACCAATTTTAGTCATTTATTTCTGGTGTTTTGCTATAACAAGAAATTAAGAAAAGAAGGCCTTTCCTTCTTGATATAAGTAAAGGCTTCCATTTATTTAAGTTATTTTACAGTTCTTTCAATGGGCAGCATCCAGAGTAGTTTCTCATGACGAATCACTGAAATCAATAAGCTAGCAATGACTAATTTAAATCTAATTTATTTCATTGGGACTTACTAAGGACTAACTTAGTGAGAATGCTGCCTAGTGTGTTTTTAAAAGGCATCTCATTTCAGTAATAGGCACAGGACACAATACTTCTAAAAACTCTTGAGTTCATTGTGAAAGATTTAAACACACACTGAACCCTTCTATTGAAATCAAATCAGAAAAGTCTTGACTGTGGAAGAATTGTGCCTGTCAAAATACATTTTTGTATTTAATTGATTACTTTGTTAATTGACTGCCTTAATATATAATTTTTAAGATCAGTAAAGATAATTAGAAGAAATGTTATTTGAAATAGGTTTTTAAAGAATTATCATCTAATACTATGAGATATTTATACCAATTCAGAATTATTCAGTGGAAATTTTTAATGAGAGGGAATTGTATTTGTGGATTTTTAAGCACCTACATAAATTATTTCCAAATAATTGTGAGTGGAAGAACTTGTAAAATATTACATGGACATGTATCCCCCTTGAAGTGTTCACAATCTAAATTTTACGGCTGGAATCCAATGCCACCTTACAAACTTCTTTTCTAAATGTGACTATGTTTTTTACTTCTGTCAAACACAAGGCAGAGACCCCAGCAAAGGAAGAACAGATTATAATACGTCATGCTAAAGAAATCCATATTGCGATAAATAATATGGGTTGTGGCCAGGGATGCCTTATGTGAGCATCTCCAGCTTCCAGCTTGTGTGAGCATCCCCAGCTTGTGTGAGCATCCTTGTGAGAGCATCCGTCTTCTATATCCATCATGTCTTTAGTCTGGAACAGGAGTGCTTGCTCCAGAGTAAGGTATCCTGTTCCAGCCTGAGGACAACTGTGAATGCGCCACAGTATTTATACCATTTACAGGACAAAGTTTACAGTTTGACCACTAGTTAGCCCATTGCCACTGTTAGCAAATACATTGCTACACACTGTAGCAAATACATTAGCAAATACTGTAGCAAATACATTGCCACTGTTAGCAAATACAGAGAGCCTCCATGGCTCCAAAGGAGTACACCTGATCTGTAGGGCACTTTTCCTTTGGGAATGATGGGCAAAGCATCCTACAGTGCAGAGGCAATCCTTAGGAGCCACGGAGGCTTTTGCATTTGCCACCAGTGGTGATGAGCTTTGCACTCAAACAGAATTAGAATACTACTCCTCGTTCTTCCATTGGCAGTATGTAAAAAGCCACGGAGGCAGCACAGTATGTAAGTCCGTGTGTCTGATAGACATGTCAGGGCGATCTTGTTTTTCCTTCTATTTACCTATTTTAATTGATTTAATTTCTAATATATCTTATCATGTTATCACAAAGCAGAAAAGCTTTATTTTAAAACACATTGTACGTGAGTGGAATGTTTTTTAAAATTACATGTAAAGTTTTCTTGAAAAGCAAAATCCTATTGTTTGGATCAGAGAGGGGGGAAAAAAGTTAATAAAACAAAACGAAGGAAAGCACACTAGAGGAAAGCATCCCTCTTCTAAAGTTGTGTATCTTGGAAAACTGTAGCCATAATCAAATCTTGTGTCTTGTTTATGCAAAAAATATTTAACATGAGGAATCCTGTAGGGTTTGTTTGGTTTTCATAGCTCTCTTGGAGACAGAATGCAAAGCAGAGAGCTAACATAAACAACTACTGTAATTTGTGCAGGCATCTTTAAAACATTAATTTTCTAAAAGAATTGTTTTTATACTTTGTTCTTTAGAAATATGCAGCCATTATAAACCTTCTAACCTGATCATGAAAAGTTCCCTCTTTGTTTAATATTGTGGATCAGGAAAACATGAATATTTAGCCTTTCCCTAGAATGTCAAATTTGTTGCTGAAAACTTGATGCTATAATTCTATATGGCCTATGAGTGCGAACTAAATAAAATGAAGCCTTAATCATAGACAGAGGCAAGCTATTTCAGGCTCAGGAAGTGAAATGACAGGAAGTGCAGCAAGAAGAGTAGGCAAAAGGCAGAAACAGAATGAAAGTGGACTAAAGTGAGATAAATGGAGATTCAGGAGATACCACAGATGAACTCTTAAACCAGTTTAATAGTCATTGAGGCTATTCCCACGATCAGCTGAAATCAGGCTAGGGGAGCTCAATTTTGGATGACTGTGGGAGCCACTGGGCTTGCAGCCGAGCCCAGTTGCCTCCCAGCGTTAACCCGCCTAATTACCCCACCCCTTAAACCAGATTTGCAGAGTGAGCGCTCCACAAACCTGGTTTGTCTGATCATGAGTAGCTGCGGTGTGGCTCCGCAATGTGGCTACTCACGCGTAGAACCCCAGAGGGGAGGCAAAAACCTGCCTCCTGGCTCCAGGGGTCTCTCTAGTATGCCCTGCGTGCTCACGCAGGGCATACTGAAGCTTCTGAGGGCCACGCAGACCCCAAACTCCCCAGCCTCTGCTGGCTCCGTCATGGAGCCGGCAATCATGTGGGCGACCAATATGGCCGCCCAGGGCTCCCACCCTGCTCGTGTGCAGGGAGACCAGGCTTAGCCCACTCTCATCGCTTCCCTTCCCAAACCGGGTCTCACTGACCATGAGACCCGGCTCATTCTCTCTTCCCAAAGGACCCTGAAATGGAAATAGCAATTTCTGTGGGAGGGAAAAGTTACTTTCTTAGTGGCCCCCTGTAGTCAAAGTGCTTATCATGATAGCACATGGGAGGGCTGTTGGGTTGCTGCAGCAGACACTGCCCCAACCTATACAACCTTTAATTTATATGTTTTGTTTATATGTTGAACTGTTTTAATTGTTGTTAGCCACCCAGAGACGTAAGTTTGGGCAGAGTATTAATTGGATAGATAGATAGATAGATAGATAGATAGATAGATAGATAGATAGATAGATAGATAGATAGAATAGAATAGAATAGAATAGAATAGAATAGAATAAAATAAAATAAAATAATCTGTCTAAAGAGACCATATGTGTATGTAAACTGTATTTGCACAGGCTTCTTCACACACTGAAGGACTTGGGTTTTTTGCAAGACTCCCAGTCATGTATATAGAACTTAGGAGTGTAAAGTTTGCACCCTTTTAAAACATGGAACATAGGAAGTTGCCATATACTGAGTCAGACCATAGGTCCAACTAGCTCAGTATTCTCTACACAGACTGGCAGAGGCTTCTCCAAGGTTGCAGGCAGGAATCTCTCTCAGCCCTGTCTTGGAGATGCGAGGGAGGGAACTTGGAACCTTCTGCTCTTCCCAGAGTGGTTCCATCTCCTGAGGGGAATATTTCCCAGTGCTTACACATCAAGTCTCTCATTCATATGCAACCAGGGCAGAGTCTGCTTAGCTAAGGGGACAAGTCATGCTTGCTACCACAAGGCCAGCTCTCCTCATGCTCTCAGGGCAGGGATGTGCTCTCAGCATGATCATATGCTTTGGGATGCTTGTCCAAACCAGGTCACAGACAATTGAATGTATGTAGCCAGGGGTGAGGTCCATCATCATGGTTCCGCTTACCCTCCCATACACATTCACTTTATGTGCCTTGATTGTCTGAACAGGGCTAGTATCTTACCAGCATGGGCATCCACGGGACTTTTCCCAGAGGGTGGCAAAATCAGCAAACCAATGTCCCCCTTCCTGGGAGTACACCCCATTCAATTAAATGGAACAGGCTCAATTGGAGCTGGGGGGGGGCTACCCCCTCTTGCCCCTGCTCCAGACACCCATACTTACAAAATGACAATTCCCAGAATCTGAAGGGAAGCCATGACAGTTAAACTGGTGTACACCTGTTATACATTTGTAGTGTAAATAGTGCTAAGTGTAGAATCAGCGAACAAACTGTGGTTATGAAAAACATGGTGAAGCCACCATGAAGTAATATTTTCAGTTAAGAGTTATTCCAGCATCAGGAAATGATATTCTTTGTTGATCAGTCATAGAAATATGGTGATATAGTGAATAGGTAAGTGGACAGGGGTTCTCAAACTGGGGGTTGGGACCCTCCAGGAGGTCCTAAACATCTTAAAAGAGGGGTTAGGAATCAGGAGGGAGCACTGGCACATAATACAGTATGCATTATATTATGTACACCTGACACCCTAGCATACACCCAACACCCTTACTCTAACACATAAAGCCCCCCAGCAACTTCCAACACTTACCCTAACCCTGTAAAGTCCCAACCACTCCCACCACTTATGCCATTCTGTAACTGCCCTGGTTCCAAGTGCGAGCCATCTAGTCCAGGGCTTTGAGCTAATTTTGAGCGGATTTAGCTGGTCAGTGCCAGTTTGAGCTGGTGTTACCTGGAATGAGCCCGTTTTGTCTGGCCAGTTTGAGCTGGTTTGAGTTGATTAGAGCCAATTTGAACCAGTTTGGGCTGGCTTGGGCTGGCTTGAGCCAGAATGAATTTGAGCCAATTTTGACTGTCACTTTCCGTTGGTTTGAGCCGATTTCAGCTGGTTTGAGCCAGTTTGAACTGGTTTGGGTAAGGATTTTGGCCAGCTTGCCCCAGTTATGCCTGCCTTCAGCCTGTTTTAGTCGGATGGAGTTTCAGCCAGTTTGAGCCAATTTTGCCAGCCACTTTCAGCCGGTTTGAGTTGGACTTAGCTGGTTCGAATCAGTTTAAACCAATTTCAGCCTGTTTCAGATTATTTGAGTTCGTTTCAGCTCGTTTGAGCTGTCTATGGCAATTCTGGCCTGTTTTAGTCCAATTTGGGCCAGTATGGTCTGGTCTGAGCTACTTAGGATTAGGCTTGCCCATGCTCCAGAAGCGCACTGCTAGACTGGAAACATGTTTCCTTCAGCGACATGTTTCTGGTCTACACTTCATTAGCCATGTAGCATTATATATTATTTTAGGGAGTCACACTATCAAAAGGTTTGAGAATCTCTGTCCTAGGAGGATTATGAGTGCAAGACTGGAGAAACAGTTCATGATCCTGATGATTCAACAGTTCATGATTCCTTGATCCTGAGTAGTGTGGAGTTCCTGAACAGTTCCATAGATTCAGTTTCCATTGGTGGAGGGAGCATGAAATGTATCTAGTTTGGTAAGGTCTCTTTGTTTTTAAACATACAAAATTCTCTACTAGCCTTCAGGAGAGCCCTTAAAATGTATCTGTTTGGCCTGGCTTTCCAGAGTTGTTTAATCAGTTTTAATATTTTAACCAGGTTTTAGGGTTTTTAATTACTGCGATTGTTTAATTGTTGTTTTAAAATGTTTTTAATTGTTAATTGTTGTTATATTGTTTTATATTTTTTGTTTTAGCTCTTTACTATTTTAATGGTTTGTATTAATTGTAAACTGCCCTGAGCCATTTTGGAAGGGTGGTATAAAAATCAAATGAATGAATGAATGAATAAGTTATGCTGGTAGCATATAGAGATGTCATAGCATTTCACCACAGCAGGACCAGACTGGGGACACTGAGAGGGCGGTGGAATGTGTGTGGGGAGGGCATCGTGTTTTGAGCAGAGCGGATGGGAGTATTTTTTTGTTTCATTTAAGAATCCCACCCCCCGACGTTAACTTTTGATATCTGACCTCTATGTTTTCTGTTACTTATAGGTTACTATAAATATTTCAGATGAAGTATCACTTATAATTATTAAGAAAGCACAATTTTATACTAATAAAATAGTTTGGGTATATGTGTTAAGAAATTAATAAAATACTTCAATACTGTTTTTTTAAAAAGAAAAACTTTGATAATTGTAAATTGATTGATTGATTAAGTGCCGTTAAGTCAGTTTTGACTCTTAGCGACCACATAGATAGATTCTCTCCAGGATGATCTGTCTTCAAGCTGGCCTTTAAGCTCTCTCAGTGGTACATTCATTGCTGTCGTAACCGAGTCCACCCACCTTGCTGCTGGTCATCCTCTTCTTCTCTTTCCTTCAACTTTTCCCCCCATTATGGACTTCTCAAGGGAGCTGGGTCTTTACATAATGTGTCCAAAGTATGATAGTTTGAGCCTGGTGATTTGTGCCTTGAGTGGAAATTCTGGATTGATTTGTTCTATGATCCATTTGTTTGTTTTCCTGGCTGTCCATGGTATCCTCAAAAGTCTTCTCCAGCACCAAAGCTCAAAAGCGTCAATACAATGTAAATACACGCTTAAAAATCACGCATATGAAAATACCATAAAGATGTAAAGATAAATGAAGTGACTCTACTGATAAAAGACATCTCATCTCAGAACTCTCATCTCAGATAAGGAGGAGTCTGCCGCAATGCCTTAGCTGCTGGCAGGGTTTCTGGCAGGGCGCCAGGTCCTAGTGCACCCTTCCTCAGCCTATGCACTACTAAGCTCGAGGAAAGGCTTCTCTGAACCGATTGGACAGCGTGGGCTGGCTCAGAGTCTTGCTGGCGTTAAAGAGGATGGGGAGAAAAGAGGCTGCTGGAAAGGGCACTTTTGTTGTCCTAGTATGCCACTCCCGAAGCCAGAAAAGCTCCCAGCTCCGGATTCAACCCTTGGGCAGGAGGAGAGTGGGGGAAAGCTCCTTCTGCACCTGCACAGCCTGACCAGTTTCAGGCTTAGGTGAGAGAGGAAGCTGCAGGCAACCTTTTCTATCCATCCATGTCCCCTTCAGAGCCTGTAAGGGGGCAGATGGAAAGTCCAGTCCATCTCTCAGTCCCACTTTAAAAGGTATTCCGTGAGGAGGTGGCTCCTTTGCCTGGGGCCAGCGGCACCCTTTCAAAGCCAGACTGAACCCTTGCAAGCATTAATGAGGGGCAGGAGCAAGAAGGAAGATGCTGGTGGCTCCTTCTCTCCCCCTACTGGGACCTTTTCAGAGCGCTGGGGGAGCGCTTGAAGGTTTGGAAGGGGGGGTCAGGCAAAAGAAGCAGCCTCCTTTCCTCATAACCAACATCCCTGCAAGGACCCTATCAGGAGCCCCTACTAGGACTTTTGCAGAGCACTGGGGAAGAGAACCAATCATAGGGTGCACCGGGAATTGTCCCAGTGTCCCGACGGCCCCATCCAGCCCTGCACTACAGGTGAAATTTGTTGGCAAATCTGCAGTTTCATCTGCAGTGGAACCATGCCAGAGCAGATCAGGAACTTATCTGAGCATCGTAAAATTGTGTAACAGTTCTGGAGGAATCTGTGTTGCAGTAGGTCTTGCCACATAGGCCTCTTGAATTAACACACAAGAAAAGTACACTTCATGGAGCTTATAGTCTAGATTATAAAACTATCCTAGTTTTCTATGTACAAAGAATTGGTATGTGTGGTAAAACATGCAATCATGGGAACCCCCATCTGCAGTCTGTGTACAGCCCAGGGTACAGGTTTTCCTCCTCCTTGAAAATATGGCCCACATTCTTACGGGAACAGATACCTAAAATAAAAGAAAGGTTAAAATATAAACAGTTCTGTAGTGAATTATGAGCCTTTGTCTCAGAGCAAGCCGACATGAGGGAAAGAAGAATGCTGAATCATCCCCTCTCCGCTTTCCAAGCAAAGGCTTTTCTCTTTAAACTTTCCTGTACTCGTGGTAGTTTCAAAAATGGCTGCCAACACCACCCACATCACCAGAGTTTAAATCCCCCCCCTGGGCTTGGGTGGAAATCCCAGGGAAACTCTCCTGCTTTTGCTACTGGAAAAGTATACAAAAACCTTCCACATGCAAGCTTACATGTGGTGAGAAAACTGGTAGAGTTGCTGAACATCTGAGGATGTGTTTTGCACCAGAGAAACCCCCTTTCCTGAGTTAAAAATCCACTCAAAGAGGCTTGCTAAATTGCAAAGGGGGGGGGAAAGGGGGGGGTTATCAAAATACTACAGACTGCTTCCATCTGAGGCTCTCTCAGGTTTAGAGAGAGCTACAGGAAAAAGAGCTACAGGTAAAAGAAATACTCAGTAGGTTACAAGAATACTTCATAAAGCACTCCAGATGATATTGGGGTGGCACGCTTTAAAAATAGTGGTTACCCAGTTGCAAAGAAAATGAATGTAAGAAAACACAAAAGTATCTTTAAAAGCTTACAGAATATTTTACAATGTCCTAGTTGGATGGGCAACAGGCTCAGCTTTTCCTAGATTAGTTGTGTTACAGGTAAACAATAGAACAGGTTCAGGGATATGCAAAGCACATGAAAGGAAATAAAAGTCTAACGCAAAATATAACTAAACAAACTTTCCCTAGACTAAATTTCAGCAGCCAAAAACCCTGGTTTACTTTGCCTTGAAACTCACCAACCCCTGAATGGAGAATTCAAGCCCCTGCAGTCCTATCTTCCACAAAATGTAGTCCTCCTTTTGCAGCCATTTTCCTGGCCACACATCTGGCTCCACCTCCAGCCTGCTTCTTTATCTAACAAAGATTCACTCCATCTAACAGAGATTCAACTCCTGCCTGTAGGCTCCCAGTGGCATCTGGTGGGCCACTGTGTGAAACAGGATGCTGGACTAGATGGGCCATGGTCCTGATCCAGCAGGGCTGTTCTTATGTTCTTAAAGGAACCCTACTCTTCCTTCCAACTCCTGTCTAGGTTCCACCCACCTGGCATGCTGATTGGCTGAGCCCTAGAGGTCACCAGCCTGTCAGTCAGGACAGGGTTCACTTCTGGTTCCTACTTTAGAAGAGAGGAGGGGCTGTTCACTACAATCTCCAACAAATCTCCTATTATTATTATTATTATTATTATTATTATTATTATTATTATTATTATTATTATCTTGTTTACACAGACAGGTGTTATTGACTGGTTTGTTTTATCCAGACATCGAGTCCTTCCCAAGGACCTGGGATGGCTGAATTTTATCATCAATACTGTTGGTTATTATAGATATCGTCGCAAAATATAGGCTGTTCCCAGTAAAGCTGCTTTTTGTAATTGGCTGATGGTGATTTCTGTGGCCCCTATGGTGTTGAGGTGCTCTTCAAGGTCTTTTGGGACTGCACCCAGGGCGCCAATTACCACTGGGATTATTTTGGTCTTTTTCTGCCACAGCCTTTCCATTTCAATTTGTAGATCTTTGTATTTGGTGATTTTTTCTATTTCTTTTTCTTCTATTCTGCTATCCCCTGGTATTGCTATGTCGATTATTTTGACTTGTTTTTCTTTCTTCTCGACTACAGTTATATCTGGTGTATTGTGTGGTAGATGTCTGTCTGTTTGTAGTCGGAAGTCGCATAATATTTTTACATCTTCATTTTCTTCAACCTTTTCAATTTTATGGTCCCACCAATTCTTGGCTACAGGTAGCTTGTATTTTTTGCAGATGTTCCAGTGTATCATCTGTAGTCAGTCTGTGCGATCTTCTTACAATAGCTGATCAGGTGGTCCACGGTTTCATCTGCTTCTTTACAAAGGCAGCACTTGCTGTTTGTTGTGGATTTTTCAACTTTTGCTCTTATTGCATTTGTTCTTAGTGCCTGTTCTTGTGCAGCCAGTATTAAACCCTCTGTTTCTTTCTTCAAGTTGCCATTGAAGAATATTGGATATTGAAGGAAATAAATACGAGGAAGGCTATGGGCCCTGACGAAGTGGTTGGTAGGGCGCTGAGAGACTGCTCAGAACAACTGGCTGAAATTTTTATGAAGATTTTTAATTGATCTCTGGCCCAAGCTACTGTTCCACCTTGCCTGAAATCCTCTACCATTATACCTCTACCAAAAAACCATTGGTAAAAACCTCTACCATTATACCTCTACCATTATACCTCTACCAAAAAAATCTAACATAGACAGTCTGAATGACTTTTGTCCTGTGGCGCTTACACCCATTATTATGAAATGGTTTGAGAAATTGGTGCAAAATCGTATTATGGCTTGTCTGCGGGTTGGACTTGACTCCGGTCAATTTGCATATAAGAAGAAGAGATCCACGGAGGATGCTGTGGTTATGGCCCTACACACCGTCCTGACCCACCTGGAGAAACAAGGGAGCTATGCAAGATTGCTTTTTGTTGACTTTAGCTCTGCATTTAATACTATTCTTCCATATAGATTGTTGCCCAAATTATTAGATCTGGGGCTTCCACCGTGTTTATGTAGGTGGATATTAGACTTTTTATCAGATCGTTCTCAACGGGTTAGGATGGGTTCCCATGTCTCGGCGGATCTCAGTATAAATACGGGGACGCCGCAGGGGTGCGTGTTGAGCCCACTTTTGTACACGCTTTATGCATATGACTGTGTTCCCAACTACCCCAGCAATAAGATCATTAAGTTTGCAGACGACACAACTGTGATTGGTCTGATTACTGCTGGAGAAGGGGAGTCGGCCTACAGGAAGGAAGTGGAGCGGCTGACAGAGTGGTGTGGGGAGAATAACTTATTCCTCAATTTAAAAAAAAACAAAGGAGATCATTGTGGATTTTAGGAAATGCAATTTGAACATTCAGCCACTCATTATTGAAGGGATATGTGTGGAACGGTTTTCGGTGTTTAGATTTATGGGGATGGAGTTGATAGATGATCTGACATGGGGAGCAAACACCAAAGATTTGGTGAAGAGAGCACAGCGGAGATTATGCTTCTTGAGGGCTCTCAGGAAGAATAGTCTTTCAAATAATCTACTGCTGATGTTCTACCGCTGTACCATAGAGAGTGTGTTAACCTATGGAATCTGTGTGTGGTTTGGGAGTTGCACAGTCAGGGAAAGAGCATTGCTGTCCAAGGTTGTTAAGACTGCGGAGAGAATAATTGGGTGTACTCTTCCCACTTTAGACCAAATTTATGCCACCAGGAGTTTTAACAAAGCGGTAGAGATAGTGCAGGATCCCACGCACCCTGGAAATGATCTCTTTCAGCTTCTGCCTTCGAGAAGGAGGTACAGGGTAATAAAAGCCAGGACCAGCCGCTTGAGAAATAGTTTCTATCCAAAAGCGGTGTTAGCTCTGAACGCAGCAAAATACAGTTTCTGATGGGGTTTTTGTTTTTAGTTTTTTAGAGTTTTTTTAGAGCAATGGGTATATGGTGGGGGAGTATATTGGGATATATTTAGTTATTTCTTGTTAGGTCCTGTAGAGGTTGCTGTAGATTCTTTCAATCTCGTTGTTCTGTACAGGACAATGACAATAAAGATTTATCGTATCGTATCGTATTCTTAAGCCATTGCCAGGTCTTGGTGATGTCTGATTTTCCACTTATATTGTGCAAATATTGACCATGCAGGGGCTTATTTCTCCATTTTTCTGCTCGGTTCTTGACTTGTTCTTTCTTGTAGGCCTGCTTTGTTCATTGGTGTTGAATAGTTTCGCAGTATTGACCATTTGAAGTGCATCTTCTTCACTGTCCTTGATATACTGTATTCTTCAAGGCCTCTTTTCTCCTCCTCTACTGTTTGATGGACTTGCAGCATTCCTCTTCCACCTGAGCTGCGAGGGAGGTAGAGCCTATCTACATCACTGCGGGGGTGCAGAGCATGATTGATGGTCATGATTTTCCTGGTCTTACGATCTAGCGTCTCTAGCTCTGGACTTGAGGATTTTTCTAACTCTCCTGATGTATTCACTTCCAATTTTTCTTTTCACTTCAGTGTGTGCGATGTTATCTGCCTGGAGAATGCCCAAGTATTTGTAAGGTTCTTTCTCTTCCAGGTTCTTGATCTTGCTTCCATTGGGCAGTTCTATTCCTTCTGTTTTTGTTATTTTTCCTCTTTTCATTATTAATGCAGCACACTTGTCTAGTCCAAACTCCATTGCTATATCGCTACTGAATATACGGACAGTGTTTAGCAGTGATTCGATTTCTGACTGGGACTTTCCATACAACTTCAGATCGTCCATATACAGCAGATGGTTGATTTTACTGGATGTTTTAGATGTTTGGTATACGAGGCCTGTTTTGTTTAGTATTTGTGAAAGTGGGGTCATGGCGATTACAAACAATAGAGGGGATAGTGAGTCCCCTTGGGAAATGCCTCTTCTAATGCTAACCTGTCCAAGTGCCTCACCATTGATTGTTAACTGTGTACTCCACATGCTCATTGCTTTTTTAATAAATATCTGAATGTTTTTGCTGACACCAGTTGTTTCTAAAAATTTTAGTATCCATGTGTGAGGCAATGAATCGAAGGCTTTCTTGTAGTCAATCCATGCAACACTTAGATTGGTTTTTCTTCTCTTGCAGTTTTCTAAAATCATTTTGTCAATCAGCAGCTGGTCTTTTGTGCCTCTGGTGTTCGGGCAATTTCCTTTCTGTTCAACTGGAAGCTGTTTGTTAGTTAATAAGTGTTGCATCACTTCATCTGCTATTATTCCAGTTAATAATTTGAACATGGTTGGCAGGCAGGTTATCGGTCTATAATTACTTGGAACTGCACCTTTTGCTGAGTCTTTCATGATGAGATGAGTTTTCCCAGTTGTTAGCCATTGTTCAATATCACCGGCTTTCATAATGTGATTGAACTGTTTTGATAGTTGTTTATGAAGGCTTGTTAGGTGTTTAAGCCAAAAGCCATGCAGTTCATCGTCGCCTGGCGCAGTCCAATTTTTAATTTTCTTTGCTCTTTCACTTATTAATTCTGGTGTTATCATTAGATCTTGCATTGGTTGGTTACATTTTGACATCTTTCATCCAGCCTGCTTTTTTAGTATAATCTATTGGATTGTCCCATAATTTCCACCAGAATTGCACTGTTTCTTCTTTATTTGGTGTTTCTAGGTTTCTTGCAGTTTCTCCTTCTGTGCTTTGGTAGAAACGTCTCTGATTCGACTGGAATTGGAGATTCTGCCTGTGTTGTGTAATTCTGACTTCATATCTGCTAATCTTCTTTGACACTGCTGTTATTTGCTGCTTTATTATTTCCAGGACTTCTCTAATTTTCCTTGAATCTAGGTGGTATTTTTGGATCAGATATTGTTTTGTGTTTTCATTCTTCAGCTTCTTGTCTTTCATATCTTTCAATTTACTAGCATCTGATCTAAGCTTGGAGATTTTATTTTCTAATCTAATCTTCCATTTAGGTGATGTACTACTTTCTTTTTTGACAGGTCCACTGATCTTATATCCGAGCTCATGTGTTGTTATTGTTGCTGCACTATACATTAGTTGGTTTGTTTCTTGCAAATTATTGGTTGTTATTTCTGCAAGTGCAGCATTGACATCTTTTAATGCCTGAACAAGTTGGTTTTTGGCAACTGTTTTTAGAGCTGGAAGTCGAACCCTGGTGGTTGTATGGTTCATGTGCTCAGTTATTTTTTGCTTTAGTTCTTGTTGCTTTTCTGTTAAGCGGCATTTGGGTTTTTGAGGTGAAGGCAAAGGGGAGGTTGCCTGGTTTTGATTTTGAAACAGTTCAGCAACAGTGGCATCCTCTATTTCCAACACCTCCTCCACCTGCGCCTGAGCAACTTCTTCAATTGGTGATAATTCTTCTTCCATATCTTGAGCCTGTGTTGCTCTTTGCAGTTCTTCCAGCTCAACTCCTGTGAATACTTTATTTCTTATTATGAATCTTCTCTGGTCTGCTAGCCTTTGTTCTGTTATTTCTGTGTCTGGATGCTTCTCTTTCCAAATTTGGTACATTCTTTTTAAATAACCTCTTCTAGTTGGACTAGACTTGTGATAGCAGATCATTATTTCCTTGTTGGCATTTTTCGTATATTTTTTTCGGTTAAGCAACGTTTCTTCCAGTAACTTTGCTGTCTCCAGCCCTGGTTGCTCAACTGAAGATCCTGAGTCCTGTTGCCCACTTGCCACCAGATGTCCAGGGACTATAGCATATGGCGCAGTCCTTGTTGACCCGGGCAATGACCAATCTGGTATAGATTTATTAAAGTTATGTCTCACCATATTGTTGATGGGAGAGGCGCTCTTTGTCTGGCTCCTCTGGTGAGACCTGTCCAGTATGGTTGGACCTCTGGCATAGCTCTCACATTCATCAGAGCACACAAGCCCCACAACCACGCCAAGGTAGTGCCTCACTGGGGGTTGTTGTTGTTGTTGTTGTTGTTAATAATAATAATAATAACACAGTCAGACAGGTGTTATTGACTGTTTTGTTTTATCCAGACATCGAGCCCTTCCCAAGGACTTGGGATGGCTGATTTTTATTATCAATGTTGTTGCTGTTATTATTATAGATATCGGCTAATCTGCTAATCTGCTAATCTTCTTTGACACTGCTGTTATTTGCTGTTTTATTATTTCCAGGACTTCTCTAATTTTCCTTGAATCTAGATGGTATTTTGGGATCAGATACTGTTTGGTGTTTTCATTCTTCAGCTTCTTGTCTTTCATATCTTTCAATTTACTAGCATCTGATGTAAGCCTGGCGATTTTATTTTCTAATCTAATCTTCCATTTAGGTGAGGTACTACTTCTTTTTGTACAGGTCCACTGATCTTATATCCGAGCTCTTGTGTTGTCATTGTTACTGCACTGTTCATTAGTTGGTTTTTTTCTTGCAAATTATTGGTTGTTATTTCTGCAAGTGCAGCATTGACATCTTTTAATGCCTGATCAAGTTGTTTTTTGGCAACTGTTTATAGACCTGGAAGTCGAACCATGGTGGTTGTTTGGTTCATGTGCTCAGTTATTTTTTGCTTAAGTTCTTGTTGCTTTCCTGTTAAATGGCATTTGGGTTTTTGAGGTGAAGGCAAAGGGGAGGTTGCCTGGTTTTGATTTTGAAACAGTTCAGCAACAGTGGCATCCTCTATTTCCAACACCTCCTCCACCTGCGCCTGAGCAACTGCTTCAGTTGGTGGTAATTCTTCTTCCATGTCTTTTCAGCCTGTGTTGCTCTTTGCAGTTCTTCCAGCTCAACTCCTGTGAATACTTTATTTCTTATTATGAATCTTCTCTGGTCTGCTAGCCTTTGTTCTGTTATTTCTGTGTCTGGATGCTTCTCTTTCCAAATTTGGTACATTCTTTTTAAATAACCTCTTCTAGTTGGACTAGACTTGTAATAGCAGATCATTATTTCCTTGTTGGCATTTTTCGTATATTTTTTTCGGTTAAGCGACGTTTCTTCCAGTAACTTTGCTGTCTTCAGCCCTGGTTGCTCAACTGAAGATCCTGAATCCTGTTGCCCACTTGCCACCAGATGTCCAGGGACTATAGCATATGGCGCGGTCCTTGTTGACCCGGGCGACAACCGATCCGGTATAGATTTATTAAAGATACGTCTCACCATATTGTTGATGGGAGAGGTGCTCTTTGTCTGGCTCCTCTGGTGAGACCTGTCCAGTATGGTTGGACCTCTGGTATAGCTTTCACCTTCCTCAGAGCACGCAAGCCCCACAACCACGCCAAGGTAGTGCCTCACTGGGGGATTATTGATAGTATTTCTTGTTTACACAGTCAGACAGGTGTTATTGACTGGTTTGTTTTATCCAGACATTGAGTCCTTCCCAAGGACCTGCGATGCCAGAATTTTATTGTCAATTGTTATAGATATCGTCGCAGAATAGAGGCTGTTCCCAGTGGCGCCTATGGTGTTGAGGTGCTCTTCAAGGTCTTTTGGAACTGCACCCAGGGCGCCAAATACCACTGGGATTATTTTGGTCTTTTTCTGCCACAGCCTTTCCATTTCAATTGGTCGATCTTTGTATTTGGTGATTTTTTCTATTTCTTTTTCTTCTATTCTGCTATCCCCTGGTATTGCTATGTCGATTATTTTGACTTGTTTTTCTTTCTTCTCGACTACAGTTATATCTGGTGTATTGTGTGGTAGATGTTTGTCTGTTTGTAGTCGGAAGTCCCATAATATTTTTAGATCTTCATTTCCTTCAACTTTTTCAATTTTATGGTCCCACCAATTCTTGGCTACAGGTAGCTTGTATTTTTTGCAGATGTTCCAGTGTATCATCCCTGCTACCTTGTCATGCCTTTGTTTGTAGTCAGTCTGTGCGATCTTTTTACAACAGCTGATTAGGTGGTCCACTGTTTCATCTGCTTCTTTACAAAGGCGGCACTTGCTGTTTGTTGTGGATTTTTCAACTTTTGCTCTTATTGCATTTGTTCTTAGTGCCTGTTCTTGTGCAGCCAGTATTAAACCCTCTGTTTCTTTCTTCAAGTTGCCATTCTTAAGTCATTGCCAGGTCTTGGTGATGTCTGATTTTCCAGTTATATTGTGCAGATATTGACCATGCAGGGGCTTCTTTTTCCATTTTTCTGCTTTGTTCTTGACTTGTTCTTTCTTGTAGGCCTGCTTTGTTTCATTGGTGTTGAATAGTTTTGCATTATTGACCATTTGAAGAGCATCTTCTTCACTGTCCTTGATATATTCTTCAAGGCCTATTTTCTCCTCCACTACTGTTTGATGGACTTGCAGCATTCCTCTTCCACCTGAGCTGCGCGGGAGGTAGAGCCTATCGATATCACTGCAGGGGTGCAGAGCATGATTGATGGTCATAATTTTCCTGTTCTTATGATCTAGCATCTCTAGCTCTGCCTGGGTCCAGTCTTATATTCCTGCAGTGTATCTGATAACAGGTATAGCCCAGGTGTTTATGGCTTGTATGGTGTTCCCGCCATTGAGTTTGGACTTGAGGATTTTTCTAACTCTCCTGATGTATTCACTTCCAATTTTTCTTTTCACTTCAGTGTGTGCAATGTTATCCGCCTTGAGAATGCCCAAGTATTTGTAAGGTTCTTTCTCTTCCAGGTTCTTGATCTCGCTTCCATTGGGCAGTTCTATTCCTTCTGTTTTTGTTATTTTTCCTCTTTTCATTATTAATGCAGCACACTTGTCTAGTCCAAACTCCATTGCTATATCGCTACTGAATATATGGACAGTGTTTAGCATTGATTCGATTTCTGACTGGGACTTTCCATACAACTTCAGATCGTCCATTATTATCTCTTGTTTACACAGTCAGACAGGTGTTATTTACTGGTTTGTTTTATCCAGACATCTAGTCCTTCCCAAGGACCTAGGATGGCTGAATTTTATAGTTAATGTTGTTGCTGTTGTTATAGATATCGTCGCAGAATATAGGCTGTTCCCAGTAAAGCTGCTTTTTGTAATTGGCTGATGGTGATTTCTGTGGCCCCTATGGTGTTGAGGTGCTCTTCAAGGTCTTTTGGGACTGCACCCAAAACTGTGACTGCATGCCAATTACCACTGGGATTATTTTGGTCTTTTTCTGCCACAGCCTTTCAATTTCAATTTGTAGATCTTTGTATTTGGTGATTTTTTTCTATTTCTTTTTCTTCTATTCTGCTATCCCCTGGTATTGCTATGTTGATTATTTTGACTTGTTTTTCTTTCTTCTTGACTACAGTTATTATTATTAAAATCATTATTATTACTACATTATTATTATTATTTTATTTTTATTATTACTACAATTATTACTGCTACTGCTACTACTACTACTACTACTACTACTACTACTACTACTATTATTATTATTATTATTATTATTATTATTATTATTATTATTTGTGGATGAATACCTGGAATGAGGAATGTGACATCAAGAATGTAAGACAGCAGGAATATTTCACAATTAGTTCCCATGCTAAATGTATGTGGCACAGAAAGTATACCCTTGCCTGCTCCTGAAAAGTACAATCTAAGGTTGAACTTCTCATTCTTTATGATTTCTCTATCTGCTTACATGTTATACCTCTATGTCTCTCATCCTTCAAAGAGCCCAGAGAGTAGCTTTCATGTGGTTCCCTGTTGGTTGGAGTCATGGAGGCTGTACTTAACCTTTTTAAATATCAAGTTAATTGTAAAAAAATGTTTCATATGAATGCTGACAATCCCATACAAAGTGTGTGATGTTCAAAAATGTAGAGAGACACCAGTGATTGTTGACAGCCATTTAATTGTGAGAAGTGGTATTCATGTGTGTGGAAATATATGTCTGTTTACATATTACCCATCAAGTAGCAGGAATGACTGAAATCTGTAGCATGGCCTTATATTTGGAGGTTGTCCCCCCCCCCCCGCCCCACATCATGCAAATATGCAAATAGTCAGAAGGAGATTATTGGTTTCTTGACTTGCCAAAATCCACTCCACGTTCTTCCAAGTTTCCTCCAGGTTTCCCAAGGCTAATGGGAAAGCTCCCCTCTTTTTTTAAAGTTCTCTGATAGTTTCTAATAATTAGGCTTGGGAAAACTTTTCCATTTCTCTTAGTTCTCTGATAGTTTCTCTGCAGTCCTCACAGTTCAGGAGGAGGCGGCTGACATATAGGATTGTTTGCTTGTGGCAAAGACCTGCAACAGGGGTGCAGACAGAAGGAAAGCTTGAGGAGCACTCCCTTGCTTAAATTGTGGAGAGGATGAGGAAAGATCTTTCGGGGGCGGGGGGAGAAAAATATGTTTTGGGGACTGAAGATGTGGGTTATTAGGTTTGGCAGGGGGGGGGGGTCAATAAAATGAGGAGGGGACCTGTTCAAGTGCTTCGAGGCAGCTCTGCAACCCTGAGCAATATGAATGCACCAAAATGTTCATGACATTGGCGGGGGATGGGGGGTGGGTGGGAATCAAATTCATCTGAGATTGCCAGCATTTACCTCTGAATATGAACATCCATCCCATGTTAGGCATGCATCCATTCACACCAATATAATGTCTAGAGTAGCAATTCCCGAGTACATTAGCCCTCAATCTGCAGACATTCATCTGCATTCTGCAGTATTATCTGCAGTACCAAAAGATAAGTGATAAATGTTGATTTATGTTGAGTTAGGGACAGGGTTGGCACATTACTACTGTTTACATCTTCTTGCCGCAATTCCTCTGACAGAAAAGCTTTTAAGTTTCCCTTCGTCTCTGCATTGTTCTCCATTTCTGTTTACTCTTCCTTGGCATCACAGTGTTTGGGGGTCCAGCATACTGGGAGGTTTTCCCTCTCAATCCCCCAGGTGGATTGTGCCCTTCATAGTTCACTTCTATAAAGTGCACTCTGTGTGTTTTTTTTTAACAGAACAGTTCCAGAGCTGCAATTATGCCTTCCTCAAGACTCACATTGGAAGCTAAGATTATAAATGGCTTTTTGGTTTGTTTAATTGCAGTTGCGCCTTTGCCAAAGAAAATGGCACCCATTATTCCCAGACAGATTACGTTAATCATCACTTCAAAATATACCCTCCTTGCTCACATCAGCGTTATCTCTTTAACAAGTCTGTTTAAGTAGGCTTTGATTCTTTTTCTTTGATTTTATCCAAAGACAAATGAAAAGATCAAGTCCACACAAAAAAATCCTGTACTGCATGTTATGCAGCAAGAGCAAGACACTTTGGAGATTAATCCACATCTTTGGGGATGTTTCCAGGGCAGCTTCCATGCTCCCAGTACAACACTGTAACACATGGCAAGAAATACAGGCAACAAAACCTAGAAGGTCTTAGTTTAAGAGGGCTTTTGTGGACCTTTCTTTCACATGGGCTACATCTCCTGAGAAAATCCAACTCTTCCCCTGAGGGCTGTGTAGTCTGCCAGAGGATCAGTGCTGAGTCATCATAGGTCCCACATGATTTGTGTCTCTTTGTATGGTCTGAAGGTGTGGCACACATCTTAATCAAGGGGGTTTCTTCAAGATACACCCATGGGGTTGATGGGTCAAATCAGTGTGTTGAATGCCTGTACCCTGAACAAATGAATAAGGGCCCACATGTCAGTGGTACAGCACACGATTTGCACACAGAAGATCCCAGATACAACTGTCATCTCCAATTAAAATGTTCTCATGTAGCCAGGCTGGAAAAGGCCACTGTGTTCTTTTGCCTCCTCCTCCTCCTTCTGTTTTGGGGGGTTTTGGGTTTTTTTTTGGCATTTCCCCTCCACTTTGGAACCTAACGCCCCTTTCCCCATAGTAATAATGCCTCATTACCCGTGGATCCATTACTTGCAGTTCTGTTACAGTGGTAGGCGAGGAATGGAATCCTCACAGGTAAGGAGGTTCTCCTGTATTTCCATGGGAAGGGTGTTCAGTCACTGACACCTCAGCTTTTCTGGGCAACTGGGCTGGGAAAGATCTACTTGATGATAGCCACTGCCAGCCAGGAGTAATCAGTACTGGACAAGATGGTGTTGTGGTTTGACTTAATACATTCCTAATCTGTTTACCAAAAATACAGAAACAAAGCATGTTCTCATTAGAAAGAAAGATGATGGTGGGCATCCTGGTCTTTGTGCATGTCTTTTAAACAGATTCTGCCTCCAAACACCTAAACATTTCCCCATCTTTCAATTCTTGTAACAAACCTCTTTTCACCCCAGTGCCCTCTTCCTCAACAGACATACTACAGTATTACCTATCGCTGGGGGCTGTTGTCTGCAGTACAGGAGTATGCTGTTTTACCATCTGCTCACTTACTTTCTCCTTCTCTCGTCTTTGACATTGTATGTGCTAGTATATTAATCATTTCCTTTTTTAAAATGCAAGAGATATTTGATCCCACAATAGATCCTATTATAGAATAGCTTCAACCCAAACACATTCAGGAACATTTACTATATAGATAAGTGGTTTCCAGGGAGGGAGGGTGATAGTAGACCACTCTACTGGCACTGGTGTTTAGACAACTAAGAATGACTCAGTTTGTGTTTAGACAAGCAAAATGAAGGATCTGGTTGCACAATGTAAAAGCAGCCTCCACATAATCATACCATAATATGCTATCAAACTTAATAGTCCATAATGAATTTTACCAGCTCTACCGGTTTCACACTAGACAATGCCGTGGTGTGCATGCTTATGCTTTGAGATGCATGTGCACTACAGTCAAATATATATCCATTCCCACTCAAAAAATTAATTTAGGGAAGGAAGTTGAACCTTTTGTGCATGTGTGCTCAGCAGTAAAATATTTTTGAAAAGGCATTCCCAACCCTTTCTCCAAGAGTGGGGGGTAACGCAAATAAAAAAGGGCACTGTTCAGTCAGGAATACATACTAGAATACAACCTGACTCTCACAAGCAATAGAGGAGGGTAAACCTGTTTCTGGGCTGTACCATTTCCGAGTGCACGTGGTGGTGCTGCTGCTGCAATGACTGAATACTCTTCTAAATAACGATAATAGCAATAACAATATTTTTAATACATGCAACTAGAATATCTAGAAGTCAAGCAGAAGGTACTGTCAGCCTTCTTGAGTAACATGTAGTAAGAACTTACTGCTTGAGTGGAATGGGAGGGCTGGATAGGAAGTGTGTGTTGACCTCCCTTTCCCACAGTGGCCCTCAGGAAGTGATGGGCAGAGAGAGAAATGAAGCTTTATTAAGACCACTGAGATCTTCATGTGTAGAAGACTGAATTGCTCCGAGGTATATATCTATGTACATTAAAAGGGAAAGGATTCTGCTTTTGTTTGGTTGGTTATGAAACAGGTAAATATTTCTGAAGCCAGTAAGCAGTAACTAAACATTATCACTAGCCACAACTGATGTTCTCTCTCGCCACCCACTCCACACTTTTCAATTTTATAGCAGGATTTTAATGCTTTAAAAACAACGATTTGTTTGTTTTTGCGATTTCCCCACTCCAGATATCCTTAAAATGTTCTGTTTCAAAACATCATTTGTACCAAAAAGGGTTTTTGAGAGTTATATATATGCATGCATACGTACATACGATCCCTGTTGAGGCATAGTTCCCCCCCCCCACCCAGTGAGCTGAAGGTGGTATGATAGCATATGCACATTCAATTCTTTTGTCCCACTCGTCTAATCAAAAAGCAGGTTTTCATGGTGCTTCGAAAAACCCTGCAAAGCTCATTTACCAAGTTATAGTGGAGGAGCATGCACACGCTGTTGGCACTGCTGCCATACCACTGTCAGCCCACTGAAAGACTATTATCTTTCACCAGAAAATATGAACTGGTGCACATAGATATATAGTGCATGTATAACACTATGAGTGGGACACAGAGAGCTCATTCACACAAGCAGCTTGGATAGTCCTACCTGGGTAGGGCTGCTCGTCTGGAGTGTTGGGATCAGTCCTAATCCTGACGCTCTTCACCAGGGTAGCCCAGTTTTTTTAACCCGGGCTAATACTGAGGTAGAAGGGCATGAGTGCACCCTTCTACCCTGCTCCTATGAACACTCAGGTTGCCTGCACCCAACAGCAGGGAAATCCCCCAATTCACTGTGCTCCTCATGTGGTGCATTGTGGGATTTCTGGAGGCTGGGCTTCATTTCCCCAGCCTCCATATGGCCACACCACTTGCTACAGTATGGTTTGTGTGGGCGCTCAAGCAAAACAACCAAAGAAAGATAATGGATCTTCGGGGGGAAGGTAGGTACAGTCCTGCCTCCCCCCCCCACCCTCCTCAGCCCCCTACACAGTGGTTGTAAGAAAGACTTTCTTGAATTCCTTGACACAGAAGAAGATGGAGGAGGCCTCTGTGCCCAGAGCAAAGTGTGCACGTCAAAGTTATTTTACGTTTTTACGTTTTTTATTTAAAATGTTTGCTCCCATATGCTCCAGAGCAGTTTGCAACAAAAAATAAAACAATAAAAGCCCTGGAGAAAACAATGAAATGAAATGAAATGAAATGAAATGAAACAATACGAATCCAGCAGCAAAACCAAAAGACAAAAACGTTAGTATTGCTTCACACCTCTTGAACTTTACCTCTAAAGTGCACTTTCATTCTTGCTTGGTTAATGAGGTGACTAAACAGTACTCCAAAGAATATTGTTACGGTTAACATCATCAGTGCAGTAACCTTTAATTAAGCATTGTTCCTGGCTGCTGATGAATAATGAACCATTGGATTATGTAGAGCTCCATCCAATTTAAATATTCAAACCTTTTATAATCATTGTATTTATGGAGCATTTCTGCCCCAACAAAAAAGTACTTTTCACACTCCCTGTACCCACATATATTCCCTTTCCAGGTTTGAGATATCCCCAAAACTGCAGGTTTATAAACTGAGGCAGCAAGATCCTAAACTGTTTGTTCAAACTAACAACCAGGAATGGAAGCCACAACGAAGATTCAGCTGGAGAATCTTGGTTGGGTGACCCTAACATTAAGTAGCATTATGCCTGTTGCAGCCATTGCAGTTGGGCTTGCTGATGCCTTCCCGTTTCCTGATTGCGTGTGGTTTCCTAACTGGGGAACACAGGAAGTCCTTCGAGCTCCGTATTGTCCACACTCACTGACAGCATCTCTCCAAGGTTCCAGGTGAGAGCTCTGTAAGGAGGGATTTTGTCCTCCTCCTCCCACCTGAAAATCTAGGGGGAGATTTTCAAAAATCTCCGTCTAGATTTCGGGAAGAAAAATAACAGTGTATTTCACAGTAATGCTCCCACCCTGAATGTGAATGTGAGTCCATGAGAAACACACACACACACACACACACACACACACACACACACACACAGGCAAGCTACCCCCTTGACCCTCTTCTGGTGCCACCTATGCATTCACCCCAGTTTGATGCTGGTGTGGGGAGGAGCTGCAGCATAGACGTTCATGGTATCCTGGTAGCACAGCTGGACACGAAAGACTTGGGGCTGCAAATGTAAGATTCAGGTTCGAAGCTCCAGGTTTGAAGTTCTGCCAACAAAATGAGGTGTCCCTATTCCCTTTCTTGTGTAATGTCAGTGACCCTTGGACAAAATAAGGAATGAGGCTGTTTAATTCTAGAATTAGCTAAATTATTTATTATTAAAATAATAAATAATTAGAGTCTATAACATAAAACACACACACATCCTGCTTCTTCATGCCCAGCTAAATCTTTCAGTCACCATATTCATGGTCACGAAAGCTTTGTTCATGGATGGTATATGCAAAGAAACCCGAACCGTGCAGTTTTGAAACAGGTTCTGAAGTCATGCAGTTAGTTTCTTAATAGGCTTTTGTTGTAGGATTAACATTAAATGGGTAGCAACCAAAACACAAACACAACGAAATAATAAACATGGCCCAGGCATTGTGTGATGCAGGAGCATGGCTATTGTGCCTCCTATGTACCATGTTGCAATATAATAATACGCGCAGCAAATTTGCTTAAGTCTGTTAAGCTGTTTGGGCTTGGTTTATTTTCCAGTTCTTTCAAACAGATTTGCATTTCAGTGGTTGACATCTGCACTTGTACTGCTCTGGTGGAACAGTGCTGACATCCAGATTAATGCTGCACTGTCATCCAAGGAGAGAGTTGCAATTTTGGATGATTTCCCCTTCCCTGTGAAGCCCTTTATGCCTCCTGAAAATATGTCCCTGAGGTCTGTCTAATCGGCTCAGATCCACATGATAAGGACATTGTGTGCTATGAGTGCAGATATCTTTCCCCCCAATGCACAGGAGTGCTTTTCCCTAATCACATTTATCTACGCATGGCCCAAATATGCTGTTATTGCATGGGGATCAGGCCAGCGGACAAAATATCATTTGAACCAGCCCCATGGTAGCAATAGGAAACGTATTACTGTATGTGTGTTGAACATAAAGTGTGGCTAGGGCTTTAGTGGAACCTGGTATTAAGCAGGTCTGGAATGAAGCAAGATTGTACACTTGTGGGTTAAATGAGTGGAAATCTGAATAATTACTTGTTAACATGCTCTGTGTATAAGGACAGAAATTATTATTACATTTCACTTACAGAATTTCATTACAGAATGAAAGTTTGTCTACTATCAGGCAAAAGAAGAAAAGACTGAGTGTTATACATAATTCTCCAGACTACGGGAAACACCTATATTGGGCAGCAGCGATTTAGGAAGATGCTGAAAGGCATTGTCTCATACTGCATGGGAGATGGCAATGGTAAACCCCTCCTGTAGTCTACCAAAAACAACCACAGGGCTCTGTGGGCACCAGGAGTCGACACCGACTCGACGGCACAACTTTACAATTTACTGTAGTCTTTTGATTCCCGCCCCCTCAAACTATTGCTGCTGTAAACTGCCACTTTTGGGAGTGTGTGTGTGTGTGTGTGTGTTTAAAGTCCTGGATTATCTGAGGTTCTGTCTTTTTGTATTGCTTCTAAGATTTTTTAAAATGAAATCAGCCTTGGAGGAAAGCAGGGATAGAAAATTTAAATGCATAATTCTCTTGGTCTTTAAGGTGCCACAAAACTCTCTGTTCTCTTTGCTACCCCTCTGGAACCTGTCATCATGCTAAAAAAAGGGTGTGTCTGCTGAAGTTAATCAGTTGATTTCATGAACCTAGAAATCAATGGCTGACATTCGAAGCAGTGTGATGCTGGTGGGGAGAGCGTCCCTGCTCGCGGCTGCATGGCTTCAAAATACACTTCTGTGCTGCTTGTGTAGGCAGAGCATTGAGTGATCGCATGGCACAAAGCTTCTTCCATTACTCCCAATGGAAGAAAGAGCACACGGTGTGATCATACAACACTCCAAAGTGTTGTTTTAAATGTTTTAACAAGCTGGGAACTCTCCATTTCAGAGTCACACTGTGCAGAATGTTAGCCACTGTATGTCCTTGTCGTTGGTTCTCTTCTGTGTTACTGAAGATACTATTATATTTTTTATGTTAAGTGGTATTGACTAATCATCTTCATAATAAATTCAACTGAGCAGTGAAATTCTATGATCAGGTAACCTAGTACTTCAAGCAAAGGAGAACTTATTAAGCACACATTACAGAAAATGCAAATACACATGACATGTTTAAGTACTGCAGTAATGGAACAGCAGGGGGGGGAAGGGGGGGGTTCCTTGATTGACAGCAGTTAAAGGAAGGGAAGCCAGGTAACACAAATAATGCCTTTGCCCTGGAAACGCCATCTAGAGCAGGGCTGCACAACAACAACCCTCCAGCTGTTTGTGAACTGCAGTTCCCATCATTCCCAGCCACAGGGGCCAATAGTCAGGGATTATGAGACTTGTAGTCCAACGTCTGTAGGAGGGCCAAAGTTGTGCAGGCAGCCCTGATCTAGAGTCTTTTGTTTCCATTACCTCCACAATCCTGTGAAGCAGGACATTCTTCATTTTTGCTTTAAGGGAAGCTGGAATATTCATGGGTCTGATGGATACAATGAATTCTGTAATGCATCTGTGCATGAAAGCAGTGTCTTTGAACAGGGCAAGCAACCCTGTGTATTTAATTTAGTAAAATGGATTCCTCCAAACTCGAAAGCCATCTACTGGAGATTATTCAATCCTGTGACCTCTCTATTACAATGCAAAATGCAATTATTCAATGAGGCAAAATCACTGTATTCTGGGAATCTGCACTTGTTCAAAAGGCCAGTTAGCAAGATAGCAAATGCATAATTATAGCTTTGCCTTACCTTAGTTGACCTTAACATTTTATTTCAATTTATCTTTTAACTGCTTGGGATCTTAAGAAAAGCAGAGACGTTAATAGAAGCTGCAAATGGTGTGCAACTGGCAAAATGCCTGGCTTGTTATTTAATGAGGCAGAAGTAGATAGGATCGAATACTTCTGAAAATCGAGGGGAATCTGGCTGGGGAGAATCCAGTCGTTAGAGTGGCCCTGCATTGGGGAAGTATTGAGTAGTGCCCTCACTCCTCTGGCCCACCAGTTCTTGCCTGCAAGAGACTCCCTCCTTGGCATTCTCTCAGGAAATGTGCGTTTGAGAACATATATTTGCTGAGATAAGATGTAGTTCCGCCCTGAGGAACAAATGTGCTTTTTCAAAAGCAACTCTTAAGAGACAGTTTGACAATAATGTTGTGCCTTTCCAGTCTAAGGTTGCAATAACATGCAATTTACATGAAATAGTCATTGTGTTTTATTGCTTCTCTGAGTAGCTATCAGCCAGGGCATTTTATGTTTACAATATCAGAGTATAAAAAGAGAGATTATAATATATACCATATAAAGAGATAAAATTCCCCTTTCAAGTGAAATGGAGAGCTATATATATATATATATATATATATATATATATATATATATATAAAACCAAAACATAATTTGATTAAATTTTGGCAGGGCCATCAGGGACCGTATGAAGTTGCTTTGGGCCTGAATCTGGATTGCAGTTTGCCACTTGGCTGTTTCTAGCTTGTATTGGAGGGTAATACAACTTGCTTGTATTAGAGGGCAATCTAGCGTGTGTTAGAGTGTAATACAACTACAATAAACTATATTATGTATCTGAAGTCCCTTGGGCGTTAGTCAAGAAGTTTAATCTTTCCCTCCGTGTGGTGTCCAGATGGTTAAGGTATTTACACATGACCCAGAAACTTGACACTTGGTACATGCACAGCCCAAGATATGTAAGTTAACCGAAAAATCTGAAAATGGGACATCCCTCAAAACAGGGGGCATGAGGTATACCCTTCAAGTAGGGCTGCCAGTGCCAACTCTGATTGAAGGCAACCCTATTTGGAGGCTATATTCTCATACCACACTGACTGACTGACTGATTTCCCCCCAATATATTTTTGCAATATATTTCAGGATATCAGGGCACTAAAATATCCAAAGTTGCTTTCAACAGTCACCTGGAGATTGATGCGGATTACTGGAGACTCCATCATTGGGAATGCTGGCAGCAGGTCACAGATGTGATGATACTATGCAGTGAATCAATGCCATTGATGAGTTGGTGAGTAACTCGGAAACAGCGAGCATTTCTTCTCCTTGGATCTGCAGCTTGCTGCACAGTATGTCAGCCTCTACCAGAAGCAGACAGAAACATGCCTCGATGGTTGTAGAATACCAGCTCTTAGTCTCTTAAACAATTTCCCAATCAAAGGGGCCTAGCTCTATACTTAAATATTCAAGGATGTCTGCCTTCTGAAAAAAGATAGAATTGGACTCTGGCAGGCTGCCTGCCATCTAAGAAAATTCAACTATTTGTTTGAGTGGGTTTGATCTATGAGTAGGCCTTTATAGATCCCAAGGGGCAAGGGATTCATAAGAAAGAAGGGGCTTTCTGAAGTTTCCTGGACCCAGGCCATAAAGGACTTTGCAAGTAATTAGCTGAAGGTGTAGGGAGTGTGCAAAGTATTCACTGTTCCTGTGCTGAAAACAACAGCTCTTCATTTAAGATTAATTAACATTAATTAAAGGTTTGAGGTGCTGATTTTAGGTAGGGAAATGGAGTGGACAGCAGTTCTGATTTTCCGAAACCTTTACATTTCCCTGAAGGTGAAATGAAGTATGGACTTTTGAGTATGAGTGGCCAAACCATGGCGAACACTTGGATATTTTTTTTAACTCTATTTTAGATCACGAACTTTTGAAAACAATTGTCTGCTGAAGTTAGTAGGCAGCCACTGTTATTGACAGGGCACCTGCCTTAGATGCACTCAGGAACTAACCACCAAAACAGTTTTTGTAAGAAGTATCTCCTTTCTCTGGTTTCCGTATATCTAGTGCCTTCTGTTGTGAAACTACCTCATCCTGTCTTTCCTAGACACAGCAACATTCCTTTGAGTCACAAGATTATAAGATGCCTCCAAAGGTTATTGACCACCTCAAGCAACAACTCTAGACTGAGAATGAGGGCTGCTAAGTCAGGTTTGCTTACCTTCCCTGACCTCTGGCTGTGCCAGCAGCAACATTCTGCAGTGGAGCCACGTTTGAGAAATGCTCCTCAAACGTCACCATAAACAATGGTTTTAGAAATCTACATGGTATGTGTGTGGTATGGTTCCAGGTCTGTTTGTTGTGGTATATCCAAGGCAAGTACTGTCTGTGCAGGTGACAGTAGGAAAGCATTGACATTTTGCAATTGGTGTTTTGAGCTGACAATCCAGACAGGAATCTGTTTGTGGCTCTACTTTTATTTTGCTATTTTTTAATTTCATTAATGAGAAGAAGAATGTGAAAAATAAGGGGAAAGTAGTACTCCTAGTAGTAGTATAGGTCTATCAAGGAATCTTATGAAGTAACAGATGTACATAACCAGGTTTGTGCAACTAGGAGCTTACAATCTCAGTGTCAACAGTGCCTAGAGATGGTATAGGCGGTATAGTAATATGATAGATAGATAGATAGATAGATAGATAGATAGATAGATAGATAGATAGAATAAACAATCAGGGAGACAACAGAGGAAGACTGGAGAAATATAAAAAGAGCTCTGCTGGATAATACCAATGGTTCTGCTGGTCCAGCACCCTGTTTCCAAGAGTGGCCCACCAGGTGTTTCCCAGAAGCCCACAAGCCAGACATGAAAGCAACCATCTACTTCTGCAACTGAAAATAGAGGCTCAAACTCGCACGATTAATAGTCATTGAGTGACTTCTTTTAAAATGACGACTCCTTTTTGAAAACTATCTAAATAATAGGCCATTTTGTGGCAATGAATTACATAACTGATTTGTGTGTGATCTATGAGTAGGCCTTTACAGATCCCAAGGGGCAAGGGATTCATAAGAAAGAAGGGGCTTTCTGAAGTTTCCTGGACCCAGGCCATAAAGGACTTTGCAAGTAATTAGATGAAGTGCCCACCAAAAATGACAGGAAACAATCTTGATTTCCCCCATTGATAGCCGTTATTCTGCAAGGTCTTTTTGAGCATTAGTAATGCAGTTGGTCCCAAAAAGTATTGTGAAAAGAGAAGCAGGCAACAATGTCAAATGCAATATAATCACCAGTGGAGTGTCTGAGAACAGGTGTAGGGAGTGTGCAAAGTATTCACTGTTCCTGTGCTGAAAACAACAGCTCTTCATTTAAGATTAATTAACATTAATTAAAGGTTTGAGGTGCTGATTTTAGGTAGGGAGATGGAGCGGACAGGAGTTCTGATTTTCTGAAACCTTTACATTTTCCTGAAGGTGAAATGAAGTATGGACTTTTGAGTATGAGTAGCCAAACCATGGTGGACACTTGGACATTTTTTTTAACTCTATGTTAGATCACGAACTTTTGAAAACAATTGTCTGCTGAAGTTAGCAGGCAGCCACTGTTACTGACAGGGCACCTGCCTTAGGTGCACTTACAGTTTTTGTAAGAAGTATCTCCTTTCTCTGGTTTCCGTATATCTAGTGCCTTCTGTTGTGAAACCACCTCATCCTGTCTTTCCTAGACACAGCAACATTCTTTCGAGTCACAAGATTATAAGATGCCTCCAAAGGTTATTGACCACCTCAAGCAACAACTCTAGACTGAGAATGAGGGCTGCTAAGTCAGGTTTGCTTACCTTCCCTGACCTCTGGCTGTGCCAGCAGCAACATTCTGCAGTGGAGCCACGTTTGAGAAATGCTCCTCAAACGTCACCATAAACAATGGTTTTAGAAATCTACATGGTATGTGTGTGGTATGGTTCCAGGTCTGTTTGTTGTGGTATATCCAAGGCAAGTACTGTCTGTGTAGGTGACAGTAGGAAAGCATTGACATTTTGCAATTGGTGTTTTGAGCTGATAATCCAGACAGGAATCTTTGTGGCTCTACTTTTATTTTGCTATTTTTTCATTTCATTAATAAGAAGAAGAATGTGAAAAATAAGGGGAAAGTAGTACTCCTAGTAGTAGTATAGGTCTATCAAGGAATCTTATGAAGTAACAGATGTACATAACCAGGTTTGTGCAACTAGGAGCTTACAATCTCAGTGTCAACAGTGCCTGGTGGTTATTGACCACCTCAAGCAACAACTACAGACTGAGAATGAAGGCTGCTAAGTCAGGTTTGCTTACCTTCCCTGACCTCTGGCTGTGCCAGCAGCAACATTCTGCAGTGGAGCCACGTTTGAGAAATGCTCCTCAAACGTCACCATAAACAATGGTTTTAGAAATGTACATGTTATGTGTGTGGTATGGTTCCAGGTCTGTTTGTTGTGGTATATCCAAGGCAAGTACTGTCTGTGCAGGTGACAGTAGGAAAGCATTGACATTTTGCAATTGGTGTTTAGAGCTGACAATCCAGACAGGAATCTGTTTGTGGCTCTACTTTTATTTTGCTATTTTTAAAATTTCATTAATGAGAAGAAGAATGTGAAAAATAAGGGGAAAGTAGTACTCCTAGTAGTAGTATAGGTCTATCAAGGAATCTTATGAAGTAACAGATGTACATAACCAGGTGTGTGCAACTAGGAGCTCACAATCTCAGTGTCAACAGTGCCTAGAGATGGTATAGGCGGTATAGTAATATGATAGATAGATAGATAGATAGATAGATAGATAGATAGATAGATAGATAGATAGATAGATAGACTAAACCATCGAGGAGACAACAGAGGAAGACTGGAGAAATATAAAAAGAGCTCTGCTGGATAATACCAATGGTTCTGCTGGTCCAGCACCCTGTTTCCAAGAGTGGCCCACCAGGTGTTTCCCAGAAGCCCACAAGCCAGACATGAAAGCAACCATCTACTTCTGCAACTGAAAATAGAGGCTCTATATAACTCGCACGATTAATAGTCATTGAGTGACTTCTTTTAAAATGACGACTCCTTTTTGAAAACTATCTAAATAATAGGCCATTTTGTGGCAATGAATTACATAACTAATTTGTGTGTTGAGTGAAAAATAATAGAATAGAAAGGACGAAGGGCTCTTGCAGGCCCTCTGGCCGCAGACCCCCTGTTTGATACAGGCAATCCAGAGCTAGAGCATCTCCCACAGATTGCTATCCAGCCTGTGCCTGAAGATCACCTCCCGTCACTCCCCGAGATAACTGGTTCCATTGTCAAACTGCTTTTACTGAAAAGTTCTTTCTTTAATCTGCCTGAATCTGCTCTCAACCAAAATAATAACCGTAACCCCAAGTTCTAGTTTTGTGAGACGGGAGAAAAAATTCTCTCTATCCACTTTCTCCACACCATTCAAAATGGTATAAAGCTTTATCATGTTATCCCCATGTCACTATTGTATTTTCCCCCCTCTAAATTAAAAAGTCCCAAATCTTAGCCTTTCTTTGTAGGGAAGGTGCTTCAAATCCTTGATAGTTTCAGATGCATTTTGGTACTTTCCCCTCTCCTAGAATATTTATATGGAAAATGGGATGACTAGAATGGTACACAGTATTCCAAATGCTGCCACACCTTTGATTTCTATAGAGGCCGTGCCTGCTATCCTGACTAACAAAGCATGCAGGTGAGCAGGGTGTGCCGGCACACAGAAGCACCCCTTGTGCACTTCCCCATCCTGCTTTCATGCTCTTGTGCAAGAGGGCTAAGAGTGTGGTGCACTTCCCACTCTGGAAACGCATAGTAAGATAAGAAATACATTGTGGGAGACAGCAACATGTTTCCAAAGTACTTTCAGAGTGTGGGGAGCATTCTGGATTCCTAGCTGTCTTAGCTGTCTTGTGCAGAGTGCAAGCACAGGGAGACAACTCAAGGGATTCTGCCTGCCCACCCTGCTCACCTGCATGCTTTGTTAGTCAGGATAGCAGCCACTGCCTGCACACCCTACTTATACACAAGGATGTCAGCCACTATGTTTATAGCCATTTGATTTCAGATCCCTTTCCTAATCACCACTAACCAAGAATTTCCATTTTCACTGTTGCCACACATCAAGTTGATGGAGGAAAGGGAGAAACAAGGATAACAGCTACATTTGAGCATGATGGACATGCTCAAATGTAGCTTAGTTTCAACTCAGGGAGAGGACTATGGGGTTAAGCTGAAGAAATCACAGAAGTGTTAGGCTCTGAGGAAGGATTTGGATTCCACAGCAAACATGATATAATAGCTGTGCCACTCTGATATGCAAGGTTGCCTTCTCTGTCTAGGTTTTATTATAGCCTGGCATTTGACTGTGAACAATTGATAGGTGCCTTGCCCATGTTTGAATTCTGGGAGGAAAAGGAGGGAGGCTTAATAAAATACACAAGTCCTATCTTCTTAATCCCCAAATATTAGCCAAATCATGCCCCCCAAGTACCTCTAAAAATATTAGGTAAGGGGGCCATTAGGGGTGAGCAAACTGGCTTGAATCCGAACTGGTTTGACATTGAGTCGGATCAGTTTGACGGTTCAGGGTCTAGCTGAACCACCCCCGGTTCAGCTCAACCCCGAACCGAACACCCCCACCCCAGTTCAGGGGTTCGCTGATCTTTTTAAAAAAACTTTCTTTTTTCTTACCCCCATGAGGAGCTTCTCCAAGGTGGTGGGGGGATCCACAGAGGTTCTCCCTACCTCCACTGGCCTTCCTTTCCCTAAAAATCACCCAGTTCGGGCATCTTCTGCCCTTTCTGGGCCTATTCCCTAGCACAGTGGCCAGGGTCTCACGGTGCAGGTGTGGTCGCCTCCAAAATGGCACCTGATTTTTAAGAATAGGAAGGCCAGCAGGGGGAGGGGGAACCTCCATGGACCCCCCCATCACATTGGAGAAGCCCCTCAGAGGGGGTAAGTTAAAAAAGATTTTTTTAAAAAAGTTTGTCGAACCCCCTCCCCAAACCGAACCAAAACCGGGGTGGGGGGTGTTTGAAGGGGGCCAAAACCAAACTGGCCCCGTGTGGTTCAAGTTAGCTTCAAACGCAAATCAAACCAGGCCAGGTTGTTTTGTGCACACACTCAAGGGCCATCACAAAAGGTAAGGTAACCAGGCTCCCTATGTACGCTTATAATTTGAGCACTACAGCCTTGCTGGCTCCGACCACAGTCCACCTTGTAAACATCTTGGCAACTAGCAATCATTAGATGATCTAACAGAAATTGGACAGTGAGTGAGATCTACCTTCTTTCCATCTCTGATCTAAATGAATATGTGTCTGATTCAGTGCTACGCTATTCTATTGGGTTTCCCCTGCTCCACCTATAATCAAACTCAGTTAAGTAAACAGAAGACTTTTTAAAAATGCTATTTGTGTGTTTTGATGCCTGTGGTATAAAACCTTTTGATTTGCATTAAACCGCTGAGTAAATGACCTTAAACTCAGGCACAACTGCATAAGGCATCTTACAAAACATTTGGGGTGTGCATGGAACACTTCTGGGCAGTTCAGTTCAAATTTGAACTGAATGCGAACCAAACCGCTGTTCCACAAGCCAATTTGTTGGAACTGGCTTGTGGTTTGGTCTGTGCAGTCGAACCAGGTTGAACTGATTCGGCTTGGTTTGACCCAGTTTGGGTGCTATACTTGTAAAGGGAAATCTGGTAAGGATTCCCCTTTACAAGCAAGGGGATTCCTAACACTAAAGCTGTTGAAGGGGCGGGCAGGGCAGTGGGCGAGAGGGCACCTTACCACCTGCAGTGTGGCAGTGAGGCAACACAGCAGTGGTTTCTCGGCAGTGGTGGAGGCTCCTCTAGGCATTTTGTATTTTGCCCAGAAACGTATCGGCAGCCAGTGCAGCTGTTTTAAAACAGGCATAATATGGTCTCTCCAGATAAACCCTGGAGACCAATCCAACTGCTGCATTTTGAACTAACTGAAGTTTCTGAATAATATACAAAGGCAGCCCCATATATAGCACGTTGCAGTAGTCAAGCCGAGAAGTTACCAGTGAGTGCACCACCATTTTGAGATTATTATCTTCACGGAATGGACACAGCTGTCATATCAACCTAATTTGATAGTAATTATATTTCATGAGACTGCTCAGCATGGCTGTGACCCCCATTCTGTAGCATATGCAGCTTAACAGTTTATTCTGCCCTCTATTCTAACATCTGATTGTTGAGAATTAGAAATGAACAGGAGAGGAATGTGCCTCCCTTTGCCACTTTGGTGTGCAGAATGGACAATTAATAACAATACTCGCAGCAGTGACTTTAAATAACAGCAAATAACGGCAAACAGCAAATAACATAATAACCTCTGGGTTATTATGTCTAAATTCTAGAGTCCTTTGTTACGAAATCATTAAAAGAATTGCTTATGAAATCAAAAAGGAAGTAGTACAAGCAAGGAGAAGAGACCTGGTCTTGTGGTAGCAAACATGATTTGTCCCTTTACCTAGCAGGGTCTGCCCTGGTTGCATATGAAAAGGAGACTACATGTGTGAGCACTGTAAGATATTCTTCTTAGAGGATGGAGCCGCTCTGGGAAGAGCATCTAGGTTTCAAGTTGACAATATTGAGCGAGATGGACCAATGGTCTGACTCGGAATATGGCATATGGTCCTATGTTCAAGAACATGTCTTTGTCTCAGAAATGTCAACTAGATTGGTGCATGACTTGTGAAATTGTTATTATTATTTTTGTGTGCATTGGTATATCTCAGTTTCTAGATTCTTGATGAAATGTATGCATAAGCTTTGGTGTTGACTATCTGTTGATCATCGTTCAAATTTGCCCACTATTGTCCCTGCTTCCTAAGTGATCAATAAACTCAGATACTACTGGAAAGTTCAGCAGTGAAGTTACATGAAGCAGCTAGCTATATACTAGCATAAAATGCAAAACAACTGCTCAGTGCTAGGGGTGTGCACAAAACTGGCTGGCCCAGTTTGGTTTGAGTCCAAACTGGACTCAAACCAGACCAGGCCAGTTCGGTTTTGCCCCTCCCCCGATCCCCCACCCCGAATACAGTTTGGCTCGGGGGGGCTTCTCCAAGGCCACAGGTGGGGTCCCTGGAGGTCCCCCCCCGCAGGCCTCTGTTATGTCTTAAATCACCTGGTTCCGGTGGTCGTCAACCCTTTCTGGGCCTTTCCCTCATTGCAGTGATCATTTTGGAGACTGCCACACATGCACAATGGGCCTCTGTGTGGCCTGGGTCATGGGTCATGACCTGGCCACGCAGGGGCCCATTGCACATGCACAGCAGCCTCCAAAATGGCCACTGCAATGGGGGAAAGGCCCAGGAAGGGCCAAAGACCACCCGATCCAGGTAATTTAAGGCATAGTAGGGGGATGCTGAAAGGCATCATCTCATACTATGTGGGAGGAGGCAATGGTAAACTCCTCCTGTATTCTACCAAAGACAACCACAGGGCTCTGTGGTTGCCAGGAGTCGACACCAACTCGACAGCACATTTTACCTTTACCTAGAGTAGGGATTCATAGGTAGGGCTTGTTAAAAAATACTGGGATGGGGAGAGAGAGCTTTTGAGTTCACACACCGTTGTACAATGCTAAATGCTAATGCACATCATGCCAATTTTTCCTTGCAATTAAAGTTACTATTCTAAGTTTAAACCTGATACTTATATTTAAAATGCACTGTTATTAGATGGTGGGGGGTGGGAACTAACATCTTATATTTCAGAGAGATAGTTGCTACCTGGAAAGTGCTTGAGGTCTTAAAGACTTGGAGGGTATTTGGAACAACCCCTTATTGTGTGCAGCAGACTAATTCTTTGGTGAGAATAATACAAGCAACCTTTAATGACACCTTGTGCAATAACAGCCTATGATATAGTACTTGGATGGAGCAACAATTGCAGTTTAAGCCAAAGACTGGGGGGGAAAAAATAAAGAAATCGTTTTGTGCGTGAGAAGCTTGTAGATACCCCGAGGTCACTTCATATAACTCTAAGCCAGCAGGTAGCTTCTTGCTTAGCTAATCATGGCATCAGTGCCTGGAGCAAGTTGTGGTGGTTGACAATGTACTTGAGTTTCAGATGAACTCCTTTTTGAATGATATCAGTTTAATTCACTCTTCCAGTATCTGTGGCAAGCTCATATCTTTATTTTGTTAAGCACAGAATGCAGTTAGACGTGAGGCACGTAGAGGAACAATTTGTAACATATAGTTCACTAACTTGCATAGATGGAGAGCGATGACATAAAATTATTCACTACCTCTATATTTTTTCTTATTTTGAATTAACCCTTTTAAAATGCATTTAGCAAAAAATATTTGAGGGTTTCACAGAGTCTGTTTTTGAACAGGTACGTAGTAAGAAATGGTTCATTCATAAACTCTTTGTCTGGTGGTTATCACTCAGGAATTACTATGAACGAGAAAAATGTCTTCAATGCAAAAAAAAACACCCAACAAAAACCAACCCCTAAACATTCACTGCAAATACATATATGACAAAAAGGGTACAACAATATTTGTAAAAATTCAATAAAGCCTGTAATGATAGATATAACCAAAATTCTAACCAAACTCGTGTCAAATAATATTGGCATCTTCTGTTCATACCGTAGTCACTGTGCATGTACATATACATTTCAAGACACCTATGATGAATTCACAGATTTGTTGTGGATTTTGTGACCTAACAGTCTGGTTCTGCCAAGCTGGCAGGATGGCAATGGCTTTCCAATGGCAGTAATGGTGCAGCAGCGATGACGCACAGCTTCCAAACTGTGGGTCTTGTACACTCAGGGGTACTTGAAGGCTTTCCTGGGACTACTGTGTAGTTTCCGACAGGCCAGCCTATTTGTGTTCCATGTAAAATGTAAGTAAAACAAAAGCTCTTTTTTAAAAAGCTGGATATACTGGCAATTGTCTGCTATCTCAGAACCACTGATATAGAGTATAGACTGCTATCGTTCATTTGTTTTATATGCTTTTCTGGTATTGACAATGCTTTGCTCTCTTTTCATTGGATCAATTTGAAGGGAAGCTCCTGAGTTTGTACATATTTCTTCAATGCTAAGTGTTTTCAAAATATATTTGCAAGATGCCTGCTCAAACACTGATAGGGTGGCTTGGTCTACATCGCCAAAACAAAGGATATGATCAACAAAGAAGAGGACATAGGAGGCATTTATTGCCGCAAAAGAGGACAAAAAGGGGACACTAATGAATTATATTTCCATCTCACCTTTTATCATCCTATATACCAGCTTTAGTCTTCTTATCAGGCCCTGCTTTGTATACCTACTCCATTTGAAGGGAGAATTGTTGCATCTAGAAGGAGGACTATTACGCAAGTTGCATCACCCTCTGGAGTTGTAGGGTTCTCCCTCTTTATTGGTCTTTTGGAGGGTCTGGGAAACACCTCTGTTTCATTTGCCTTTTAGTGGCCAGTCTGTCAGATTTTTTCATAGATTGCTGTCTAGTTTGTCTTGTTGGTTGTTTTGTGGCATTTAAACTGTGTTCCACCATGAACTGGAGGAAGATGGCTAAGAAATGTCCAAAGCAAAATAAATACAAAAGGAGGTCGTTCACACAACCAGGTGGGTGGCGGGGTGGCGGGAGGATCATGGGGGAAGGCTTGTTTAACTCACCTTTCCCCCAGACAGTCACTTGACCTTGTTGGTGTTGGAAGTTAAAGGACTTTGCGCTGTCTCTTGCCTCAGACAGTGGAGGACAGATTAGTAAATCAGAGGGCTAGAGGGTCAAGACATTTGTCATCACTTCTCCACTGCTCTGATGCTATCCCTTTGATGTGTAGATTGCTAATCTCAGGGGATTCAAACTTCCTTCCTCCTTCTCTCTCGCTACCTGCCCGCCTACCTTGCAACATGGCAAGTTCCTCTCCCTGCACCATGTGTGCAGAGAGGATGCAGAATCAATTTGCATCCAGCTAGATAGATAGATTAGAGATCCGAGATCCTCACTTTCCTATCTAGAATGGAGTTCCTTAATAAATGCCTTTATATTGATTTGAAACTATGAATTGGCTCCAAGTTACTTTACTCTCAGCACATACGCATGCCTAACTAAATCCGCTGTGTGTTGTGCCTCTGTGCACTCTGCTATAATGAGAAAGGGATTCTCTCACCACAGAGAATTTCCAACAGTTGGGAGCATTGGGACTGTGCTCCCAGATGATCTGTGCTGCGTGAGTGCAGGGCAGATCTCCGGAGGCTGAGATGACGCATCCCAACAATGCACTGTGTGACATGTGCGATGCACTGGGGGATCCCCGGAGGAGGTGGGCGCTCTAGGTGCCCGTCTCTCAATGCAGCTGGGCTGGAAGCAGCCTGAGGTTGCACACAAGCAGGAAGCTGGGGTTAAGTAAACACTAAAAGCCATACTAAGAAGGACTGATCCTGGCGGTTCTCACATGCAGCTTAATCCAGGGTGGGCTTCCATAGCCTGGGTTAGTTTACAATCATTTACAACTTAGCACAGCAATATTTTACCTGATTGTTTTAGTAGCTTTAAATATGAGAAGCTTGAGTGTTGCTGTTGTTGTTGTTTTGCCAGTAAAAGGTATATCTCTACCTACTCTATGAGGCTATTCATTCATGTGTGTAAAATTGGGCTAAGGGAGCCCAGCCCAGTTTTGCACACTCGTGTGAACCACTGGGATCACACCCGATCCCAGTGGCTACACGGCGGCAAGCCCACCTAAGTAGCCTCCTCGTTAAATGAGGTTAAGGGAGTGAGTGCTCCCTTTACTGCATTTTGTTGATTTTGTTGTGGCTGCGGCTGCTTGCAGCCATGGTGGGCACACTTGGAGGGGGGAAGGGGTTGCCCAGTAATGCACCGCACACTCACACAGTGCATTGTTGGGGCTCTGGGGGTTGGGGCACCATGTGGTGGCGCTTCCCTGAGCTCGACCCCTGGAGCTGCCGGGCGAGCCACAGGCGGGCTGCAGGTGAGCCGCCGCTTGTCTGGGCTGGCAATCCACCCAGCCAGGGAAGGGTAAGCGATCATCTGCGGGGAGGGTTGGGCAAACCTGCTCTCCCTACTGTTGTGCAGGGACCTCTTCTCCGTGATCGTGAGAAGAGCTCCTATGTCTTATTGTCTGGAGTAGGAAGTACAGCAGGATTGTTACCCCTGTTAAAGAGGACAGAAATAACAAATATTTTCAAGATGGCTGATAAGAACTGATAAGAAAGATGCTCTCCGTTTTTATGGGTCTTTACTTGTCACTAAAGGAAATCTTTCTGGCCTCATTGCTTCACAGTGACTCAATGCACTTTTTGCACCAAGAAATAATGGAAAATATCTTGTGATGTAGACCCATTTGCATCCTGGTCTTGTGAATGGCACAATATATGTTACAACTGTGGACCACGACTGTAATACAAAATAACCATGTACACCACTCTGAACTCCTCAGAGGAAGAGCAGAATATAAGTGTTAAAATAAATATAAATATAAATAAATAAATAATCTCGACCTATCATCAAACCATTTAGTAATCATTCAAAGGCCCAAGCAGGTAGGTGTAAAAAATTAGTAATAATTTAAGTTATCCTTATCGTTACAATGGGTGAATGTTTTATTAGACACATGGATAAGTACTGTACCATCAGTCCCCAGACATTGCAAGGCAGAATTAGACTTGTAATGTCTGTGGACTGATGGTACAGTATTTATCCATGTGTCTAATAAAACACTCACCAATTGTAAGGATAAGGATAACTTATATTATTACTATTTTTTACACCTACCTGCTTGGGCCTTGCTCACTCATTCACTGATATGCAATTCCCAGATCAATCTACAAAAGACAGAAACATATTATTTGGCAGGTAAGTTCCAGACCTCGTTCATACTACCAGAAAATTCAACCTACCCCCACCCACCCCAGAAAAATCCGTTAATTTCCTGGGGAATGTGGAAAAACTTCCCCGCTGGAAAAGCATGGGGAATGATGCCTTCTGACAAACTCTAGCAGTTTTCTCAGGTGTTTTAAAAGACAGGAAGTCTGTAGGGAAGTGTAAACCGGTTCAAATTCGAACCGGTTCAAAGGTTTGAACTCGGACCAAACAGGGCATTACATTGGCAATGCTGGTCCAAGTTCGAACTGATCGAGCCAGGTTCGGTTCAAGCCTGTTCGAGCCAGTTCCAAGTTCTAGAGGCCATTTTAGATGTTGTCCTCCATTTTGTTCGACTTGAGTTGCTTGATTTCACTGGCTGAGCTCTTGCTTCCCTGATTGGCCAGATGAGTCAGGTTCTCTGGTAGGCTCTGCAGTGGTGCCTGTCCTTGAGAACTGGCACCCTATTGGCCACGGGGGAGGGCAAAGGTGGAGGCTCCCAGAGGAGGGAGTTTCAAATCCTATTTAAAGCCAAGCCTCTGGCCTAGCAAAATCACTCTGGCTGCAGTTACTGCTTGGCTTCCTTCTGGCTTGCTGTTTCTGGTGCTGCTGGTGTGGTGAGAGTCTGCTTGGCAGACTGATATGTTTTTGTTCCCAATTCCCTCCTGCCTGTCTCTCTCTGCCCCCCTCCCCTCATCTCTCCCCGGCTTTAAACATTTTTCCTCGTGGTGTGTGTCTGTTGTTCTGCTGTGTGTTTGTTCTCCTGCTTTCATTTTCCCCCCTAAGTGAGTGAGTGTCTGTGTGTCTCTCTCTCCCCCCTCTCCTCTAGGCCAGGGGGCCCCAGACCCTTTGGCCTGAGGCCTCTCTCTGGCCCATTTTCCTAACCCAGTCCCCACTTTTTATTTATTTGTATTTATTGATTTGATTTCTATACCGCTCTTCAAAAAATGTCTCAGGGTGGTTTACACAGAGAAATAATAAAGAAATAAGATGGATCCCTGTCCCTAAAGGGCTCACAATCTAAAAAGAAATACAAGATAGACACCAGCAACAGTCACTGGAGGTACTGTGCTGGTGGTGGATAGGGTCAGTTACTCTCCCCCTGCTAAATAAGTACAAAGTACAAAGTTCTTTATTTGAGACCCAAGGTCAGCATAACATAAACAAAACATCTCATAACATAGAAAGATACAATTGGGAAAAGGAAATATGTAAATATATAGATAAATATCCATGAATAAATAATCAGTAAATTTTAAAATTAATCAAAGAAAAGCTTGCTGCTGTAACAATACTGCAATAGAACAGAATTTTGCAATAGAAAAGGTGAAAAGGTGAAATAGAACAGAAAAGGTGACATCTACAGTTCTATCCGCAAGAAGATAGGAGACATAAAAATCTCCTGAACAACCTAGAAAGGGTGTCAGAAGAGGAGTTAATAAGGAACATCTTAAATCTCTATATAATGGACAGCGCAACAAAACATGTTGGATGGATTCGACTTCCCCCATACCACATGGGCATAATCTATCCTCCCTAGGAATCTCCAGAAACCTCCCCGAGAGCACCACTGAAGGTAACATATCATGTCTTGCTCTGAAAAAGGCCCTCTGGTAGCATGTCATGCTCAAGGCATTCAAATAAGCAGCAGGGCCCCAACTAGAACTGCTCGAACCCAGCCTCCTTTTAGTACAATCAGGGATTCGGGAGAGTTCTTGTTGGATTTCAAAGTCCAAGAGTCTTTGTTTCAGGATCTGCCTAGCCTGGTTGTGACTTAACAAGACCAGGTAGTCCATAGAAAGACCCAAGGACACAATTTTGTCCTGAATAGCCTGGTCCCAAATGGGCTGGAATACAACAGCCAAGATCAAGGAAATCCATCCTTGATGGTGGTGGGGGGGGATCTGACTTTAAGCCAATAGGCCAAAATAGACAACCAGGCCCAGACCTCGATCTTCAGAACACCCAACTCAAACCTTAATAATAAATTGGGGATGCATCTAGGTACTCTTAAGTAGAGCCCTAAGGAAGTCATTTTGAACCACATCCATAGACTTGTATGAAGGAAAAGGACCAAGTTGTGCCCCATATAAAAGCTGGCTCCTAACTTTGGCCGCAAATAATTTCAAGATGGCCGAAATGATCTCACCTTCTTTAGAAAAGAAAAATCTCCAGATAGCCAGAGAACTTCTCCGTGGCGTAAGAATAACTTGATCTATATGCACCTTCCATGAACCCCTTGCTTGCAGGGTCACACCTAAATATCTATATGTATAGACCTATTCTGTTGATCCTCAATCGACCATCTTAACTGCCTAGGTCTCCTTGCAAATAGTGGGTAGGTTTCTTTAAATAGGGTTTCTTTTTTTAAAAAAAGGTTCCCTCACAAAAGGTTTTTTAAATAAAAAGGGTCCCCCCAAATAGGTTTTTAAAATAAAATAAAATAAAATAAAAAACCCTCCATTTTTTTCTCCACAGTTTCCCAATTTTTTAAAAAAGCCCCAGGGTCTTCGCGAATGTTTGAGTACCGTATGGTGAGGAAAACTCGCAGCAGGGTGGCAGGTGGGGGGGGGTGTCCCCAAGCTGGTGCGGGAGGCTGGAGTGGGGGGGGGCAAAGAAGACGCCATTCTGGGGTCCCACAGGTCCCCATTGGTGAATTCTTTGGCCCAGGTGAGGCGGTGGTGTGAAGGCTCTCCTTTCCGGAGGAGCCTGCTGCTGCCAAGCCAGGTCCTGGACAGTGGCGGGACCATCGGGTGGTGCACCGCCATGTCTGGTGCCCGGTGCAGAGCCTGGCAGTGCAGGGGGCTCTCCTGCCAGGGGAGCTCCTTCTGTGGCGGGGGGTGCAGGGCAGGGGCTCGACGGCTGGCAGTGCAGCCAGGTTTTCCCTCCCTCTTGTGGCCCTTCCAACGCTCCTCTCACCACTCAGTGGGGGCCCCCCAATGATGCCCAGGTTGTGGCGGAGTCCAGTGGTGGGTCCTCCCAGTCTAGCTCCAAGGGGGAAGGGTCTGCTGCTGAGGTGGAGGGGGCGGCCCCTCCTCCAGTGAAGCCAGGCCCTTCTTCTTCTGCGCAGGGTGGAAGCGGGGTGGGTGACTGTGGTGGGCAAGCACCAGCAGCCGCCCTAGGTCCGCTGTCACCCAAGAGGCCCAAGAGGGCACCCAGGGTGTCTGAGGCCACCCAGAGCAGTGATGTTTGGACTTGCTGTGTATGAATTCTCTCAATGAATCCCTATCAAGATCTCTCCATACACACATATACACAGACCAGACAAGCTATTGTGATAAAGATAGACTTGTTAAAAGGACAATAACTGAAAAAATTCCGGGGGGGGGAACCATGAACCCCACTGGCTTGGGACTGCCTGGGGGAGTTGTGGTACAACCCACCATGCCCCCAGACCCACTTTGGGGTGCCCTGGTACCCCCAAAGGGGGGAATGGTGCTGCCTCAAATCCTCATTATTCCCTCTGGGAGAAATGCAAACATTGGAAAAAATCTTCAAAAATTCATTAAAAATCACAGAAGTGTCCGATTGCTTTGGGGTTCAGTGAGTGATAGGCAACCCTAGGTGCCTACCACCCACCCAGGCTTTGTGCCCCTAGGTGCTCTACATAGGGAGTAATGGGTCAGCTTGAGTCCCCATTATACCCTATGCAGAACTTTTTAGAACCAGCTCGAACTGGGTTCGAATTCGAACTGAACCAGGGAGGGTATGAGCAAAACCAAAACCACACCTACCCACCCTGGTTCGAAGTTGGTTCGAATTCGAACCAAACAGGCCAAGACGATTTTGTGCACATCCCTAGAAGTCAAGGACTTTCACAGAATGATGAAGGGTGATGGGTAAGCTATATTGTCTCAGTTCACTTGATTCCTATCTGAGTTGTATTTCTATAAAACATGGTTTTGGAAAAATGGAAAAATATCAACAATTTTTCACTAAATATATTTATTTGTTACATCATTCAATTTCCTAAAATTTGTCTTTTTCGGAGTTCTCGGCAGCAACACCTATGTGCTCAAAACAAAGCAGCTCTTCTGATCATGAACTAGCAAGGAGTGAAGAGAGAGTGCATGGTCATTTTGTGATACAGGAGGAATGCTTGCAAACTGCAAGCGTATTTTACTAGTTTGTATGTATATATGTATAGATAGATAGAGATATAAAGGTGTGGTGGGGTGGGGCTTGGGCTGATAGATCAAACCACGAAAGATAGAAACATGAAGAAACATGCTGTTTTACACCTGTAAAACAGCATGTTTCTTCATGTTTCTATCTTTCGTGGTTGCAGACCAAGACTACCAGAAAAATTGAAAATCCTGGTGAAATTGATTAATTTGTCAGAAAATGTGGGGAAAGTCTCCCATTGGAAAAGCATGGGGAATTATAACTTCTTGGGTATTTCAAGACAGAAAATACAGACTTGCACAGAATTATGAAGCAATGAACAGGTGCACACCTGATGGTTGGCCATTCATCAGGGAGAGCTCTGCCTGACCACTGGCCATCCTGTACGCAGTGCGGCTCTTGGGCCAGACGGGAGAGGAAGGAGTAAGCCTCGCCAGCTGCTGCCTGCCGGGAGGTGGAGGCAGGACGAGCCTCTCCTAGCCCTTGGCCAGGCCACCACGGAGGGCCCAGAGAGCAATGACACTCCCCCCAGCAGAGAGCTGGGGCTGGCTTCCTGCTAGATGCACCCCAAGGCTACATGTGGCCTGCTGCTGCTGCTGCTGCTGCAGGAGTGCATTGGGGTCGCTTTGCTGAACCACCAGCCTGTCTATTTGCTTTGGCTTTAAGTTGCTGTTGCAGAGGAGAGTTGGGGAATGGGCCACAAAACCCATCGTAAAAAGTGGTTTGTTTGTTTGTTTTACTCTGGACATACATTGGACTACGTTATAATGCCTAATGGAGAACCAGAATGCCCAGGATTGGCTTTGGGGCTTTGGGTGCGGTGTGTGTGTGGGGGGGGGGTGGCTTCGGGGCAGCAAATTCCTTCTGCAAAAGGGTTAATCTGCCCCTGCAGAGAGACAGTGCCAGGATTGGCATAAATCCCAGTGTTGCACATGAGCAGCCCTACCTGGGTAGGGTTGCCATACGCTGGGTAGGGCTGCTCGTGTGCACAGCCTCAGTATGTGCTTTCAGCAATGAAAGTACATCAAAATTGTGTTATAATACGTACTTTGGCTTATCTTTCTTGCCAATTTGGTTGTCAGACTAAACTACCTAAGATCATTTGGCCCAGTTTTTGAAGAGTTGGTAGAAGTTGCTTGAAAAAGCTTTGATGCACTGCTTGGAGGGAAATGAGCAGTGTGCACTTTGGCTCAGATTGTAGTATAAGATACTGGTCTGTAATGTCCCTTCTCATAAAAATATAATATATCACTATATTAGTGTCTTATAAACAGGAGTGCTCTGTTTGTTGGGGGGGAAAACACCCCATACTATAGTTATTTTTTTCAATAAGCAAAGCACTTTTAATTTAAAGCTTGAATGCAAGAAACTACTGGAGGCATTTTCACACAGAAAGCTGATAGCTTTGTGGTAGCATCATTCTGCTTTCCAAATATAGGAAGGGAAAAGGTTCACATTTATCTCCTGATCCAGCTGATTCAGATGTTTAAAGCGCTCTGCTTGTGCAAAGCCCTTTGAATGGTGCAGTAAATGGACAGACTAGCCTACTTCTAAGAGCATTTCCTAAACCAGCATGGCAAACAAATTCACAGAAGTTATTGAGCCACAATATTTTTGCCAGAACTCCTGCTCACACATAACATTTGCGACACATCAACAGTCCACAGGGGAAGAGCCAGCACCTCCCACCAATGGCTGCCTGCCATATAGATAACGACTGCCTGTCTAGTAATCTGTAGATGATTTTTTCTTGTCCCATGGACCAGGTGAAGGGCTATTTAGAAGACGGTCCCCCTGAAGTGAACACATACTAGAGTAAGCTAAGATGCCGAGTCTTGTAAGTGTTGGATCCAGGTGCTTTCAGAGTGTTTCTTATTTTATTTTAAATATTCTTGACTCATCAGCCCACTCCAGCTGAACTGTAAATCATGTTTAAACTCAAAGGAAGTTTAAAAAGTGGTTTGGGATGAAACAGGTCACCTTTTGCAAAAAGGAATTAAAAACCTGTGACGTGTGTACTCAGTGGTTTCACTGGATTGTAGCCAAAAACATTCTGTGTGCTGCTGCAAGGGTCACTGCAGAACAGGTGGATGCCTAGGGCAGCAAAATTCTAGGGGCTCCAGAGTGATCTAGTAAAACTTCCAGGGGACACACAATTCCAGGACAAAATGGTCTGAGCTGAGGTGTTGGGGGTAAGGATCCTCCCTATTTTCCAGACTGCAGCTCCTTTGTTCTCATTCTGTATGAATGGGTGGCGGGGTGTGTGTGTGGGTGGGTGTTCCCTCCCTTCCCTTTATGCAGGAAATGTGACTGGAGTTAAAACACAATGTCATCCCACATGCCCTGCTGCATATAACAAGATGTGATGAGGACAGGGGAGGGGGTTAGTTTACAGCAGTGAAACCACATTTTATACCCCAAGTCACCTGGGTTGTGATTTCAAGTGGGAAAATAGCAGTCAGGCCAGGGAAAGGGGTAATCCCATCGTCCCTGCCCCACCCTGCACCGCCCCCGCCATCCCAGCCTCCCAAAATGAGGTTTAGAACTTTTTTTAAAAAAACAACCTTTCAGTATTCACATGTATTTGCACAAAACATGGCCCTGTAAGAGTCGGTATTGGCTCTGGTTGCTGTCAAAATTATAGGTTTCAGTGCAGAATTTAATTGAGCGCGTAAGGACTAAGGTGACACTCTCTAGAAATAACTTCACAGTCTTGGTGAGGAATGGAAAAGCAACAATGAGGCAAAGGTGTGTCCTGTTTTAGTAAGTGGCCAGAGGCATGTACGATATATGGGAGTTAACTTACTCACGGAATGGCTCAAGACAGGGTGTGGCTTCTTAGGCTCAGTTTGTTGCTCTTTGGGCCTCTGTTTGGTGCCCTCACCTCCGGAAAATGAATGTGTGCAGCACGGTAGCCTTTCCATTGTACAGGTCATTGAAACCAGACCTATACACATGTACAAACACATTGGCTTGCATGCACTTTTGTCTTCCCATTCTTTCCTTCCTTTCTTTTTGTGCTTGTGTGTTCCGCTATTTAGATTGTAAGCTCCTCTGGGCAGGGACCTCCTTTTCTCTCTCTTTGCTCTGCAAAACTGTGTATTAATTGTGTATAAATAATTATCCTTACATTTATAGTGCCGCCAAAATGTAGAAGCTTGCCCTTTTGATCTCCTACACCAAAACTTGATTCTCCCTTTGCTTTTCCTCCTAGTGTATGCATGCACAAATAAAACCACAGCCCACCAAGGCCTGCATGGAATTCTGCATTACTCAGATATCCCACTCCTCCTCTGAGAGGTTCAAAGCCGCTTACTCAGAGCTCACAGGCAGTCCATCATCCAGGCACTGACCAAGCTGAGACCTGCTTAGCTTTAACAATATACATGTCCTCATCACATTATCTGGAATAAGGTGTATGTCTCTTAAAAATAAAATAAATAAATGTTTAAAAGTCTCAGAAGTGGTGGACTGCTCCCAAGTGCTGCTTCTGACAAGCACGTAAGTCTACAACATGAACACACCTTTCAGCTGTGTTGGGGTATATATTATGTTTTACTTGGCTGCATGCACCTGAATATAAAAAAAAGTGAGAATAATCGGCCCTGAGAGAGATTGTTTCTTCCTTGTGGCATGAGATAAGAGACACTGAGAAGAAGAGAGAGAGCAAGTACGGGCTGGAGAGGCATATTTATTCTGTACAGGCATTATTGAAATTATTGTCTTGATGAGAAATAGTGTTGTTTCTTCCTGATTCTTGCAACCTCCTCAGATATCTATCTGCTGCTCTCATCTCAACCTCCACGTAGCTTCCCAGCGAATTCTAGAATGTTCTTCCTCCCACATACTACTTTCGGCACAGTCATGTTTGTGTGTGTGTTTTCCTCACTGTGTGAGACAATTCATGTTCCCTTACGTGCCGGAATCTCACTCTTCATTTCAACGAGGTTTGTGAGAGCTGACTTGTAGGTCACGTGAGCAACCCTGACAAAGGGAGGATCTCCAAAACCGGCAGCCTCCCTTCCCTAGAGTAAATTCCTGTCTAAATAGTCTTGTCTCTACAGGTGTTGAGACAAGATGTTCTCAGATGGGAAAGGGAAAGAGAGAGAGAGAGAGAAATGACACACCAGCTCACGTGGCAGCTATTTAGACATACCACAAGTTAGCTTTATCAAAATTAGCAAAATGAAAAAGTGCCTTGTGTTTGCTATCCAAACAAGAGATTTTTTAAATCAGCGCCCAACAGTGATACATTGCTTTATTAATCATAACTTAACCATTGTGATGTGCAGTGCTTGTGCTTTGCTGTAGGAAGACCAAACTTCTGCTTTCAAAGTGCCAAATTCCTTCCGTGGTATTCACAAGCATAGCATGCCTAACCCTTTATCTTTGACGCTGCTAGCTGTGTGCCCTTTGGCGTGTTGAATGTACATAGTGTCTTTAGATATTGCATGGTATTCTTTCTATGGCAGGTGCTCAAATACTGTGGTGATGGGGCTCTGATAAGTGCCCTGATGGAGAGGTAAATGGACGTTTCCCCCCCATTGAATTGGCGGCTCAGTGATCCAACCAGCTGAACTCGATCTTCCAGATTATTTCAACAACAAGGCTTTGAATGTGTCTGCTACACAGGGCCTGGCCGCTGATCAAGACCCTTGGTACTCCACCCCATTTCCCTGCTAAACTGAAGGCAAACACTGAATGCTTCTCATTTAAATAAGTAACATCTGATAGAGCTTCCATCTTGAAGCGGCAGAGGAATCAAAACAAGAGCTGAAGGAACTGGGCTTGGTCAGGAAGCCAAACCAAATAATGACACCCAAAAGCAAAAACATGCTCCACTGAAACTGAATTCTCAATTCAGTCTGCAGAGACAAAGGATGTTTTGTGATTTCCAAAGTGAATATGAAGTACTTTATTCGGCCGGCTATTTATATGTTTTTGAATGGTGTGATTATGTCTGAATCCTAATTTAACATGCCTTTCAACACTTTAATCCTATGAGTGTTTAAAAATATTTCAGCAGGAGGAATTTTTTTTTTAAATTTTTGCATATCCTGGCTAACCTTTTCTTCCTCTAACCTTTTAGAACAGGGGACTCAAGCTTGACTCCCCAGTTGTTGTTGGACTATACTCCCCATCATCCCTAGTCACAACAACCAAAGGCCATTGTGGCTGGGGATGATGGGAGTTGTAGTCCAACAACATCTGGAGACCCAACTAATAAAGTTACATCTGTTAGAGAGCTGGGACTAACTGCAGCTTTCTGTGGAGTGTTCACACAAGGTTTCATAACATTAGTTAACTAACCTTGGAGATTATTTCCCCCCAGGGACACATTGCTGTGCATGAAGGGGTCTCCATAGGGCTTAACAGAGCCCTGTTTCTCTCTCTCACTCAGTGTGCACATTAGGGCAGATTGGGAATGGGTGGATGTGTGTCTAAGTGTGCCTCCTATAGCCCCACCCATTATGTTATGCAACTCCTGGTGCTGACATAGCAAAATGGAGGCTGCAATCCTAGACACAATATAGCCCTACATATAATTGTCCCTTACATACAGTGGGGTGGTGGTGGTGGGGAAGGCTGGATAGGGATCCGGAAGTACCCATAACTGCCTGTTGAACTGTCTGCATGTAGGCTCAAAGGTGCAACTAGGTAATTCTGCAGCCTTGTCCTAAAGGCCTTTGGAGGGCCCTCCCACTGCCTCTGGAGGCCTCCCTTCCATCCCCCACTGCAAGTTAAGCATCATCCCCCTACACACACTCCATGACAGTATTTTTAACACACGGGGTCTTGAGGGCACAAACAACAACTAAACTCATAAGAATGTAAGAATATAGAACAGGTATATTTTTGCAAATATGCATTAGCAGAAACATTTCAACACGCAACTTAACATATTCCCATCCCACATATTTCTCCCCCCCCCCCTCCCGGTCTCGAAAGAGGATTTGGAGGCCTCCAGTGGGTGTGGAGGCCCTGGACTTTGGCCCGGAAGTCCAGGGATAAGAGCGCCTCTGTGTAGGCCTGTGTGCATGCACTAAGGAGAGGGGAGAAACAGCATTCTGTTAAGCCCTATGGAGACCCCTCCCTGCACATTCACATACCACGCTTGCATGAAGAAGGATAATAACCCTAGCTTTTCTTTCTTTCTTTCTTTCTTTCTTTCTTTCTTTCTTTCTTTCTTTCTTTCTTTCTTTCTTTCTTGGTAATTGCAATTCTACATGAATGTTGCACATATTTAACCATTCTTTGCATTATTTGACTGGGCAGCTGACGAAGTCTTTTTTTGCCACATCAATGGCCAGTCCTAACCACATCCACATAAATGTATATTCTACTAACTAAAAAACAAAAACAAAACACCAATTGAATATACACACAGCAGAGAATCAAGTGGAATACCACTAGAGGCATAGAGGTGTGTACACTGGCATAACTTGCCTAGCCTAGAGAACCTGACACCTGAGCTGTGGAGTCTTTCCCTGAAGCAAGGGAAATGTCCCTTAGGTCTCTTTCTAGACATTGTTAACACTGGGCACACTTATTGACATAAATCTCACCTTGATAAGCATAGAGCTTTCTTAAAAAGCAAGTACAGTAGAGTGGTTAAGAGTGTGGGCTGAAAAGTCTCTGGTTCAACTCTTACCTCAGCCATGAACTCATGAGGCTTAGGGAATACATGATGCCCCTCTTCATGCTACTTAACTGATGTCTTTGCATGGTGGAGGAGTGCCTTGCCTCTTTACCTCAATTACAGGCATTCCCTATGCCAATGCATGATTGCACAGGTTGATGTACCCCTGCAATGGTATGTCAGCCCAATCACGCTGCATGCACACAAGTTGCACAACTTAACGCAAATTGTCCAAATGCACAAACTGTGCATGTGACATTACAAAAGAGTAAGCTCATTATTGGGCTGAACGGCCCAACATTATTGACCTACCCCAATGTTATTAGGCTGCCATACCCTTGCAGGGTATGTCAGCCTTAGTAGCTTCCTCATGTGATTTCTCTCCCTCAGAAAAAGGTGCAATTTGACCGTGGCATGGAAGGCTCAGCTCATCATGACATCACTGACATGTTAGAAGGATGTGAATGCTAGCTACCTCCTCCACAAAGGCCCCAGTAATGTCTGAATCGGGGCTGTCTCTCAGTCTCAGCTCCAAAACAGGGGAATTAAAAATAAAATAAAATAGAATAGAATAAAACAATACATGACAGGCTTCACTAGAGTTACTGAGATAAGGCCTGTAAATCACTTGGAATGCTCAAATATATATGCATGTCAAGTATTCTTCTTTTTAAATCAACATCTGAGATGTGCAGTCAACATAGACTTGTACAATTCACAAGCATGGAAAGAACTAACAAGGCAGACTTACATTCTAATATTCAGAAGGAGCAGATTTGGTAATTTGAATTTTATGGTAGATTTCTCAATATCGATTGAGGTGCCAAGGTGTCAAGGGCCAAGAAGAAGATGTTGCACTGAAATGTCAGAAAGTGTCTGTTTCAACTTCTGACTTTCAAGAACCTCTCCTTCTCCACTCTTGGGTCTACAACATCTCTGCAATGGGATGTAGAGCATGCACTAGGGGGAGGGCAGAAACAAGACCCCTGCTTGCACATCCATACACAACAGATTAGGACACTTTAGATTAGGACAAATCCATGCACCTTAAATTAGACAAACTGGATGGCTTTAAAGGAGAATTAGACAAATTCATAGAGGAGATGTCTATCAATGGCTATTGGTCACATGTGCTATGTAGAGCTTCCATGTTGCAGAAGCAGTATAACTAGCAGGGTTGTGGCCTTCAAGCACAGCTTGTGAGCTTCCCAGAGGCATCTGGTTGTCCACTGTGGGAAACAAGTTGATGGATCCAGCAGGGCTTTTATTGTCTTCTTCAAATACCACTACTAACTTCAGAATAGTTTGCCTATTATGACCAAAGTACTTCAAAACTTCAACATTGCTGGACCATTTATTTATTAATTTAATTATTCACACACACACACACACACACACACACACACACACACACACACACACACAGTATGTCTTTACATTTATTTATAAGGCAATCACAATTAACAACCTGGAAAAAATAAGTGGGCCTTCTGGAACTAACTCAGGATACAGTGTTCCCTCAAACAGGGATTCCCAGATGTTGTTGACTGACTGATTGATTGATTAAGTGCCATCAAGTTGGTATCAACTCTGAGCGACCAACTAGCCACATAGACAGATTCTCTCCAGGATGATCGGTCTTCAACTTGGCCTTTAAGGTTTCTCAGTGGTGCATTCATTGCTGTCATAATTGAGTCCATCCACCTTGCTGCTGGTTGTCCTCTTCTTTTCTTTCCTTCAACTTTTCTCAGCATTATGGACTTCTCAAGGGAGCTGGATCTTTGCATAATGTGTCCAAAGTATGATAGTTTGAGCCTGGTCATTTGTGCCTCGAATGAAAAATCTGGATTGATTTGTTCTATAATCCATTTGTATGTTTTCCTGGCTGTCCATAGTATCCTCAAAAGTCTTCTCCAGCACCCAAGTTCAAAAGTGTCAATGCTTTTTCTATCTTGCTTCTTCAAAGTCCAGCTTTCACATCCATAGAGTGTTATGGGAAAAACTATTGTCCGAACTATTCTAATCTTTGTAGGTATAGACTACAAAGATTGTTGAGTACAACTCCCAGAATCCCCAGCTTTTGCTTGGGCATTATGGGAGTTGTAGTCAACAACCTCTGGGAATCCTTGTTAGGGGGAACACTGCTCGGGAAAGTATGGCCTCTTCTGAGCCCAAATTTCACACCAAAGTTCACTTGTTTTCAATAGTGTCAGATCACAGGTTCAGCAATGAGTCTTCAAGCTCTAGTTCATGTCTTTGGAAGAGGCAGTTTGCATGCATGGAACCCTAACCCTTCACCACAGCAATAACACTCTAATGTGAACACTGTACTCCACATGAATGCCTGCCTGCATAGAGACCCAGTTCACATAGTTAGTCTCCTTTTTCTTTGAGGGATAAACCATGCAAGACACTGGTGTACCAATTGGTGTACCCAGCTCCATTAACTCCTCTTGTTGTGGTGGCTGGGAGTTGAGTGAGGATAGCGTTCTTCCATGTAAGAATAGTGACATGCCCTCCAAGTGTGTGAACTGGGCCCAGGTATTGGATAATCAAATAGCGATAAATCAAGTGGCATGCATACATATACTAACCAGCCCTTTGATTCTCTGTTGCAAGATTCAATTTAGTTCTGGTCATCTTCTCTCTCTCTCTCTCTCTCTCTCTCTCTCTCTCTCTCTCTCTCTCTCTCTGTGTGTGTACTGTGTTGGTAATGTGTGTGTGTGTGTGTATTGTGTCCCCCATCTTTTTGCTCATCTGTAGCAGGCCTGCACAACTTGTAACCCATGTAAGTGAGCCCAGCCCATGAGCCATCAAGGGTGGCCCACAAAGTGCTACATGCAATTCCTGTTTCTGCTGCCTGCCTGACTTCAAAAACAGAGGTGTGTTGTGGTAGATGCCAAGCACCTGGCAGGTCATATATAATCTATGACTGATGAGTTCAGTTTGGCCTCTTAGGGCACAAGTTGTGCCAGCCTTATGTATGGCATCTTAGAATTACTGATGCTGACATGCAATAAATATATCAGCTCTGCCAAGACAAATGCAACTCACAAGCCACATATTATGTATGACCTGCCAGGTGCTTGACACTAGTGATGTGCGGTTCGGTCCGGATCCGGATCGGTTCGTCCCGAACCGGTCCGGATCCGGCGGTTCGATCCCGGACCGAATCGGGCCCTTCTGGGACCGATCCGGACCGAATCCGAGTCGGTTCGGCTCCGAACCGGCTCGGGTTTCCCGAACCGGTTCGGGAGTTCAATTGAGTCTCTGGAGTGTCCCTTTAAAGTTTGAAGTGTGTCCTCCATTTTGTGGCTCATTCCTGAAACTTTTGCTCCTAGCATCCATTTTGTGATGCTATTTTCAGGCATTGTATTGGCTGCGCTATTGATCCTTTGATTGGCCAGAATGAGTCCTTTGGTCTGGTAGGCTGCTTGGCTGTTGCACTGTTGAGAGCTGGCACCCTGTTGGCCGTGGGGGAGTGCAAAGGTGGGGGCTCCCAAAGGAGGGAATTTCAAACCTATATAAACCCAAGCCTCTTCTCTGGAAACTTCTCTTGGCTGCAGTTGTGGGATCATCTCTGAGACCTTGCTTGCTCTTTTGCTGCTGGTGTCTGCTGTGAGTCCCTGCTGACTGTGTGTCACATTAGTGTGTGTCTGTCTCTCTGCTCTCTGTGTGTGTTGTTGTGTGCCACCTTGTCCATCTGCCCTCTGTCTGTCTCTGTCCAAACCTCTTTAATACTTTCCCCTCAACTTTTTCCAACTTTTCCTGTTGTGTGTTTTCTGTTCTCTTCACCCTTTCTCTCTCAACCCTTCTTCCAAAGTTTTGGCTTTCCCTCCTTCCCCCCCCCCACCCCCCTCTTCTGCATTGCTTTCCTGTTTTTGTGCCTTGCCTGACTTTTGTTCCACTTTTTGAGTTGCATTCAATTATTGCTTCTGTGTAAATTTATATATTTGCTGATTTTGGTTTTTAATTAATAGCTATTGTTATTGCTGGCTGCCTGTCTGAGTTGTGTTTCTGAGGATTTAGTTTATATTATTGCTGCAATTTGATTCCTTGTGTTCTGATTTTGATTGTTAATTTGTTCCCCTCTGGCCCTGCTCCTAGCTTCCCCCCTCCCTCCCTCCCTCCCACCCAGATAAGATTGTTTCCCTCCTGTGCTGCTGCCTGTTGAGCCTTGCATTCTTTGGATTTCTTTGTGGAATTAGGTTCTGGTTTTGGTTTTGCTCCCTGTGTGTGTCACCCACTCCCCCAGTCCCTCCCCCTGGTAGTTGTAAACCCCCCCCCCCGCCCTGAGACTTTCTGGCTGCCCTTTGGTTTCCTTTTTTTTACTTTGTGTATAGATTGTTTGGATTCAAATTTGATTGTTCCCCTGTGGTCCTGCTCCTAGCTTCCCCCCTCCCTCCCCTCCAGAAACCCACTCCCCCCACTGCCACCTCCTCCTCCACTCCTGCCCTGCCTGCCCCCTCCCACCCAGACTGAGTGTTGTTCCCCATCCTCCCTGGTGCTGCTGCTGCTGCCTGTTGAGTCCTGTCTTAGTTACTTTGGTTTTTTGTGTGAAATCAATTAGCTTCTTTTGGTTCTGGTTTTGCTGTGTGTGTGTCCCATTCCTCCCTGCTGGTTGTTGTTGGTTCCTCTCCCCCCCCCCAGACTTTCTGCCCATTGTTCCCAGGTGTTGTTTTTTTTTTTTACCCCAGGCCCCCTGCCACAGACTAGCCCCCAACCACACACACCCTCTCTGCTCCCCCCACCCCACCTCTTTTCCTCCTTGCCCCCGACTCTCTCCACTCACCCCAGGCCCCCTGCCACACACTAGCCCCAACCACACACACCCTCTCTGCTCCCCCACCCCACCTCTTTTCCTCCTTGCCCCCGACTCTCTCCACTTACCCCAGGCCCCCTGCCACACACTAGCCCCCAACCACACACACCCTCTCTGCTCCCCCCACCCCACCTCTTTTCCTCCTTGCCCCCGACTCTCTCCACTCACCCCAGGCCCCCCTGCCACACACTAGCCCCAACTACACACACCCTCTCTGCTCCCCCACCCCACCTCTTTTCCTCCTTGCCCCCGACTCTCTCCACTTACCCCAGGCCCCCTGCCACACACTAGCCCCCAACCACACACACCCTCTCTGCTCCCCCCACCCCACCTCTTTTCCTCCTTGCCCCCGACTCTCTCCACTTACCCCAGGCCCCCTGCCACACACTAGCCCCAACCACACACACCCTCTCTGCTCCCCCCACCCCACCTCTTTTCCTCCTTGCCCCCGACTCTCTCCACTTACCCCAGGCCCCCTGCCACACACTAGCCCCAACCACACACACCCTCTCTGCTCCCCCCACCCCACCTCTTTTCCTCCTTGCCCCCGACTCTCTCCACTTACCCCAGGCCCCCTGCCACACACTAGCCCCAACCACACACACCCTCTCTGCTCCCCCCACCTCTTTGGACCGCTGCTACTGCTGTGTCCTCCCCCCACACCTGAATCCCCCCTCCCTGCTGCGCTGCGCTTCTCCTCTCTCCTCTTTCTCTCTATCATCTCTCTTTCTCCTCTCTCTCTCTTTCTTTTCTCTCTCTCTCCTCTCTTTCTCTTTGTCCCTGCCCCCCCTCTCTTTTCTCTCTCTCTTAGTCTTTTCTCTCTCTGCTCCCCTTCACTTTCCACCTCCTCTCCCACAGCTGCAGCCACACACAGTAGCCTACCCACCTGGCGGCTGCCATCGGTTTTTTTTTCTTTTTATAGTTTTTGGTTGATTTTGTCTCTGCTTGGGGGTGAGTTGAGCGACACAAACAGTGTTGTCTCCTCACTTCTGCCCCTCCATCGTTGTTGAACTACCCCGGTTGCCTGTGTGCCTCGTGCGGCCGCCCTGCTGTGTCTCAGCCCAGGGTGGCTGGCTGGCGGCGGCGAATCCGTGACCAGCAGTGAGCGGCAGGAGAAGGACCGGAAGAAGAGGGGTTAGTGCGTGTGCGATTGTGCACCTTTTGTTGCCCCTTTCTCTCCCTAGCTGGCGGTTTTAAATAGGGACACCCCTATTCTGAAATGCATTTGGGTGTGGGGAGGAGGGAGGGAACCTTGGAGAGGAGATGTACTGTTGTAAAACTTGTGTCTTCATGCCCATGCCCAGTAAAGAAATTGCTGCTGTGTGTTGCGTTGCATTGCATGCGTCTTGCAGGTGGTTTTTGAACAGGTGCCTTCCAGAGTGCTTCCTTGCCTCTGGGGCAGTCTGAGTGGGGTCCAGGGTTCTGATGCGATGCTGCCACTGCTGGGCCCATGCCATGCCAGAGTGCTTCCTTGCCTCTGGGGCAGTCTGAGTGGGGTCCAGGGTTCTGATGCGATGCTGCCACTGCTGGGCCCATGCCATGCCAGAGTGCTTCCTTGCCTCTGGGGCAGTCTGAGTGGGGTCCAGGGTTCTGATGCGATGCTGCCACTGCTGGGCCCATGCCATGCCAGAGTGCTTCCTTGCCTCTGGGGCAGTCTGAGTGGGGTCCTGGCTGGTCTCTGATGCTGCCACTACATGCTGGGCCCATGCCATGCCAGAGTGCTTCCTTGCCTCTGGGGCAGTCTGAGTGGGGTCCTGGCTGGGCTCTGATGCTGCCACTACATGCTGGGCCAATACACACGCATGATGATGATCATGATGTTCAATCCATGAGGCTGCCATCAAGTGTTTGCTGCTGCTTGCTTGCCATGGCATTGGGCAGGCAGAGTCACAGAGTGGGTGGGTTCAACCTCTGTGTTGGTGTGACTGGGTTCTGGTTTTGGTTGTGTGCAATTTAGAGTCACTAAATAGGCTGCATTGAGTTTGAACCACCCCCCAGAACCCACACTTTGTGTTCCAGTTCACTAAATAAGGGTTTCCTCCTTTGATCTGCAGGTTCCCAAGCGTTGACTGCATCCCTCCCCCACCCCCGGTAGGTGCTGTGCCCTCCCCCCATCCACTCCCCCCCCAAAAAAAGCTAAAAACTTGCCACCCACACCACAACTACTCCACCCAACTGCCCGTGCCACCCTCCCACACCGGGGTTCCACCCTTTAACCCCCTATTTTTCTAAAAAAAAACCCTCCCAGACCCATCTCCCCAATTGGCTTGGTGGTTGACTCCCAAATTCAAAAAGGACACCCTCCCCCTCACTTCGATTGGCTTCCCCCCCCATATCAAAAAGTCTTCCTTTCCCCCCCATTGGCTTCCTTTTTTCAAAACAAACTTCCCCCCCGCCGCCTCCAAATCAGCTGCCTTTTTTTTGGCCCCTAAGCCCCTCCAAATTATTTTTTTGACCCTGTCTGGCCTTCCTCCTAAAGTCTCCCTCCTTCTGACCTAGCAGCATGTCTGAGCGCCGTGTGGCGGGCAGGGCTCGCTCAAGGCTGGCAGGCAGAGGTGGGAGAGGCCAGGTGCGGGGTGCGCCTGCGGCACGGGGAGGGAGAGGACGCGGGGAGCCTGAGGACACCCCAGTTCTCCCCATTGGAGAATTCTTTGCTCCGGCCCCATCTTTGGTGCGCAGGATTCAGTTCCCCACGCCTGCTGCCGCCAATCGCGGCAGAGGCAGAGGCACTGTTAGGGCTGTGGCGGGTCCCTCCTCGCCGGCGGCACCAGGTGCTGCTGAGCTACCGCCAGTTGTTGAGGTGGAGGAGACTGTGGAGTTGGAAGAGCAGGTAGAGGGCGGTGAGGACCGTGCGGCTGGCAGCGATGCAGCCAGGTTCTCCCTCCCTCTGGGGCCCCTTCCCCCTATCCTTTCGCCGCTCAGTGGGGCCCCCCCTCGTGAAGCCCGACACTCTGGTGGGGAGCGGTCTGGCGAGGTGGTGGAGGAGAGGCCTGCCTCTCCGATGCCAGTTGAGCCGGGCCCTTCCTCCGCTGTGGAGGGCGGAAGGGGCGGGTTGGGTGGCAGCAGTGGGCAGGCAGCGGCGGCCGCCCCCCCCCCAGGACTGCAGCCACCCTGCGAGAAACGGCCTAGGACGGCGCCCAGGGCGCAGGAGGCCAAGGGCAGTGGTGCATGGGTGCATTTTGAGGTTCCTCAAGATGACCCATTCCACGCCCGCTGTGTCCACTGCAGGATGCTTGTCAGCCGTGGAAGGGACCCTGCGCACCTGGGTACGACGCCTATGTGGAGACACCTAGAGCGTCACCACCCAGGTCTCAGGGGACAGGCTGGCAGCGCTAGTGCGCCTTGTGCATCTGCCACTAGGGCGGGCAGCGGCAGTGTGCCAGCCAGCAGGCAGGCTACACTGCCCGTCCAGCGGTGGACGCAGTCCTCGGGCAGCCAGCGTATTGTTCGCGTGGACCATCATCACCTCACCCGCCTCATAGGGGAGATGATTTCCACCGATGACCAGCCGTTTCAGGTGGTCGAGAACAACGGCTTCCGCCGTATTCTCCAATACCTGGCTCCCGAATACGTCATCCCCTCAAGGACGACGTTCAGCCGGAACGTGGTCCCCTCCCTGTACCGCCGGTGCAGGGAGCTCGTGTCGGCCGAGCTGCGTGCAGCTCCGGCCGGGACAAGCGTGCATTTCACGACTGACCTCTGGACCAGTGTCAGTGGGATGCACGCTTCTTTCCTGGCCCTCACTGCCCACTGGTGGGGACCGGAGAGTGAGGGGACCTCCGCGGGCGATGCTTCCGGGTCCGGCGCGGCTCCCGATGCACTACGGCACAGGTGGGCCGTCCTGCACGTGGAGACGATGGACACGAGGCACACCGCGGAGGAGGTGGCGGCCGTACTCGACCGCCAGATAGAGGAGTGGATTGGCGGGTGTCCACACCTCTCCCGCGGCTTCATTGTCACCGACAATGGAGCCAACGTTACCGCCGCTGTCGAGACAGTCATGGACTGTGTGAACATACGGTGTATGGCACACACGCTCCATCTAACCGTCAGGGACGCCCTTGGCCTTAAGGAGCTGAGGGCGTCCCAGGAGAAGGGGGCCCGCCCCATCGCAGGTGCTGTTGCTGCCACGGCCACGCTTGTGGATAAGTCCCGCAAGCTGGCCGCCCACTTCCACCGCAGCGAGAAGTCCAGGAGACTGCTTCGCCAGAAGCAGGATGACCTTGGCCTTCCTCGCCATCTCATCCCTACGGATGTGGAGACGCGGTGGAACTCCACCTTCCTCCTGTTCCAGCGCCTGTTGGAGCAGGAGAGAGCCCTTGTCGCCCTGGCGAGGGACGAGTCCTTGGATGTCTGCGACTTCTCGAACGCAGAGTGGAAGCAGATGTCCGAGGCGGTGTCGGCACTCGAGCCCTTCCAGCTTGCCACGAAGGGCTTGTGTGGCGACACCACTCCCTTGAGCCAGGCGCTGCCCACAGCTGTTGGTCTCGAGAAGCTGATGGGTGGACTCCATATCTCTCTGACCACGCCAGAGGGTCGTGCTCTGGCTGGGAGGCTGAGGTCTGGGGTTGACAAGCGGCTCGTTGATGTGCTGGGAGACAGGGAGGAGTATGTCCTCGCTTGTCTCTGTCACCCAGCCCTCAAGGGCAATGCCGTGAGTGCCGACGACTTGCCCAGGTGGAAGGGCATCCTGGTCGAGAAGGTTAGGGAGGAGGAGGCCGCTAGGGCCCGCAGAGACCAGGGTGTTGGTAGTGGTGCGGGGGCAGCCCTCGCGGCCCAACCCGCACCCAGCAGCAGCATGGGCGGCCAGCCGGCGTCAGCTTCCCCTTCCCCTCCCTCTTCCCAGTCCAGCAGCGCGGCATCCCAGGCGGCGCCATCGCAGCAGCCATTTGCTACCGACTCGAGATCCGCCCAGTGGTTTCAGCGGTTCTGCTATGGCGCCATGCCTGGTATGCGGGAGGCTCGACCTGCCAGGCCCCCCTCCAGTGCTGAGCAATGTGTTGCGCAGTACTTGGAGGAGCCTGTGGAGGGAGACGGCGTGGACTGCGCACAGTTCTGGGCGAGCCGCCGCCAAGTCTGGCCGGACCTGGCGGTGGTGGCTGTGCGCCTCCTCTCCTGCCCCCCAACCAGTGTCCAGAGCGAGCGGGTGTTTTCACGTGCCGGGGACGTGGTGACACCCTCTCGCTCCCGCTTGGACCCTGGTCTGGTGGAGCAGCTGGTCTTCCTTAAGGTGAACCTCCCCTTGTTGGGCTACCCCAAGCTTGAGTTTGAGACGGGCGAGTGATTACCGTGGGTTGCCCCATGGTTGGTCACCTGCCTGGCTCGACCTCTGCTTATCCCTACCCTCCCCCCTTCCACCTCTAGCTGAGCTGACGTGACAGATGCTGAGCCGTGCCAGCCAGTCGCAGCGTGTAGTGTGCCCACACAGAGATGCAGTTGTAGTAGTAGTTGTAGTGCTGCGACTGGCCAGATGTTTACAATGCCCACGCCCACCTAAAAAGAAACCCAATGCTGACCAGCACAGGCCCTTTATCTATCCACCTGTCAGCATTTGGGGACCTGGCGTGGGCACGGCACACCCCCCCAAAGTAGCACAGCCCACGGAGTACTAGACTTAGCGGCAGCGGCGGGTATACGTTCAAAAATGCAGTGTAGATATGTAAATACTGTATGTAAATAAACATGTAAATAATTTTTTCTTTAAAAACCCCATGTCAAAATCAAGCCTCAAAATTATGCAAAAGAAAGAAAAAAAGGTGACAAAGGGAGAACAAAATGATGAATGCCAAATGAATTGATTTTATTGAAAATGTCACCAGAAATCATGTGTGGGGGGCTTGGTTTACATGGAGAAAATGATTGGGTGATTTTTTGAAATGAAACGAATGAATTATTATCATCTTATGTTCATCTTGATTGTGGTCACTGTTGATGTTGGCTGATGGCAAAAAACCCAAAACCATCAGAATAGCAATGAACTGGCTGCCAACACAACATATTGATTGATAACTGTGCAGGGGGGGAATTGGGTCTGTGTGTGTGTGTGTGTGTGGTGCAGGCTCAGTCTGTCTCTTCCTGTTGTGTGTCTGTCTGTCTGTCTGTCTGTGTGAATGGATGCCTAGCACTGTCTCTGTGTGTGGATGCTTTCTGTGTGTAGTGTGGTGTGTGTCTGTCTACATGTTTTTTTCCTCCCCCCTCCAACTCCCTCCATCCTTCCCCTCTCATCCTCTCCCCTTCCTCTTCACCACCTTCCATCCTCCCTCCCTTCCAGCCCACCACCGCCTCAACTGCCCCCAACCCCGGTCTGGCAGATGATGAGAGTCTGGTCTCTCCCACCGAAGCACACACGTGAGCACGTGTGTGCACAAATATGTGGCTGACCAACTCTGAGCCGGACCCTCCCCCCTTCAATCCCCTCTACATCCCTCTCCCCCTCCCCTTTCCTCCCCCCTGCCTCCCAGCCTCCCTCCCTGCCTCCCTCCCCCCTCCTAGCTAGCAGCGCACACATACACACACAAAACACCTGTGGTGGCAAACACCACCAGCACACATGCACTCACACTGGTGCCACCACCTCTGCCTTGGGCCTCTGTGTCCTTGAGCAGATATGTGGTGGTGGACCAGAGAAGCATTTCTTTCCAGCAAGGCAAAAGGCATGCACTCACTGCACACACACACACACACACACACGAAGAGGTGAAGACGAGAAGAGGCAACTTCTAGAACCAGCAGCAGCAGGTGAGTGTCGTGTAATTGTGTTGCTTCCCAAGGCCACTGCCCATGCTCAATGCTCAGTCTGCTGAAACTAAAGAACTAGCTACAGTCACCCTTCCTCACATGCAGCTCAGCTCAGCTCAGCTCAGCTGCACAGCACACTGACTAACTAGACACTACAGCTGGTGGTAGAAAAAACAGAAGTCTAGATTCTAGAAGATGTCCTGGTGGATTTTAAACTTTCAAATCTGTGCTAGGATTGCCTCGCCCGCCTCCTCCTCCTCCTCCTCCTCCTCCTGCCTGTAATTGTGCCCTCTCCCCTTGCAGTTGCGCCGTCGTGATGGGTTGGTGATGTGCGTGCGCCGTCTACTTGTTAGCTCTCTCCTCCTCATGTTGGCTGGGCTTGCCAGGCACTGGCTGGCAGCAGCTGTTGGCTGTGTGCTAGGCTCAGGCTGTGGCGCGCGTGACTGGACTGGGAATGTTATTGTAGCGGCAACACTGGCTGTGGTGGTAGCAGTAGTAGCTGTTGTTGTTGCTGGGCTGGTGGCTGCTGGCCTGTGCTGACTCTGCGCACTTGGTCTGGTCTGGTCTGGTCATTGGGATGCAGATGTAGGGTGTGTGTGCATCATCCATGGGGAGCATCAGAGCAGAGCAGAGCAGGTTGGCTGGCTTCTGTCTGTCGGGCCTAGTCAGTGGCAGGCACTGAGTGAGGCGGTGGTTTCTTTGGGCATCACGTCACCCATCATGCGGAGCAGCAGGTCTGCTGCTCTGCTGCTCCGCCTCCTGCTTCTTCTCTGTGTGTGCTGCTCTTGTGCTTAGTGTGCTGCTCCGCTGCTGCTGCTGTGCTGGCAGGCAGCACAGCTGTGGCCTTTTTGTTAGATCAGAGAGTGGGTGTTGTCTCTCTGAGTGTCCTCCTCTTACTTGCTTGGATAGGAGTGGTGGTAGTAGGTAGGCATTAAGATGGACTGACTAGGTGTTACGTGTTAGGGCGCCCAGAGAGAGGCGCCAAAAAGATGGGGTGGCAATTGTTGGGTTGCTCCTAGTATTATTGGTGAATTTCTGAAGAAAAATTTTTTTTCCATTGGCTAGAATGGGGGTTCGGGGCTGCCCCAGACCCGCCTCTGTGGGGTGGCAGCACCCCCAAAGTGGGTCCGGGGCCATGGCAAAAATGCCCTCAGTCCCTCCCAGCAATCCCCGTAGAGATAGGAGTGATGGTTCTGTTGTTTTTCTGAGGTGTTCTGAGTGAGTGTGGATTCTGTGATAGCAAATGAGAGTGGATTCATGGTGTCTCATTGGAAATCTCATAAGCTATCATAGAATCTACACTCAGAATACCTCAGAAAAACAACAGAACCATCACTCCTATCTCTACGGGGATTGCTGGGAGGGACTGAGGGCATTTTTGCCATGGCCCCGGACCCACTTTGGGGGTGCTGCCACCCCACAGAGGCGGGTCTGGGGCAGACCCGAACCCCCATTCTAGCCAATGGAAAAAAAATTTTTCTTCAGAAATTCACCAATAATACTAGGAGCCACCAATTGCCTTGGGATTTTTGGGGTGGAGGACACCCATGGGTGGCTACCACCCACCCCAGCTTTTTTGCCCCTAAGGGCTCCACATTGTGAGTTATGGGCAAAAATTTATTTTTTGAAAAAAATTTGTAAAAAATCAGAGGAAGGTCCAATCGACTTGAAATTTGGGTGGCAGGTAGAACACAATGTCCCCTTCAAAACCAGCCACTTTTTGTGATCCGAACCGGTTCGGTTCGGATCCGAACCGGTTCGAAACCGAACCGGACCGGGGGGGTGGTCTGGCAAAACCAAAACCGAACCACCCCGGTCCGGTCCGGACCCGGTTCGGACCCGAACCGAACCGGGAGAACCGGTTTTATGCACATCCCTACTTGACACCCCCTCCTCCCCCATCCCAAGAGACACAAATACTTAAGCACTTGCTGATATCATAATCTGTCAGTAATCTCGAGGGCAAATTACAGTAGTTAAACAAATTCACAGAACTGCTTAATTTTGGGTGCAAAGAGTTAACCCAACTGCTGACAAAGTCATGATGCCCTTGTATCACCCCAGCCTCAGGCAGATACTTAATCGAGACTTTGCAGAAAGATTCCCAGACACAGTTTACTTCACTTCGCTTCACCACAGGAAGGGTGGGTGTGTATTCATACATGGGGAGGGGATTTGCTTTGAAGTCTGTGCCCTCCATACACAATTTGGATCCCCCCCCTGCTCATGAGAATGTAGCCCACATTATCTCCATGCCAAAAAGTTCCACTTTTTAAAGAACCTTTTTGGGATACTTCGCTATATCCTGACATTTCTTCTGAGATGTATGGAGGGGCCATACTGATAGAGCACCTTTCATTAAAGCATTCCTTCCTTCCTTCCTTCCTTCCTTCCTTCCTTCCTTCCTTCCTTCCTTCTGAGCCAGCATAGTGTAGTGGTTAGAGTGTTGGACTAGGACCGGGAAGACCTGAGTTTGAATCCTCATTCAACCATAAAACTCACTGGGTGACTCTGGGCCAGTCATGTCTCTCTCAGCCTAAACTACTTCATAGGACTGTTGTGAGGATTAAAATAACCATGTGTGCCTCTCTGAGCTCCTTGAAGGAAGAGCGGGATATAAGTGTAAAATAATGATAGATAGATAGATAGATATTATTATTATTATTATTATTACATTTTATATCCCGCTCTTCCTCCAAGGAGCCCAGAGCGGTGTACTACATACTTGAGTTTCTCTTTCACAACAACCCTGTGAAGTAGGTTAGGCTGAGAGAGAAGTGACTGGCCCAGAGTCACCCAGCAAGTCTCATGGCTGAGTGGGGATTTGAACTCGGGTCTCCCTGGTCCTAGTCCAGCACTCTAACCACTACACCACGATAGATAGACAGACAGACAGACAGTGGCAGCAGCAGCAGCAGTAGCAGCAGCCTTCCTGAGGAAGCAGCCCAGGATAGGCTGCCCTGTCCCCACTACTCAGCTGCCACTGCTGCCACAGCCACATGCGCAATGGGAAGAAAGGGGGTGGCCCATGTGCACAGTGGGAAAAGAAGGTGTGTATGTGTAGATATGTACCAAGAGGAAGCACTTTATGCAAGCACACAAAAGAGTCAGCAGGGAAAGGGTATGTGCAGTGGGGGCCTAGATGCGCCCCTCCCCCAAGTGGAAGACTATGTCAGAGTGGAACCTACATGTGGGAAGAGGTGGCGGCAACAGTCTGGCTGCTCTCTCAGGGAGACTGCTTCTGTCACTGCCCCTGCTGCTGCAGCCACCTCCATCATGAGTGGAGGGAAGAAAAGGGGTGCCAGGGGCTTCATCTGAGAGCCAGGTTACAGCTCCGCCCCTGGAAGAGTGCCACCTGCTGGCAATAGACATAATTTTTACTGCAGGCTTTATGGCGGGGGGGATGTGTCAATGTTGTTGGTCTGGCAAGTCATCAATCCTGCAGAAGTCTCTTCCAAAATAAGTTTTTTTTTTTTTTAACAAAAAAGGAAATTGAAATAAATTTTCATTGGCCCAACTGAAAATTTTCAGACACACACCACGCATGCGCAGGTAGGAAGGAGGAGGAGCAGTGTCCCACCTACTCTAAAAAGCCATTGGTCAGAAGGGGCCAGGGAGCGACTGGGAAGCAAGTAGGGGTGTGCACAAAACCGAAAAGCCTGGTTAGGTTCAAGTCGAACTGGACTCGAGCCAAACTGGGCCCAGTCCAGTTTTGTGCACATTGAGCTGGGTCCTGGTCCAGCTTGAGTCCAGACTGGTTTGGGCCTGGCTCGAGGCAGGGTGTGTGTGTGCAAAAAATCTTTTAGAACTTTCTGCCTCTGGCGGCCTCAGGGGGTACTTCCTCAGTTGTGGAGAAGTCTCCGGTGGTTCCCCCTCTCCCTGCCGGCCTCTCCCCAGTCTTAAAAGGGCCATTTTGGCCCATTTGGGGGCCTTTTTGGTGCCTTCTGTGCAGGCAGTGACCATTTTGTAGGTAGCTGTGCATGCACACTGATCATTTGTATGGTCAGATCACAATATGGCTACGCAAATGGCCAGTGCACATGTGCAGCGGACTCCAAAATGGCCACTGCCAGTGCAGAAAGGGCCAAAAAGAACCCCAAATGAGCCGGCATGGGAGGAAGCCATCAGAGGGAGGAGGAACCTCTGGAGACACACAGCCCCGTTGCTGCAGCAGCCCCTACCAAGGCTGCTGGAGGTGATAAGTTCTAAGAACATTTCCTCCTACATATAGAACCCCCAAACTGGCCCCAAGCCTGGCTTGATGGCAAACTGGCTCGAGGGGAAGCCAGTTTGCACATCTCTAGGAGGAAGCTGTATGCATGGTGCATGGGGAAAAATCAAAAGAAATTGAGACAAACCCTATTAAAACAACACCAATGAACAGTACTCAGGTTTCTCCATGTATCTTTACTGCACTTGTATGTGGCTAATATTTGCCCTCATAACCCAACATAGGAACATAGGCAGCTGCCATATACTGGGTCAGACCATTGGTCCATCTCGCTCAGTATTGTCTACACAGACTGGAAGCGGCTTCTCCAAGGCTGCAGGCAGGGATTTCTCTCAGCCCTTTCTTGGAGATGCCAGGGAGGGAACTTGGAACCTTCTGCTCTTCCCAGAGCAGATTCATCCCCTGAGGGGAATATCTTACAGTGCTGCTCACACATCAACTCTCCCATTTATATGCAACCAGGGTGGACCCTGCTTAGCTAAGGAGACAAGTCATGCTTGCTACCACAAGACCAGCTCTCCTGTCCTTTACCCCACTTAATCCCACTCACTATACTTTACCCCACTTAATCCCATGGTAAAGCCCACCATCTGAGAAAGGCCCAGGATTGTTTTTTGTTGCTTCAAACAAGTGCCACTGCAGCCCTCGTAACCTTATGAGAAGGCTGCAGGAACCCATGGGTTTGAAAAACAAATGATCACAATTGGTATACGAGAAAGATTTTGACCGTGTGCACTTTCAGTTTCATGTTCTTATTTGGATGCCTACTGAATCACAGCCAGGGGCAAAAGCCATTTTCATTTCCTGAAAAGAGTTCACAGTACAGCATTTCCTATTTGTAGTCTGCATTTGAAGGAGCCTGTACTCAGTCAAATAAACGTATGTGTACTCATTGACACAAAAGCACGTACAGGTATATGTGTAAAGGTAAAGTGTGCTATCGAGTTGGTGTCAACTCCTGGAGACCACAGAGCCCTGTGGTTGTCTTTGGTAGAATACAGGAGGGGTTTACTATTGCCAGCTCCCATGCAGTATGAGATGATGCCTTTCAGCATCTTCCTATATTGCTGCTGCTTGATATAGGTGTTTCACATAGACTGGAAAACATACCAGTGGGGATTTGAACCAGCAACCTCTGGCTTGCTCAGTCAAGTGATTTCCCCACTGCGCCATTAGGTGGCTGCACATATATGTGTACAAAGACCAAAATGCCTGTACAACATAATGTCTGAATAGGGCCACAGTCATCTTAAATACCAGTATTCGTCCTAAGGGGCTTTGAAGCAGTCTTTGAATTTACAAAATCAAATCCTGGGTGAAATATTTCATTTAAAAATCTCAGGAAGTATAAGCAAGTGTTTAAAACTCAGATACCTCTAAAGTGTTACATATCAAATAAGAACAAACATGCAAGAAAAAGGGAATGTACTGACTGATAATAACTCAACTTTGTTTGCATTTGCACAATTTGTGCAGCTTGCATGCACACAATATTACTGGCCTGACATACCCTTGTGCAGTATGTCAGTCAGTATGATCAAGGAACAAATTTTTCTCTCTTACAGCCATTCCCCAGATCATTCAATATCCTCTGCAGTCCAATTAACATAGGTAAAATCATTGCAGTGCCATCACCGTACAGTAGGACTAAGAACATTACCTTCAAAATTGAGACAGAAAAAACATCCGGGCCACTCTCTTCTTGAATAATTTTATTTCTATAACTTTTTCTTTTAAGAAGAGTCCTGGCATATTCTCTCTGGTAAATGGGAGTCCTGGCCATGCCCTTTGGCACCTGTATGTTCAGTGAGAATTTGTAGTGTGTTGAACACAAAGAGGGTTTTTGAGTATGATTTTGTGACTCTGAGCTGGAAAAATCCAAATCACATGGAGGAACCCTCCATATGTATTCAATGCCCTGAGCCATTTTGGAAGGGCGGTATACAAATCAAATCAAATCAATCAATAAATAAATATAATTGTCCCTGTGTGGACAAGAACTGAACACACAATGCGAAGGTCGTCTGGTCTGGCTAGCTGGTGCCCTTGTTCTCCGGCATGCACATTGGCTGAACACAGAAGGGGTAGCACCTGAACAGGGCTTAACATAGCCTTGAAACTGAATCAGAAGACAGAGAGAGAGAGAGAGATTGAACACAGATTCAGGCTGGATTAAGCCTGTTTCAGAAAATAGTATGTGATAAAGGAGACTGGAGATGGGACACTGGAGATGGTAGCCTCAGGGCCAATTCTGCGGGGAAAGTGTAAGTATTTCATTGTCACTGGCCTCACATTTTGGAGGAAAGGAATTCCCATTGCCTACAGCGATTCTCTGCACTCAGCTTTCAGCAGATAAAGAAATTCCATTCATTCTGGCTTTCCTAAGGTATACAAGCACATACTCTCCAGTAGAAACTTCAACTTTAAAAAAAATCATTATTGGTCAGCACTTGGTGAGACAACCCCTGGGACAGAGTTCCATGGCCATGGTAGACTCAAAGAAGCTGCCTTCTTAGCACAGAGAAAAGGAATTTTCCCCAAGCTGCACTGAAATGCAGTATTCAGGGCTAAACTACATGAGCATGGAAGAATGTGCTCTAGAAACATTCTTGTACCCAAATTTGCTTTTTCTTTTTTCTTTTTTGCAAACCAGCCGTATGGGGGAGAGGGGATAACATGGATGGATAGGAAGGGAGAGGTTCACTCTTTCTCCATGCCCCATTTTTCTGAAGCAGAAATCACTGCTTCAAAGGCAAATTATCACTTTAGTGGGGTGATTTTGGGCAGGAAAAACAGTGCAGAGAAAGAGCAAACCTCCTCCTTCCACTTGCCCCAGTCTGACCTGGTTCAACCACCCACATGGCTGTTTCTGCCAAAAAACCCTTTTTGCCCCCAGACATTGGTTCATCATTAAGAGGACACTCCTCTTCCTTCTCTCTCACTTAACAGTTTGTTATGGCCAAGACTGGAAGTTTCTAATCTTCACCCCTTCAGGGGTGAAGGGAGGTGAGACCAAGGCTGAAGTCTGCTCATTCTCACCTGAAGAGGGTCAACATGTCTCTCTTCCCTGGCTTCTTTCTGTCACTACACAAACATATTGTAGTGGACAAATATGAGACCTTCTGTAATATGCTCCCTGATTTTGAAGGTGCACCTTATTTAACTGTGTTCATTGTCATCCATTTGTGATGCCCATAGCAGCAATGGTCCATCTAGTCCAATATTCTGTGTCCAACAGTGGCCTGCCAGAGGTGTCTGGGAAGGCCACAGGCTACATATGAAGGACATAGCTATTTCCTGGTTCCTCCAGTATCAGTATATAGTATCAGTATGATACTGTCTTATACCTATTGTTTCATCTATCTCAATATCGTCTACGCTGACTGGCAAGCAGCTCTCTAGAGTTTCAGACAGGGATCTTGCCCAACCTTACCTAGAGATGCCAGGGATAGAACCTGTGACCTTCTGCTAATAAGTCATGTGCTCTCCTAAGGAGCAATGGTCCCATCCCCCAAACACAGATTGAACTATCACATATATCACATCTTATAACAATGAACGCCCTAAGATAACAGCAGAGATGTGCTATTTCTAAAATTTCTACTTGGCTACCTGAAAAATGTTTAAGATAGAGTGAGGAAAATTTAATATGGTGGAGGTAGTTCTCTTACTGTATAAATAGTTCAAATTACATGCCAGGTCAAATAATTTATTTAGGACATCAGGAAAAAAATGTATAGTTTTTAAAATTAAAAAATCAAATTGATTGCAATTGAGGGGGACTTGTGCATGGGAAATTTTCCATTTCAAAACATTCCAGAAAGCACACATCTCTGGTTAATAGAAATAATGAGGACTAGCTGGGCTGGGCACAAAGCATCTGCACCTTTAGTTTGCTGCCACCTTCTCCCCCGCCTGCCCGCCTGTCCACCACCATCACCCCACCTGCCGCCGTCACCATCATTTTTTCCCGCCCACCTGCCTGCCGCCCCTACCTTCTTCCTCCCTCCCACCCACTGCCATTCACTGCCATGTTCTTTGCCCACCCACCCTGCCACCATTTGCCACCACTTTCTTTGCCCATCTCCCCACCACCATTCGCCACCACTTTCTTCACCTGCCAGCCTGCTGGCCAGCTGCTGCCATTTGCCACCATTTTCTTCGCCAGCTAGCCAGCTGGCTGCAGCTGCCATTTTCTTCCCTCCCTCCTGTCCCCATAGCTATCCGGCAGCTGCTTGTGAACTCTTGCAAGTGCTGCCACACATGGGATTAGTGACAGGTAGAGAAATATATAGATATAAGATAAATATAAGAGAAAGATATAGATATAGATATAGATATAGATATAGATATAGATATAGATATAGATATAGATGTTAGTAGAAGTGTATTTTGTAATTTTCTGTTCTTTTCTTCAATAAGAAGTATGTTATTTTGTCTGATCAGATGCTAACGCCCATCAGTTTCAGTGGATGAATCTGAGTTCTAGTATTGTGAATTATTTATTTGTTATTTCTTGTTTACACAGTCAGACAGGTGTTATTGACTGGTTTGTTTTATCCAGACTTCGAGTCCTTCCCAAGGACCTGGGATGGCTGAATTTTATCATGTGTATTGTTGATTATTAGAGATATTGTCGCAAAATATAGGCTGTTCCCAGTAAAGTTGCTTTTTGTAATTGGCTGGTGGTGATTTCTGTGGCCCCTATAGTGTTGAGGTGCTCAAAAAGTTGTTTTGGAATTGCATCTAGGGTGCCAGTTACCACTGGGATTATTTTGGTCTTTTTCTGCCACAGCCATTCAATTTCAATTGGTAGATCTTTGTATTTTGTGATTTTTTTCTATTTCTTTTTCTTCTATTCTGCTATCCCCTGCTATTACTATGTCGATTATTTTGACTTGTTTTTCTTTCATCTCGACTACAGTTATATCTTGTGTATTGTGTGGCAGATGTTTGTCTGTTTGTAGTCGGAAGTCCCATAATATTTTTGCATCTTCATTTTCTACCACTTTTTCAATTTTATGGTCCCACCAATTTTTGGCTACAGGTAGCTTGTATGTTTTGCAGATGTTCCAGTGTATCATCCCTGCTACCTTGTCATGCCTTTGTTTGTAGTCAGTCTGTGCGATCTTTTTACAACAGCTGATTAGGTGGTCCACGGTTTCATCTGCTTCTTTACAAAGGCGGCACTTGCTGTTTGTGGTGGATTTTTTGACTTTTGCTCTTATTGCATTTGTTCTTAGTGCCTGTTCTTGTGCAGCCAGTATTAAACCCTCTGTTTTTTTCTTCAAGTTGCCATTCTTAAGCCATTGCCAGGTCTTGGTGATGTCTGATTTTCCACTTATATTGTGCAAATATTGACCATGCAGGGGCTTATTTTTCCATTTTTCTGCTCGCTTCTTGACTTGTTCTTTCTTGTAGGCCTGCTTTGTTTCATTGGTGTTGAATAGTTTCTCATTATTGACCATTTGAAGTGCATCTTCTTCACTGTCCTTGATATATTCTTCAAGGCCTCTTTTCTCCTCCTCTACTGTTTGATGGACTTGCAGCATTCCTCTTCCACCTGAGCTGCGAGGGAGATAGAGCATATCTACATCACTGTGGGGATGCAGAGCATGATTGATGGTCATGATTTTCCTGGTCTTGCGATCTAGCGTCTCTAGCTCTGCCTGGGTCCAGTCTATTATTCCTGCAGTGTATCTGATAACAGGTATAGCCCAGGTGTTTATGGCTTGTATGGTGTTCCCGCCATTGAGTTTGGACTTGAAGATTTTTCTAACTCTCCTGATGTATTCACTTCCAATTTTTCTTTTAACTTCAGTGTGTGCGATGTTATCAGCCTGGAGAATGCCCAAGTATTTGTAATGTTCTTTCTCTTCCAGGTTCTTGATCTTGCTTCCATTGGGCAGTTCTATTCCTTCTGTTTTTGTTATTTTCCCTCTGTTCATTATTAATGCAGCACACTTGTCTAGTCCAAACTCCATTGCTATATCGCTACTGAATATACGGACGGTGCTTAGCAGTGATTCAATTTCTGACTGGGACTTTCCATACAACTTCAGATCGTCCATGTACAGCAGATGGTTGATTTGACTTGATGTTTTAGATGTTTGGTATCCGAGGCCTGTTTTGTTTAGTATTTGTGAAAGTGGGGTCATGGCGATTACAAACAATAGAGGGGATAGTGGAAAATACCTCTTCTAATGCTAACCTGTCCAAGTTTCTCGCCATTGGTTGTTAACTGTGTACTCCACATGCTCATTGCTTTTTTTTTAATAAATATCTGAATCTTTTTGCTGACACCAGTTGTTTCTAAACATTTTAGTATCCATGTGTGAGGCAATGAGTCGAAGGCTTTCTTGTAGTCAATCCATGCAACACTTAGATTGGTTTTTCTTCTCTTGCAGTTTTCTAAAATCATTTTGTCAATCAGCAGCTGGTCTTTTGTGCCTCTGGTGTTTGGGCAATTTCCTTTCTGTTCAACTGGAAGCTGCTTATTAGATAATAAGTGTTGCATTACTTCATCTGCTATTATTCCAGTTAATAATTTGAACATGGTTGGCAGGCAGGTTATCGGTCTATAATTACTTGGAACTGCACCTTTTGCTGGGTCTTTCATGATGAGATGAGTTTTCCCAGTTGTTGTTGTTGTTGTTGTTGTTATTTACATTTATACCCTGCTCTTCCTTCAAGGAACCCAGAGCGGTGTACCATATACTTGAGTTTCTCCTCATAACAACCCTGTGAAGTAGGTTAGGCTGAGAGAGAAGTGACTGGCCCAGAGTTACCCAGCTAGTATCATGGCTCAATGGGGATTTGAACCCGGGTCTCCCCGGTCCTAGTCCAGCACTCTAACCACTATACCACGCTAGCTCTAGAATGAGAAAGAAAGACAGAGGGATAGAAATCTATCCATCCTTCTCCATAAAATTCCTAATGGTATATTTTCTGTCATGTCTCCCATTTAATTTACTTTTTTCCAAAAATAAAAAGCCCTTAACACTGGAACAGTTCAAACTAACACAGTCCCTACATATCAAAAAGGGTGGGAATGCACCAACAGCATGCCTGCCCCAGCATCACTGTAGGATATCAAGATGTGCTGTTGTGATGTACTTCAATTGCATGTGGTGGCTGTTCATCTGAATAGCCCCTGAACATGCGCTGTGTTTAAACAGGGCCATTTGGACAAATAGCTCCCCACACATGATTGAAGGACACTCCAACAGCACTTCAGGATGTCCTTCAGATGACATTGGAGTGGGCAAGCTCATAGTGCAGTGCCCAGCTACATGTCCCTGCCTCCTTTACCCAGCCTGGCTAGGCTTATCGGGATATCAAACAAACAAACAAACAAACAAACAAACAAACAAACTTTATAGTGAATAAGTGTAATCTTATATGTTAAATGGATTTCTGTGATTTGCAGTTTTCCCAAACATGTTCTAATGCTGTAAAAGAATGCTTTGGTTCTAGACATGTAATGGAGTCAGTCTTTGAGACATAAGTACTGCACAATAAGTCAGTTAGCAAAACTCTATTGTGAAAGGGATCTGTATATATGTCTACTCATGAGCAACATACAGATATGTAAAATATCTAGGAACAGTCTGATTATCCAATGTCTGATTCACGATTTCGCAATTATTTGATGGGTTGATTTTCATGAGCATCCCATTACTGAACATTGTAACAAGGGAAATTGCACCTATCTGCACAGGATCCTATTAGGATCCTGATTTGTCTTTTCCTTTCCCGTATTTTGTCCCATTATGAATGTCATTGATAATCTTCAGAACAAAATAATAGCTATAGCGACTCAGGCAATGATCAGCATAAGCTGGCGTCAGGGATCAGCAGTGTTGAACAGCTGCCAAGGGCCTAGAGCTCTCAGAAGGACCCACTGCCAATCCCCAAGACCAGGTCTGTCCCTAGACTTCATGTGGTGGTAGTGGAGGAGGAGGAGCAACAACCTCTTGAGAGAGACACTCTGTTATCATCTCCTTTATCCATCCTTTCTGCCAGGGTATGCCCCACTAAAAGGGTAGGGGAAGCCACTCATGTAGGAAGAGCCCATGGAGGGCAGTTTGCCAAGGGTTTTCTGAGGTCTTCCTGAGTTAGGGAGAGGTGACTGGCAGCCCAAGGACCAAATCTGGCCCCAGTTACTTCTCTTGCCCCGTCACATCTGATTCCAAAGATCCCCCTCTCTTTATTATGAACATTAGCTGCCTTCTCCCATGTTGACACACTGCAGAGGCCAAAGGCATGCCTCTCCCCAACCCCACTGTGAAAAACAACTAAGGTTTGGCAGCAGCATTTCCCCCTCATGCTGCTCACTCCCATGTGCAAGCCAAGGCACAGGGGAAAGGGAGCAAGCAGCTGAGGTCCATGAGGGGGGAACTTTGCCAATAGATCTGCTTCTGCTATTCATTCAGGGCGGGAAGACGGATTAAAGTATCCTTTGCCTCTTGCTTCAGCATGAGCAGGAAAAGAGGCAGGGGCTAAAGCCATTGTTGCTGGCCCTGCAGACATTGCTCAGCCCCAAATAGGCCCTTACTAAAAATGAAGTTGCCAAATTGGGAAATATACAGTCTCCAAGTACTGCCAGTGCCGGAGGCTATAGAAGAAGAATACAGGGAGCTATCGAGCAATAGCAGCAATCAGAAAAGTTGGGATACTTAGATAGACAATTTTAGCGTATCACTTCCATGTAGAAAATTGTGTTTTACCTTTGTGTACACAATCACATGTGATAAATGCGCCTGTGTCTATTTTAGTAATCACATGTTAGCAAAGCACACAGGCCTGTTTTGCCATAGATTTACTTGTGGATCGTCTAGGAAGAAGTATTCAGTTCTGTCCGATGACCCTCGTCTTTGTATTTTTGGAAAGAGCTGGTTACCAACCTTAAAGTGATGTTAAACAACCCACGCATACATACACTGTAAACCTTAGAACAGGCATTTCTGAGTTTTGCATCACTTCTGTATGATGCAAGAGTGTCTCAAATACATTCCAGTTCCTTATTAGGGCCTCATGAATGAAGTCTTTGACCACTGAGGCAAGACTCCATTTGTCAAGACTTGATATGTATGTTTTTAAATAGTAGTCTTAAAGATTATTTGTGCTTCCTTGAAACAACACATGGCTTGCTCTCTTGATATCCCAACCTCCCCATTGCATTACCTCTAGGATACTTAATTACCAGGCATGGCACAATGTATTAAAGCATCTAAGCAGAATGCCCCAAAGACTTGGCGCTGCGCCCCACCCTTGTGATTCAGTTCAATGGGCTGAATTACACAGGAGAAGAACCAACCCTTTCATTCAGAGGAAACATAATAAAAATAAGGAATTTGTCTCTGCTTGTCACTGCATCTTACATGATGGGATTAGATAGTTTATTCAGAGTTATCCACCAGTTGTAAATAATGGCAACAGTCTTGGTAAATTTCAAGTTACTAATTAAAAAGTCAGTTCCACTTGCAAACATATAGAAAGCAGCATTTCTCAGGTATTTTTGAGATGAGGGAGCCCCCTTCTAAATGGACTATGCCCTCTGATTTCCCTGCTAGCTCCAACTACAGTATCTTGTTCCATTTCAGAACTGGTACTGATCCTTGCATGCAGCCTGCCTGCAAGTTTTTGGCAGACTATTTCAACTCTGGGTCTAGACAAATTGAGCAAAGCAGCAGCTCCTCCCAGTACGTTTGAAATGTCAGGGCAAATGGGGATGCAGTCAGCCCACAATTCCAGTGTGAATCAATGATGTTAAAAAAATAACTTATGACTCTGGCATTGAATTCATCAGATGGCGGGAGAAAGATTTCATCCTCCTATCCCTCCTTCAAATGGTAAAGCTTTCTACAGGAGTTTTGTCCTCCAATATGAGGGAGATGCCCGGAGAATTTGGGAATCTCTGTTGTACAGCACCATATATAGCAATGGTGCACCTCTTTGGATTGACCTTTGGAGCTGGTGCGGAAATTGAATTAATTTAAATGAAATCTTACTCTGTTAATAAAGAAAACAAAAGCAAGGCAGAGTAAGAACCTTTGATGTAGGGTAGGCTTTAAATCTAGATAGATAGATAGATAGATAGATAGATAGATAGAATTAGAGATCATAATTCAACAAACTATGATGTTATTTGGCCCCTGCTAACTGAGCAAAGAGGCACCTTTTAAAAGTGGCGATTCTCTTTATTTATCACTATCCATCCCCAAAACAGTATCCCTCCAGTGACGGTTGCTGGTGTCTATCTTAGGTTTCTTTTTTAGATTGTGAGCCCTTTAGGGACAGGAAGGTGTGTGTGTGTGTGTGTGTGTGTGTGTGTGTGTGTGTGTGTGTGTGTAAACCACTTTGGAAACTTTTGTTGAAAAGCCGTATATAAATATTTGTCATATTCGTATTATATCAGACCATGAATATCAGATAGTGATCTACTGAAAGTGAGGATATTGATGATATACTCTTCTATACCTTTCTTCATTGTCAGATGATTCAGCTTATACTTCCAAATTCAAAGGATCAGTGCTGGTCCCTTTGGTGCCAGTAATGGATACTGGGTAGAAATTAGCAAAATGAGCACAATATAAGTGAATGAGCAAGGGAGACATCTGGTCCAAGGACAGAATTGCATGCGGACCCTCTTTGTAGAAACCTCTACTCCATACATTCCAATATTCCATGGATGAAATTAGAGGATTGAGGATAGCCTTGTATAACTCACTATTATTCGTTGCTGAAAGCTCTTCTCCTCCATCTGGCCTACCAAACAGCAAAAGAGGAATAGTGATTTACCTGGGGCACGTAGCACAAAAATGAACTGCCCTATTGGAGTGCCATTTCCAATATGCTGTTTGTTTGTGTGATGCTTGGTTTAACAAGCAAAGATACTATCTGAGCTTCTAATCTTAACATCACCACCAGTAACTGAATGACACATTTCTGGTAACTATTTCCCTCCAGGAGTGTCTTTGGATGCCATGTAACAGCTTAGTGCCTTTAACAAACTGATGAATCAATGACATCTATACAAGAGGATTCCCCCCCCCAGTCATAAATACAGTGCCTACCTCCAGGGTTATTGCATCAGTAACAGGAAAAGCAACTGTGTAAATAATGAGAATTTGAAAAACGTGATGCACCTCCCTTGTGTAATCATGGAGACACTTTATGGAAGAGCTGGCTAGCTTTATCTTTCTACATTCCAGCTTTCCGTTGACACATATTTTTCAGCTTTTAAAATGTTTCGGAAATAGAGTTACCACATGGGCCTGTTTGGTTTACCACTTCAGGTAGGGTGAGGGACTCATAAATACAGTCAAATGGTTATTTCCTTTTATAATATGTTCAAATGTAACTGAAGAAAAGAATCAATAAAAGCTGTGCAAGTTACTGCAGCATAACACCACACTATAAATTTAAGATTAATGGAGGAATGGCAGGATCTATCTAGTGAACTGATCAAAACATGATTATTTTACTATAATTATCAATTAATAATATACATCTTTATTTACAGCTGCTCCTAATCACAAATACTTTGGTTTTGATATTTTAAATGCTTGTAGTAAAACATGAATAATATGAACATAGGAAGATGCTGAAAGGCATCATCTCATATTGCACAGGAGGCGGCAATGGTAAACCCCTCCTGTTTTAAAGAGGAGAGCTGGTCTTGTGGTAGCAAGCATTACTTGCCCCTTAGCTAAGCAGGGTCCACCCTGGTTGCGTATGAATGGGAGACTTGATGTGTGAGCACTGCAAGATATTCCCCTCAGGGGATGGAGCCACTCTGGGAAGAGCATCTAGGTTTCAAGTTCCCTCCCTGCCTTCTCCAAGATAGGGCTGAGAGAGATTCCTGCCCGCAACCTTGGAGAAGCCACTGCCAGTCTGTGAAGACAATACTGAGCTAGATAGACCAATGGTCTAACTCAGTATATGGCAGTTTCCTATGTTCCTATGTTCCTATGAACGAGTAAAGCAACTTTAAAAATGTGACCTTATTGTATGAAGGGCATCTCTAACTGGATATTTCAACAGTACTTCCCAGAAATCCCAATCAGGCCCCAGATTCAGCCTTCTGATCTGAATACATGGAAAGCACCAGGGGAGCAGAGACCTGCAAGAGCTCAGCTGTGTCCATTTGAGACTGCAAAATAGTACAGCTGCCTAAACGTTTAATTGGAAGCTGAAGAGGAATTCGACAAAAGCAATTTCAAAATGAATGGGGCGTACTCTGCAATTTCAACTTATGTAACTGAAATCCATCCAGACCAGTCAAAAATGAGTGAGCAAGAGTGTGCGTACAATACCCACTGCAGATAACCATTAATTATTTGCAGTCTAGACTGGGACATTTAACATCAAAAGTCCAAAGGTTAATTTCACAGGGTCGGCTCTAGGTTGTACCCAGTGCTAGGACCTCCAGTGATGAGTTACACAGAAAGGTGCCTCATACCTGTTAGGCCATTCTGGTCCATTTAGCTCAGCATTGTCTACATTGGTTGCTATGATGAGATAAATTACCCAAGGTTTTCCCATTTGGTATTGTCTAACTTGTCCTTTTAATTTCAGTGGGACTACTTTGAGCTCAGAGGCTCTACCCATGTAGAGCCCTACCAGGTTCTGTGGGGAGAACGGGCTACCCATGACTGCTGCATGAATCTGTTGAGTCCTGTTAAATGCTTGTAACCACCAAGAAGCTCAATTTTTCCAGTTGTGTTTATGTATCTCCAAACAAAATTAAGAACATTGGCAACTTGACAAGAATCATGGTCAGATCCTATGGATTTTATTGTCGAAGAAGGAACACATCAAAGCATGGAGTCTAAAGACAATTTAACAGAGTCATAACTCTGCATCCCAGGGATGCAAAATTCTAAGCAAGCCGATGCTGTTCAGAAGTAATGGATGTGGAAGCAGCATTTCTGCTGATTTCCCCATTTGCAACAATCTTCTACATCAGCTGCTTCTGAACAGCATCGGGGCTTGCTTAGAAATTCACAGTACCCCAGGGCACAGTGTTAGAGCTCCATAATGCTGCACATAATCTCAGTCAGCAAATTAATGGGTCAGACACATAAATGGATGCCTTACTGGGTAGACCTTTATATCATGAGCAGAGAGAAAGGAGGTGAGTGTGGAGACATTTTTACAAAATAAAGCCAAAAGGCCAAACAATACAAGGCATTACACTTTGCAGAAGACGAACAAAAATGAGATCCAGTCAAAAGAGCCCAAGATTCGATCAGAGTGGTGTGACCCATGTCCAACTGGTGATAAGCTGGCAACGCGAGATGAATTGTATACAGTACATGAACACCTAACAAGAAATAATTACTTTCTGTAGCAAACTAGTCACTCCTGGTCACTATTCAGCCAAGTGGTAGTACTGAATCTGCATATGAAATCCACCTCAGCAGTGTCACACTGGAGTCTCCCTTTGAAACCTCCAATAGGAATGGCAGAAGAGCATTACTGGTGTAACCCTCACTTGTTTCTCCCAGAGTCCAGTCCACACTCGACAGACCAATACAAATAAATTTAAAGGCAAATTCAAATCATTAATAAGATTTAAGTAACCAACTTAAACAAATACATATTTTATACATATCACACACATATGTAATTAAAACAAAAAACCCAACCCCTTGCTCAAAAGAGTAGAAGTCAAGCAAAACACTACAGGATTGTCACAGATTTTTGAAATCCACACAGGATCCATGAAACAGCCGCTTCTCTGAAGTTATGAGGCCCCAGTCTCCCTGGCTCCTAGAACTGACTCTGTGGCTAAGTGATGCTGGAAAGCAGAAACCTACCGTTGGTTCTTCTTTTTAACAGTTCATTCTGTGTCCTTTCTCTTCTTGTCCCAAACTCTTCTTCTCCTACGTAACCGCACTCCTCCTCAAGATCTCCTTCTTCTTTTTCCTCACATTGTCTCTCCCTCAGAATTCTTTCCCTCACAGACACTTCCCTATAGTGACCCACCATGGCCAAAAGCAATTCAATAAACTCCGCATCCAACAGGTGGCTACATAAACTCAGGGTTACGTTGGACTGATGTGACTCAAGTTGACCTTGGGAAGGAAGTTGTTGGTGGTGGAATTTCTCAAGTTCTTCATTCTAATGGGCCCAGATGGTGGGTATGTTATCAATGGCTGACATGATGTGCAAGGGTAACTGGGCCAGGAAGGTATTGCGGCACCTCTGCTATGTACATGGAAGCAACAGCACCACTGGGGAGTGTGCCATTTCCCCAAATAGCATTACTGTAGTTTCACTCATTGTGGCAAATGGGGGAAACTACAATAACACTAGTAGTGGAACTGATGTCCTCCCCAGTGGTGCCACTGCTTCCATGTCTGCAGCAGTGGCCCTGCAATACCCTCCCGTCCCCATTACCTCTGCGCATCATGTCAGTCATTGTAGCATCATATCAGCCATTGTATCTTAGGTGGAAGAGGCACTCCAGAACAGGGGCTAAAGGAGTGCCATAAGGCAGCCAAATAGGTGTCGCTATATCTTGGGCTTAGGAGATATGCAATTACCCAGAGCAATGGTTATGGATACAAACTGTCCCCAAATCTGATACAATAGCAGGTGAGGACAAAGTTGCAAGGCTTCACAGCCGGGTGTGCCATGGCACACCTAGTACTGTTTACTTTGTATAAACAACTGCCGCACAGCGATTTTATAAAGCACAGGAACTGATTTTAAAAGCTCTTTGAGAATTGAGCTCCAGTTGGTCCAACAGGCTTTGTGCTGTGGGTTCCTTGCTAGTATATCCCTAAACCACAGGGGTGTGTAGCACAAGGAGGCTGGTAGCTGTCATGCAAGAGTGGCCTTCTTTGGGAATGAATAACACTTGGAATGTGCTTATTATTTGTGCTATCTCTGTGTTTTCAGAGCAACTTTCAGACTAGCACTCTATTATGCATGACAATGCCTTAGAGATAATAAAAGACCGTCCCTGCCCTGCAGAATTTATATTCTAAAGAAACAAGTCAAGTGTAATGTAGGAGTCAGAAATGAGTGATTTGACCCAAGATCAGCCAGCAATTGCCTAAGAGAACCAAGTCGGGGGTTTTAGGTGATTTTTATTGCATTTTATTTTGTGTATGCTTTATGTGTTAACTGCATTTAATACTTTGTACAGCTGCTGTAGTCCAGCAAACGATTCACAGTTAACCCCATGAAGTGGAATGGCATGAGATCCAATGGCATGAAACCATGATTGTTCCTGGAGGCAATGAAGGGAAGAAGCCTCTGAGTGACAGCTGCTCCAGCCACTTACAAGCACCCCTCTTGGTTCTGCCACAACTTGTCCTCTTCATTACCTTCTTGCTAGAAGTATGTTCTACAGCTGCTTCTCTCACAAACACAAAGTAATCTTATATAGATTTAACTAAGAGTTTATTCAGAAACGACTCCATTTTCTCCTTCTCCTTCCTCCCACCTTTCTTTTCTGACTCCACTCCCCACACACTCTATAGCAGTGTTTCTCAACGTTTTTGGAGTCATGGACCGGTACATCCTTTGTGCGCAGTTTCCAGGACCAGCTGTTAGTAAAGGGGTCACCCCCCTCGCTCCCACCCCCAAAACAATTTCAAGCCCAGGCGGAGGGCCACTGCCACTCTCCAGAGCTTATTTCTAGGCAGGCAGCCCTTGCTGTTGGGATAACACTAATTTAGCTTCCTCGAAATGAACGTTATCACAGCAATGAGGGCTGCCTGCCTAGAAATGAGCTCCAGAGAGCTCCCAGCTATGGTGGCCCCCACTGACTTGAAACTGTTTGGTGCGGGGATTAATTCCTCATGGATGAGCACAGACCAGCACTGGTCCATGGACTGGTGGTTGAGAAACAGTGCTCTACAGGATCCCCACTGGGACAACCTGCTAAACAACAACACATAAAAGATACTGGAGAGAATACAACACAGTGCCTGCCTTCTTTTCCACTTTGGAGTAGCAGAGAAGAACAAGGAAATTCCTGAAACTTCCTTATTCCTCTCAGTGTGCCTGAGCTTAAGAAAAGGCTAGTTGCTGCTGGAGGGGAGCTGAGCATATGAGCGAGAAAGCAAACAAGCAGCCTGGCACCACTGAGATCTGGACAATCCATTTGCATAAATGGCTGCCACAATCACTGAAAGGCTGTTCCTTATGAAGAGGTTCTCTCACAGCTTCCTGAGTGAAAAAGGATTTTCATAGTGACTTGTTTTTGCCCACGGCGAAATAATCATACTTCTGTATGCCTGTTGTAATGACCATGCACGCAAACCGGCCTCATGAAATACCTTCAACTAGAATTCACTTGAGGCCAGTTCAAATTCACCTGGTGCTGATTCACACCCTGGCTGGTGATCCCTGCACCAGAACTTCAGTAGTACACACAGGCTGGCACTCAGGCCACAGCTGACAGCTTCTCATGTGAAAACGCAGTTTGCATGACCTGGTGCCTCCACATCTGGGTTGTACATACGGTCACTGTGATATGTGCATGCCATCACACCCTCATGAGAAAGGGCCACCACAGACAGGTGGATTATGGGAAACATCCCTGGTGGATCTGTATGTTCTATGGGAGAAAAGAAAGCAAGCAAAAGCACACTTCCACATAAGGTCTGAAACCATGGTTTTAATTTCGGATTTCATTTTGTGGATGAGATCTTTTTGTTACCCCAGCAGCAGAGAGACCGTAGGGGCATGCAGATGTTAGGGAGACTCCTGTACCTCAAACGTGACAAAAATGTTATATGAAATTACAGTGGTGACATCAGGAGTTGTCCAGGGATGGGTCTAAGGGCCCACGTGACCAATCTCTGGAGCCTCAGTCTTCAGAAGGAGCATCTGCTGCTTCTGTCTGCCACTGCCCAATAAGCCTGCTTGTTGGACTCATTGAAAATGGAGGGCAGCAGCAGCAGAAAATCCTCCTTTGGTGGCAGCAGCCTTTGAGTTTTCCCATGCCCTGCCCACAATGCCAAACCAAAGGGGTGGGACATGGGATGTATAAAATGGTGCTGTGGTGCTGAAGGAGAAGCACTCACAGCTGCCCAGAGAATGTATGGGGCCTGGGGCAGGTGTGACATTGGGGGCCCCCTCTAAAAGGACTCATGCATGTGTGTACAAAGTTGTGGGGCTTGTTGTGGGGGCCTGGGGGTAGATTGCCCCTGTTGCCTGCAAGCACTTGTTCATTGTCATAGCTTTCCTGGGCACCATAATGGGTCCGTGTATATCCCTGTGCACATCATGTAGGGGGTGGGGTCCCTGCACAATGGGAGAGGACCGTAGCTCAGTGAGAGGGAACATCTGCTTTGCATGCAGGAAGCCCTAGGTTCGATCCCTGGCATATCCGGGTAGGGCTGAGAAACACCCATCTGAAACTCTGAAGAGAATAATCTCCTTTAGATACAAACGGGATGTTATGGAAAACGTTAAGAAGACCATTCAAAGTTTTTAAAAAGTGGCCTGGCCAGCCCTACAGCAGTCTGACCCCCAAATACCCCTAAAAGCAGATATAATGCCAGCAGTGCAGCTGTCAGTGGAGCCATCAATAGCCAGATGTAGCTGGAAAAAAAAGTCATTCCACACTTCAGTTGTGTAACTTCTAGCTTTGACCTTGGGCGGCTTTGTTTCCATGAAATATACAAGGGAATAAGGAGGAAAGTGAAATAATATGTAGCCGTTCCTACCAAAGATGTCTCCCTGTGTGTGGTGGACTCCCACCTCAGAAGACTGTGCTCGTGTATCATGAAGCCAGTCACAGACCTGCCTTGAAGCTGCCCCATCAGAATATTAGAGATCTTCAAGGCAGATCTCTAAACACAGGCAAAGATGGCATATACGCATTACCCAGGGATCCGAGGCCATGCCAGGCATTACTTTGTGACCCACTGAACCAGATATAGCCCCCAGCCCTGTACAGTAGCCTATCAGGGGGTTATCTTGAGTATCTGGCTTTGGGAAAGATGCATGCATCAGACGTTGGATATTACTTTGCTTTGCACCAATAGGTTTGTCTGCTCAGTCAGATTTTTGATCATTTTCATCTGAACAAGGAACAACCAGACCTTATTTGCTCAAAATGCCTCAGCTTCAAAAAATGGTTTGTATATTGGGGGCGGTGGGAGTGCTGCTGCTCAGGAAACAGTGTCCTAAAAATGCGTTGGGCACACTGAAAGAATGGTCCAGTTCTTTGGCATCTGACCTAGGGAAGCATGTAGTTCATGCACAAGCTAATTTTATGAATACTATTATGTACAAATTGGCACCAGAGCACTCCGAAAATTCCCAGTGAGCACTGAGCCACCCATCTCCTGCCCAATGGCAATCTTGGCCCTTCCTTATCAAGCAGCACCTAGCAAAATCAACTTCATAGGCTTGGGCTGAATTCAATTGATTTCAATGGGGGAATTAAACATGTTGGGTCCAATGGGAATTAAACATATTTAAATTTTGTTCAGCTTGTGACATTGCTATGTTTGGCTGTTTTTGTGATATGTTACATAAAGGTAAAGTGTGCCGTCATGTTGATTTTGACTCCTGGTGCCCACAGAGCCCTGTGGTTTTCTTTCGTAGAACACAGGAGGGGTTTCCCATTGCCTCCTACCGTGCAGCATGAGATGATGCCTTTCAGCATCTTCCTAGATTGCTGCTGCCCGATATAGTACTAGCAGGGATTCTAACTGGCAACCTTCTGCATGTTAGTCAAGCATTTCCCCACCACGCCACTTAAGGTGACGCTACATTACATAGGGATGTGCAAAAGTAAGAAAGAAACCCAAGAAATTTTGTTGGTTTAAAAAAAAAAATTCCTGAAAGATTTCTCCAACGTTTTGACACAGAAAAGGCAATCCTTTCCGCACTGAAACATCACTTTAGGTGAAATCCAGTGATAATCTAGAAATGAGTGCATAAACGCATACACATGCATGCACACACCCACACCACAATTTTGGGGAAATCAACCAATTTTTTTTCTTTAGTGGTTTTTCTCAATTACCTTGACTGAGTGAGATCCTCCTAATTTGAATGAAAATGGGTGGCAACTCTAATGGGAAAGGGTGTAATCCTAAACAGATACTTCTATTCCTCACAAAATTGAATTTGGTGGTTCCTACCTCCTTGTAATCTTGTTCAGAAGAGGCTGTAATGCTGCCTTTCCATCTGTCTGACTCTCCTATTTCAAAGTGAATTGTAGTTTATGTAAAATAAATTCCTGAAGCAGAGTAAGATCAGTCCCTGCCTAAATGAGAGTTTCGGGACATTTAACTGAAGACTAGTTCTCACCAAAAATAAATGAAATGGCAAACTTGTACCAATTCAAACTGCAGGCTCACATCATTGGATGCTCATCTATACAGCAGGGGCTGGGGACACATTCACACACAGAAAACTAGCATGTCAGGGAGAAGTAGCCTATCCTAAATTTCTCCCTGACATGCTAGTTTTCTATGAGCAGGATTCTTTCTTTCTTTTTTTGAAGAGGAACATTCAGTCATGTCAGTCCTCACCTATCGTCTGAAGTGGAACATTCCAAAGACAGGATTATCACCTCATGTGCAGCTTGTGAGAACGAGGCTTGGGTATAAGGCTAACTAAGGGGAAACATGAAAATGAGGGGCCAGAAGCCTAAAATTACAAGTGTTTCCCATATCAATCTTTGTTTCATGTTCAGAGGAATGGCATCTTTTATGGAAAATATCTTAATTACATGAGTATAAATGTGGGCAGTCACCCGCCCCCTTTCCCACTTTAAAGCTTTCTACAGAAAACTGTTGATTGCTGAACTTCATTAAAGTTATGGGACAGAACAAAGCTTGAGCTAACACTCTTTAAGTAGACACTGAAAAAATCTTTTCCATCCTCTGTGAAAAGCACTTCCCCTTTCAGTGAGTTTCCAGGAAGCTGTTAACAGATACAAAAGGGTTCAGAGCATGGCAACCCTCTCTGATGTCCATTCAGAATGAGGGAGGGTAAATCTAATTAGCAATGTAACATGGTAATTATTGCCCATTCAGAGTGAGGGTAGGGATACCCCTTTCTCTGAATTATCTTCGTGTCATTGGCCCATAATAAAGGAATTATGATAGCTCCCACATTAGGTGCAGCTCACCTGAAATATAAATCTAATGCCAAAACAATCAACTGAAATAATATTTTATAAAAATCATGGATTGATCTTAAACATTGCATTGACAATCCAGCCAAATTGAAGCATTTTAAGTTTAATAAGCGTAATTGCTTAATTCTCTGCCATGGAGATCAATTGGACTTTGAGATGCTTAATTGTTGTTGGATCACACCCAGAATCCATCAGTTCAGCAGTAGTCCCACTGATTTAAATGGGACATCTTCAGGGTTCAACTGATCACTGAAGCCTGAGAGAGGTGCTGGCTTTTTCCTATTTCTGGCATTCAGTTTGTTTCCTATCATTGTCCTTTGCCCCTAGAACTGTTTTGTGTACTCCTGGAACATAACTCCATGTACTATTGTAATGCAAAACATTAAAGCTTTTCTGTAAACAAATGGAAAAAAATGTTCTACTTTGAAAGTACAACTACAAAGTTATGATTAAAGAATCCTGCAGGGATTCATTACAAAATCTCACTTCTGGTAAATTTGACAATATTTTCAGAAGGTTTTAAGAAACAAAAACCAAAGATCTCCGCACATCACACAGGAAGAAAAGACATATTACCCCTTGGGTTACTGAGAGGATATTAGAATGGAAACAAAGTACTGTCTTTATGATACATTCAAACCCATATAAGGGGGAGGGGGACCCATAAAGTCTATCAAGTCCTGGGAAAACGTACCAAGAAAAAGCAGAAAAACCACTTAAATGATAGAACATCAGAGTCAGCCTCAGACATGTAACGGGGGCAGCACAGGCCAAAGCAAAAACCTCAGAACACAATTTTTCAGAGATGTACAATTAATCCTGGAAACAAAGAAGAAAATGAGCAATCAGCTCAAAAGCTTTTTACACAGTCCCAGAAAAAGAGGAGAAAGAACAGAAGGGCACTGCCAGATGTCAGATGAGGCAATGCTGTGAACTCCTTAGAAGTTCTGTGAGGTGAAAAAATATTTGAACCCCAAAGAGGCACTTGCTGTAGGTGGGTGTCCTTGAAGGTCAGAGCCAAATGACATGCTATGCAAAAGGCATCATTGGCCCTGATGTGCTCAGCTTTATGCAACTGCAATGTATGGAGGTGGGGTTCCACATCAGGACCATGGCAGATGTGAGGGTGGGCTTTAATTGGCACCAATGGGAGTTTCCCTCACATGGCAAAAAGCAGCCAATGGGGGAGCCTTCCCATGCCTGCTCTTTAGTAGAGAAATATTAAGCACATCATGGCCAATGATGCATTGAAAGCAACTTGCAGGTTGACCCTCAGGCCTCTACACAAACTGCAGTCATCCACTGGCCTCACGACACCTTGGTTCTCTAGTGTCCGGGTGCAAGTAGAGATGTGCATTCTTCCTTGCATCCTCCCCACAACCTCACAAATTGCCAGAAAGTGGCAACAAAGAATGTGTGAATGACTTTCACAGATTTTTAAAAAATGCATTTTTAGATTGCACATGCACATCATTGTGCTTTCTTTGCCCTTTTGTATGCTTGCTAGTAAGCAGATGGTGAGCCTCAGGACAAAGAATTTGGCTTGTTTGTAAGTTATAATACTGCTAGTATCCATCCCGTCAGGTAGGCCATAAATTGCAATTCGGACATTTAATTACATTGCATGCAATCTATAATGATGTTCTTATTACAAGGGCAACCAAATCTAGGAGCAGAACATGCATGTCTGTAAAGCCCAGCCTCCATTTCTCCCTTGCAAAGCAGGACGGACTAGGGCAGCATGTCCAGCAGAGAATCCTTGCTTCCTCCCCCCAGCTGGGATTCCAGGCCTGGGCTTCTGTCACAAACATGGGGAACCTGAGCTGATGCGGGGCAGAGCTGGAGGTGGAACATGCTGAGCAGCAGAATGGTGAAGTGATCCCACCCCCCACTGAAAATTGTGCTCTTCCATCCCTGCTTTGCAAATAGCAACTGGGCTCTGAAGACATTAATGGAGGCAGGCGATGTCGTCCTACACTCCTGCTGTCAATTTTTTGGTAACTATTCTTTTTATGAATAGTACGAGTGGGTGGAGAGCGTGCTTGTTGGGGTTGCGCACAGAACTGGTTTGGCGCTCCTTTGCTGGAACACCAAACCAGTTTGAAGGACCTGCGTTCGAGCCAATTTGGAGGAGGGGGTCACTTTAAGGGACAGGGAAGGTGCCTCCTACCATTCCCCCCCCCCAGCGCTCTCCTAAACAGCATGGGCTGCAACATTCCTGGTTGCAGCAGCACTGTTCAGCATCACCATGCCCATGGCCGACGTGTGTGCACACATGTATGTCATGCACATGCATATCAGCCGCGAGTGTGGCGATGATGAATGGGGCTACAAGCAGGAACTCTGCCACCCACGTTGTTTAGGAGAGCGCTGGCGGGGTGGTGGGGGTAGGAAGCACTTTCCCTGTCCCTTAAAGTGACCCCCCCAGGCCCTCCTGGGAATGCATGGACTGCCCTAATGTTTGTATGTTAAACTTATCTGTATGCTATAGGTATTGTAGACAATTACATGGAATCACTTTGATCTGTTATTGGGAAAGAAGGGAAGGTGGTTCGTTCAGACAATTGGCTGGACAACAAGGTCCCAAGTGTGGCAGGGAGCAGTCCTGAGCCTCAAGAATACTGGGACCCACCACTGCACCAATGAGATGTGGTCATGTGTGGGCAGATGTCCACATGTGTGGACCAGATGTCCACATGTGCAAACATATTTGCCATTTGTCTGATTTCCACAGCCCTTCCCCTTCCAGGGATGAAAGGATCACAGCCAAACTGCACACACATGTTTACATTCCTAAGGTCGTGATCCACTCCCCACTACATAACGAGCCTTATTGTAGGGCTGCAGGCCTAAAGGACAGCTAAGCTTTCAGAGGGCTTTCCCCACACTGATCTCATGAGAGGATGCTTGGACATTTATAACAAACTCTGGATTGTCAGTGAATTATATTTCTATTCAACAACAAAACGTAATGTATTAAAAGCAGTAGTAAATAGCTGTAAATACAAGACAAGATTTAAGAAAGCCGACAGACATTTTTAACTCCATTTCTCTTTTAATCTAGAAACAAAACATGGATGCAATAACACTTCACAGGAGTCTTTCATCCAAAGCACTTCAAAGCAGCCTACACAAAACAGGCAAATTACCTTTAAGAAACTGGCTGCAGGCGAAGAGGCTAAGCATATTAAAATGTTCTGAGAGTGCGTGAAAGTGTCAACAATGGAGTGCTCATTTACACAAAGCATAAAGCTTTGGCTAACATGTCCACAGACACAATAATAAGACAAGCCTCAAGAACACTTACCGTCCATGCTAACTGGAAGAAAGATGTAAGTGGCGGGTGAAGCATTCCTTTACTAACAAACTTAAATGATCTCTTGTGAAGCTCCAAATTGAATCTGTATTGGTAAAGCCAGAGTAATCTTTATTAAATGCATTTAGGCCTATCATCAAAAGTAGCCTGTGCACACCCCTCTTTTACTTGGTATTGGGAGCTCACTGTGCAGAATGGGGGTGGGGAGAGGGGGTGATGGCCAAAATATCTTGTTTCAAGTATTTCTACATATTTCCTACCCAAACAGCTGGTGTGATAATGAGGTCATTCACACAATCAAAAACTGTGTTCTATCCAGGTTTGGGAGTTGTGTATGCTCCCAATGTTCGGTTGTGTGGAAGCAAGGTAAGAGGGAAACCTGGGTGGAAGTGATTGTGCGGAAGACAGGTAGGAGGAGAATCTGCCCATGGTTTCCTCCTACCTTGCTTCTGCACAATCACTTCTACCCAGGGTTTCTTCCTACCTTGCCTCCACACAACCAAAAATTGGGAGCCCACACAGCTCCCAAACCTGGGCAGAAAACAGTTTTTAATTGCGTGAATGACCTAAGCGTGTGGCAAAATACACATTAAATGTATATCCCCTGCCCCAGAAATCTATGGAGTGCATGGAACCCGTAGACATGTCCATTTCTTATAAAATCCAATCTACTGGAGATCAGGAGGGATCTGGAACTATATGCTCCATTGCAAATGTTGGCAAGAGAGGAATTTGGTAATATTCCTAGTCTCACACCAGCCTGGGATTCACAGCTGCTAGAGTGTACACAGCACTCATGCAGGGCACTAGTCTCTTCTTATCAATTCAGTTGTGTCCGACTCTCGGTCACTCTATGGATCAATGCACTCCATGCCGTCCTATCTTGTACAGTTTCCTTTAATTCCGCCATGGTCATTCCGGTGTCATTTTTAATAATATCCAGCCACTGAGTACAGGGCCGTCCCCGTCTCCTTCCGCTGATCATTCCCAACATAATTGTGTTTTCGAGTGAATCAGCTCACATGACATGACCAAAATATGTCAGTCTTTGTTTAGTAATCTTGGCTTCTAGCAATGTTATCTTTTTAATTAATTATCTTAGCCAGCCAGCGTGGGGATGTGGCAAGGCAATGCGTGCCGGTGAGGGAGGCACCTGATTGGCTGAGCTCCATTTGGCCGGTGGAGGCACCTGATTGGCTGGGCGCCAGTTGGCCCGGCTGTTATGAGGAGGGGCCGTCACAGCCGCAGCCTGGGCTGGGAGGCGGGAGGCAGTGGGATGGATTGGCCCTGGCCTGGGTGGCGCCAGAGGGGGTGAGTGGGGAACGGGCAGTGGGGGAGAAGCCCCTACGCCTGTTGCAGCCTGGGATGGGAGGGAAATAAGTGGTGGGGCACAGCCCCGGCACCCATTGGAGGCCGGGGTGGGAGGGGAATGGGCGGTGCTTTCCTGTGCGCTGCCTGGGAGTAGGAATGGTGGCGGAGGGGTCCTTTTTGGTGGCCCGCTGCCCGGCGAAGCTCTGTGCAGGTGGTGGTGGGGAGGGGGGAGAAATGAAAGGGGGGAGGGCTAGAGAGCTTGGGGCTGGAGGGAGGGGGGAGAGGAGAGACAGGGCAGGAGGGAGAGGGAGGGGGAACAGCCGGCCCCAAGGAGCGCACAGATGTTCTGTGTGGGGTCAGTGATTCTCGCTGTCCATGGGATATGGATGGACAGTGAGAATAGTGCAGGGCACTAGAATTCATTGGTTTCTCTAATGACTTTGGGGACTAACAGGTGGCGTATACGTTTCACTCAGCATGCTGATGTGACCACAACGGGGACTGAATGTTCTCCTCCCTGCTGCAGCATCTTGTAGTACCTACTGTGTGACACAGCAGTGTTGAGTTGGTGTAGCATAGTGGTTAAGAGACTGAGCTACAAATCAGGAAGTCCTCAGTTTGAAACTCACCTTTGTCATTTATTCACTGGTGGCCTTGGGTATGGTACTCCACATCACATTTTAATACTGCCTCATATACAGTAGGGATGTGCAAAACATTTTGGGCACAGAACGATCTGTGCCCGAAATGACCAATTTCGGGTGATTCGGAGCTGAACCGAATCACCCCCGACGATTCCCGAAAAATATCGGACCCGAAACGAATCACACCTGTTTCGGGTCTGAATTTTTCGGGTGTTTCGGGTCTCCTTTTTGTGCCTCAGAAAAGTGCCAGCCTTGTCTTCTTCTCCCCCCTCTGTTTTCAGTTTGACGTCTCTTTGAATTTCCCACCTTTTTGCCTCCATTGATTTCAATGCAGAAATTGCTTTCCTGTCACTTTAATTGAAAAGGTCCTGGGGCCAAAAGAGTGGGGTGGGGTGGTAGTGCCCAATGGGTGGAGGCTACCACCCCAATTACAGAGTGATTGGGCAGAGGGCTGATTTTTGGTGATTTTTTGAGAGTTTTAGTGTCTATGGGGCAGATTGGGGCAGAAAGTGGGATCTGGGGCAGAAGAGTGGTGTGGGGTGATAGTGCCCAATGGGTGGAGGCTACAACCCAAATTCCAGGGGGATTGGGCAGAGGGCTGATTTTTTGGTGAATTTCAGAAGTTTAAGCGTTTTTAAGGTTCCCCCCCTTTAGGTATAATTGCTTCATGTTGGGGGCGGGGAAAGGGGTGGCCTAGAGTGGGGTGGGCTTGGTGGTGGTGTGGGGTAGAGGCAAGGAAGCTACCTGAATTTTTTCAAAGGATTTAGGCAGAGGGCTGATTTTTGGTGATTTTATTTGTTGGAGTTTTGTTGCTTCTGAGGTGTTCTGAGTGTGGATTCTGTGATAGCAAATGAGATTTTCGATGACACACCATGAATCCACTCTCATCTGCTATCATAGAATCTAAACCTTAAAGACATGTGAACTTCAACAATTCACCAAAAATCAGCCCTCTGCCCAAATCCTTTGAAAAAATTCAGGTAGCTTCCTTGCCCCTACCTGGCACTACCACCAACCCCACACTGCTCTAGGCCACCCCTTTCCCCCCAACGTGAAGCGATACACCCTCCATTCTACCTAATGGGGGAAAACCTTTAAAACGTGTAAACTTCAGAAATTCACCAAAAATCAGCCCTCTGCCCAATCACTCTGCAATTGGGGTGGTAGCCTCCACCCATTAGGCATTACCACCCCACCTCACTCTTTTGGCCCAGATCCCACTTTCTGCCCCCGATCTGCCCCAAAGACACTAAAACTTCAAAAAAATCACCAAAAATCAGCCCTTTGCCCAATCCCCCTGAAATTTGGGTGGTAGCCTCCACCCATTGGGCACTACCACCCCACACCACTATTTTGGCCCCAGGACCCTTTTTTTACCTGAATTGATTCAGATTCAGATTCCGGTTAATCCGAATCCGAACTGAATCAGGGGTAATTCGGGTGGGCAAAATTTGGGCACAGAACAGAACAGGGGTGTTTCGGTTCGGGTCCAAACCAAAACACAGAAAATCCGAATTGCACACCCCTAATATACAGCTCTCTGAGTGGCTTACAAATTTACAGATGATTCTGACATATTATTTATCTACTTGTAGTCCTTATACATAATGTACTTTAAGCGCTCATCTGAAGTGATATATAATTTTTTCCTTTTCATAACTGTTATATTGTTGGATAGGATTGCCAGCTATGACAAGGTATTCCTAGAGATTTTTTTCTTCAACATTTTTCATAATATCAACTGATTAATGTCTCCAGTATGCTTTTTTCTTGGAGATTGATGATTACTTCTGGAGACTCTAGACCTGTCCTGGGGGGGCTGGAAACCCTATTGTTGCCAAAAAAAAAGATGACTGTGGAGAGACATGATAGAGGTCCATAAAATCATGCATAGTGTGGAGAAAGTGGATAGAGAGAAATTCTTCCTCTCCCATAACACTAGAACCAGGGGTCATCCCATGAAATTGATTGCCAGGAAATCTAGGACCAACAAACGGAAATACTTTTTCACACAATGCAAAATCAACTTGTGGAATTCTCTGCCACAAGATGTGGTGACAGCCAACAACCTGGATGCCTTGAAGAGGGGTCTGGATAACTTCATGGAGGAGAGGTCTATCAACGGCTACTAGTTGGAGGGCTATAGGCCACTTCCAGCCTCAAAGGTAGGATGCCTCTGAGTACCAGTTGCAAGGGAGTAACAGCAGGAGGGAGGGCATGGCCTCAACTCCTGCATGTAGGCTTCCAGCAGCAGCCGATGGGCCACTGTGTGAAACAGGATGCTGGACTAGATGGGCCTTGGGCCTGATCCAGAAGGGCTGTTCTTATGTTCTTATGTTGGTCTGAATACCTATTGCCATAAATGTTAATGACTTCTAGGTTTTGACTAGGTTTTAATGTCTTCCATGGATTTTGCTTATTGTTTGTTTTCTCCTGGAAATTTTCCACACCTGGCTTTTAGTATGCATCTCCTCTGGATTGGAGGTGTGCATTCACATATTGGCTAAATGTACCCTGAAGTCCCTGCAAGCTATCAGGGAGCACTTCACACAGAATTCGTGTTTTTCATTGCACATTAGAGTGTAGCCCAATTTTTATCCACAGTAAAAAAAATGCACGTTTTGCGCCAGGTTTTTTTGAGCAACTTCAAACTTCCAGTAAAGCCCCACAGTAAACCTGTGGAAAAGCCTGCTATCTGGGAAAGCTCCTGTTGTGGCTTCTTCAGTTTGTTCAGAAAAGTACTACCCTACCATGTCTCAGCCTTTTTCTTTTTGTATTTGTGTGTTTAGAGAAGAAAGCATGTTGTGTGGAACCTTCCTTGCAGTCCTCTCTGCTAGGGTATAACATATGGTGACGAGAGACTACTGAACCCATAGATTCCTCTGCCGTTCCTGAGCAAGTTAGACCAAGTTAGAGCCAGTTATTTTAAAAACAAAAGGAAAATAATAAACACAGAAGAGCAAGGCAGAAAGAAATGGCAGCCTCTCTGAGAACACTTTAACCAGCACTTGCAAACTGGGGAGGTGTATTGTGAAATATTAATACTTTTTTAAAATGCCAGTAAGATAACAGTGGAAGGGAAGAAGAAGGCAGTCTCGCTCAGCAGTGTTGGGGCTCCTACTTATAGTCTTATGAGGAATCTGCTGTCCCCTGAAAAGCTAAGAACTTTTGATGAATCGATGGACTTGCTTAAGACTCATATTACTCCAACTCCTAGTTAAACTGTTGAGCACTTTAAATTTAACTCTCAGAAGACTGAGGAATGAGTAGGGGAGTTTGTGGCAGAACTGAAGAAGCTTTCTCAGTACTGTAATAATTATGGAGCAACTTTATCTCAGATGTTAAGGGGTAGACTGGTATTTTATAGCTGCTTCCCTCATAAACACAAAGTAATCTTATGTAGGTTTAACTACAGATTTATTCAGACCAGTTCAATTTTCTCCTTCTCCTTTCGTTCCCTTTACTTTCTGATTCCACCCCACACACTCTCCACATACAGGATCCATACTGGGACAAACTTCTAAATAACAAAACATACGAGATTTCTAGATAAAATACACCAATTGGTTTGTGAGATCAATGATGAGATGAAGAGGAGGCTCCTCTCTGAACCCTTGTTAACATTTGATCTGGAGCTGAAACTGGCCCTAGCCATAGAATCTGTAAATAAAAGTGTACAAGATTTGCAGACCTCTGCTATGAGATCTGGGTCAACAGAAAGCCTGCCTAGAAATCCTGGCCATGTTTTCCAACTAACCAAGGTGATACTGTGTATGCCCGGAATTTTGGTTCAATGTCAAGTGAGTTACAAGCCCACCTTGGCAGATGGTTGGATGGTGCACAGACTTGGAGATCATTTGTGATAACACATTACCTTGTCTTCCAACATTCCACATCTCAGTTCTGAGGAACGGTTGGAAACTGGTAGTCCATAAAAAGCCTGTCACTGACACTCAGAATGTCACTGACACCCCTTGGGGGGTGTAGATGGTATAGTCGGAAACTCAGCTGTGCCTGAAGGGGAAATAATAACTTTCCACTGACCTGGGAGAGGGGAATTGTTCATTGCCAGAAATTGCTGCTGACTCTACTCTGGGACGTCAGATGTCTACTGCAGGACTGCCTTGGAGGCATTCGGAGTGTCAGTGACAGGCTACAGCTCTTTTGAAAGATTATGCACTGTGATGTTTGCTTGTGTTCTACTGTTCATTACTGTATGAGAACTCTTAATGGGAGGGGGGATATCATAACGTGAATGACCTCTAGGAGCATTATTCAATTGATTTTGCTTGTTGTTTGTTTTGTCTTTTTGGGGCTTCCTTCGTTTGTTCAGAAGAATACTACCCTACCCTGACACAGCCCCTTTGGATATTTTTTGTGTTGTGTGCATAGGGAATAAAGTATGTTCTATGGAACTTTGCTTGCTGTCCTCTTTGCTAGGATATGACACCTGGTATCACATGAAGCTTACTCTGCACCTTGACCCAAGTCTCCTGGGTTTCGTTTTGAACCCCAATCTCCACTTCTTTCCTGAAGGCTGTAACGACAACCAGGCCTGTCCTTTGGGTGGGTCAACCAGGTCCATCTCCCCCATCCCTGCACTCCCCACAGACCCTCTGACCAGGACCAACCACCCCCACTCCCCCTTCTTTGCCGCTCCTTGTTCTTCGTGTTCAGTATCCAACTTGCAAAGCACTAAGGAAGACCATCGCCTCCCTCCTTGTTTGAGTGACGAGAGAGGCGAATGAACTTCCCGGGGCTGCAAGAGTTAGATACTAAATGAGAGGCACGCACACACCCTGATTAGGCATCAGGGCAAACATGTGCCTCTCATTCCCCACTTGTGCAGCTCTCGGAAGTTCACTCACCTCTCTCTTTGCTTGAATGAAGAGGGAGGAGAACTTCCCAGCACCATGCAAGCTGGATACCAAATGAGAGGCATGCATGCATCCTGATGCCTAATCCTAAGAAGAATTATCTACCCCTTTGAGATTCAGGACTTTCTCAAAGTGCTCTGTACTGATCAGCAAGATCATGGTCAGATCAAGCTGTAACTGCAAGATGTAACTGCAAAACTTTGTTCACTTGCAGGAATATGTCTCTGAGGGTTGTGCAGTACTCAGGGATGTATTCCTGAAAGTGAATAGCCCCTTAGGAGAGAGAAGAGAGCAGCTGACATTCCCCACAGTACTAGGACAGCTGAACAAACCCTGTAGCAATGCAAAGAGGTTGGAAACTAGTTGTGTTTATTCCTTCTTCTGTAGACCAGCAATGGGGGTGAGGGCACTTTTTGCTTTCCCCTCCTCCCTCTTAAAGGATTATTCATTTGCAGGAATATGTCTCTGAGGGTTGTGCAGCCCTCAGGGATGAATTCCTGAAAGTGAACGGTCCCTTAGGAGAGAGATGAGATAAACAAAAAATGCACCCCGCCTCCTCCACTGCTGCTGGGCTGCAAAAGAAGGAAGGAGAGCAGCTAGGCTCCAGCCATTTTGCATCCCTGCAATGCTTCTTCCATTGTCCTAGCACTGCGGGGAATGTCAACCACTCTAGATTTATCCTTTAGGACTCAATGCATGAGTGAGAGGAATTTGAATGGAACAAAAAGTGGAAGATGATGGGAGTGAGTGGAAGGAGGGAGTGCTCTGTCCCACTCAAAACAATCTATTCAGCGAATCCACAGATCTTCAGCTTCATGCTTACAACTGGACACAAGGATCTCCACACAGTTGGTGCAAAGGATTGGTGCTTTGTTGTAGAAGACAGATCAAGAGACAGTTGATTGGGGGAAAGCATAGTTTTGGGAAGTTTGAGAAATACTGGACTAGGCATTTTTGACAGTGACCCTGTTACCCATAGAGAACAGTTATCCTCAAATACCTTCAGAGGGGACAGTTTCCTTCACAGTCACTATCTGGCTTTGTTTCTCATTCTCTTCTGCAGGCTGTGCTTCTGTTGTGGGGCTAGAACATTTTCCAGGCTCTCCAAAAGTAACCCTTCATACCTAGAAGGTATGATGCCTAATACCTTAGGGTTGAAAGCCTTCCAAGATTGGCCTGGACTCTCAAGGAATTTACATGAATTTCCAGGTGACTACTGAAAGCAGTCTTGGAGATCTGAATGTCTTGATATCATGAAAAATACTGGGAAGAATACTAGGTTGTGGAGGGAGGAACCTCCAAAAATTCCTTTAGCAATAGCACTTACATTTATATACCACTCTATAGCTGGGAGCTCTCTAAGCAGTTTACAATGATTTAGCATATTGCCCCCCCAACATTCTGGGTACTCATTTTACCGACCTTGGAAGGATGGAAGGCTGATTCAACCTTGAGCCCCTTGGTCAGGATCGAACTTGTAACCTTCTGGTTACAGGGCGGCAGTTTTACCACTGCGCCACCAGGGCCTTAGTCAGAGTTGCCAACCGCAAGTCATAGAATCACTGGGCAGGACTTTGTTTCATGTAGAGCAGGAACAGATACCATCACCCCCACCAATGCAGATACTGTCCTGTGTCAGGCAGGCATCTCACATGCATGTCTGTATTCATGATAACTTCATCATTTGTAGTTTTCTCCCTCCCCTCTTTTTTTTGCATGCCACTATGTATACAGGCCTTGGAGAACTTGTCCTATACTGTATGTGATGTGGTGGGAAAGGAAGGGTGTGCCACTCCATGAATCAGAGCATTGCCCAATGGGTGTATGAAATATGAACCAGATGATTTTAGAACAAGAAAAACCACCTTTAGTTTGAAGGTGGGTTAGATGTTCTGAAACATTCTAGAGGAGCAGAGGTGTTAATAAGAAGCATTGCTTTGGTGCCTAAAAGGCTATGCAGATCTCTGCACTACAGACAGTTTTAATACTAGGTTATCTGTCATTATTATTGTTGTTGTTTATTTCTAGCATTTCTATACGGTGTGTTCTGCCATCAAAGTGGCACTTGAAGCAGTCTATGACATATTTAAATTCCAATAAAATCACAACAATAAAAGGCTTAAAGTGCTAACAGTAGCAATTAAAACACGGTCATAAAAGCATCCCTAAATGCATCATACACAGAAAGGAGATCGAGTAACCTTCAGCCAGCACTCTGTGAGGCTCTCCACACGAGCAGTGTGGAGAGCTGAAGAGGGTTTGGCAGGGATAGCGTGTTTGTGACCGCTCTACCCGCAAACAAGCACTCTGCCCACCCTGGGAGGCTAGATGGGCCGCCCACATGATTACCGGCTCCATCATGAACCCTGTAGGGGTGGCGGGGATTGGGGGCCACATGACCCCTGGAAATCCCGGGATTCTGGGGAGACCGCCAACACAGGGAGGTTTGTTGTTGCCTCCCAGTTGGGGATCTCCTCACGAGTCACTACGGTGCAGCGCGAAGCTGCGCTGTGGAAACTCACAATCAGGAAAATGGGGTTAGCGGAGCACTCACTCCGCTAACCTCATTTTAGAGGAGGGGGAATTAAGCAGGCTAGCCACCAGGCCCATCCATGAGCCTGGTGGTTCTCACAACTGCTGGAAAGCGGGCTGGGCTTCCCACTTTCCAGCAGTTGTGAGAATAGCCACAATGGCTTAAGAACAAGAACAACCCTGCTGGATCAGGCCCAAGACCCATCTAGTCCAGCATCCTGCTTCACACAGTGGCCCACCAGATGCCACTGGAAACCTATAGGCAGGAGTTGAGGGCATGCCCTCTCTCCTGCTGTTACTCCCTTGCAACTGGTACTCAGAGGCATCCTGCCTTTGAGGCTGGAGGTGGCCTATAGCCCTCCGACTAGTAGCCGCCCCTCCGTGAAGTTATCCAAACCCCTCTTAAAGCCATCCAAGTTGTTGGCTGTCACCATATCTTGTGGCAGAGAATTCTTCCTGGAGAAGCAGGTTTTAACCGGGCAATGGAGGGGTGGCTAAATTTCCTTCCAAAGGCAGCATATCCCAAAAAGAGAAGGTGTAACTCTGTGCCCTTCATGGTCCTTCCTTCTGCAAAAACTGAATCAAGGAGCAATGTTTCCCCTGCAGATTTAAAGATTTGGGGCAAAACATGTGTAAGGAGATGATCATTAAGACACGCAGGCATCAGTGTTCCCTCTAACAGGGATTCCCAGATGTTGTTCACTACAACTTCCAGCATTCCCAGCTGCAATGGCCTTTGGCTGGGGATTCTGGGCATTGTAGTCAACAACATCTGGGAATTCCTGTTAGAGTGAACATTGCATGAAGGCCCCAAGTTCATGCAGGGCTTTAAAGGTAATAATAAGTACTTGGAATTGGGCCCATAGCTACATAGGTGGCCCATTCATTTTAGTCAGAGTAGGAGTAATATATACTGTATTTATTTACTATATTGGCACACTATTTCAAACACAATGTTGCTCAAAGCAGTTATGCGATCCGCCTCTATCATGAGACATGCTGCCGCATTTTTGTGCTGAGTGCAGCTTCTGAACTGTCTTCAAAGAGAGCCCCGTGTAGAGCTCTTTGCAACCATCAGTATGTAAAGTTGTCACGTGGATGTCTGAGTAAAGCCATATCCTGTCTGAGAGCAAGCAGGGTGCAGGAGAACACCAAGGCTACACAACTCGAAGAAAGTGGCAGGGCACAAATTGAGCTGGTGTACGTGCCACATTTATCTCCAGGGCCAGCCACTAGAGGTCAGTCCCTAAACCAACAGAAGCTGGATCTGAATGAAGAAACTCAGGGCCTTCACAGAGGAAGAGAGAGCAGTTCAGTTGTTTGAGAACCAGGTACACTGTACCCAGGGGGAGGAGGAACAGGAGAATGTTGGCTAGGCTAGCCCCCAGCACTGGCACATTTGGTAACGGCAGCACTTGCTGTTCCTGGGCCAGAGGCAAATGCTGAACCTGGGGACAGCCCACCCCCACCCACCCCGGCCAGGCCTGTAGCCACCTTGTGGCATGATGTGTACCTGCCACATCAAAAAATTCTCTTTCCTCCCCAGGCTCACTGACTGTTTTCACTGAACATTTTATAACCTGCCTCCCCTGACTTCTGCAATCCCACCCCTCCATTTTTTTTGAGGCTACAGGCCTACCCCCACCCAATGATTTGGCAAGCAGAGTGGTCAGCATTCACAGGGGGAAATGTCTGTCCAGGCCCAGCATTTGCTTCTGTAGAGAAGCGCTGGAGGCAAGGACCGCAGAGGGTGTGGCTACAGGGCATGGTGGCACGAGGGAGTGGGACTAGGTGGTAGGCTCTCTTCCCCCTCTACCCAGGTAGAGTAGACCCAGTTATCAAACAACTGAACAGGGACCAGATTGATACATGGGAAATCTCATTGATGTATTGTAGAAAAGAGCCCCATATAGGTGGCTGAAGACTGTTTGCACTGGCATTCATTCCAGAAAACAGGATTGTTCAGTGGGTACATCTGAGCAAAACGGCCAGCTATGGAAAACGTGCCTGCTTTTGCTCAGCTGACAGATGCAGCTCCTGGTGTGCTGGGGCTCCCCCCGCCACAGTCCTGTAGTGGCCCCCCTGTCAGACATGCCAAGAACACGAATACTCGATTTGGATGCCTGCCTGCCTAGAACAAATAAATACTAGCAATGTCATGAAAAGCTGTTTAGTGTGTTGCAGTGATTAAATCTATAATTATATAATCATTAGGCACAGCCGTGTGTTCAGGAGGTGTTTTTTCCGCCAAGGTGCTTCAGGCATTAAAAAGAAAATAAAAAAAATCACAGCAATAAAACTGCAAGATGAAAACCTGAGATGGAAAACAATTATTGCAGCTCCTAGTTCATGAGCGTAAACCATCTGAGACACTCTGTGATATTCTGCTATATTAATGTGAGATAAGCAGATTGAACATCTCTGAGTACTAGGTATGAATATTAGACCTCAGAATTTAGCAATAATTACACACAAAGGCATTAGGGTTCAGATGATGTCATGCTTTATTTACCTGTCATGTTCTGAAATACCCTGTTATCCAGTCTCCAAAACGACAAGGGCCAGAATCTTTCCTTTAAAACAAATGAAATAATGGTTCTAAATGAACTATGACTTTCTACAAATCAACCAGCACCAAGATTACAAACAGCAACACAGGGCATAAATCAAACAACCAAAACACACATTATTATTTTTTAAAGCATATTGAATATTACTGTAAATGAGAGCCATTGTGGCATAGTGGTTAGTGTTGGACTTAAACTAGCAAGGCCCAAATTCAAATTTTGGTTCTGCTATGAAGTTCACAGGATGATGTTGAGCCAGTCCCACTCTCTCACTCCAGCCTACCTCACAGGTGGGCTGTTGTGAGGATGAAATGGATTACACAAACTGTAAGCTGACTCCTGAGCTCATTGGACAAAGGGGAAATATAAAATAACTAGCCTACCCACACAGAGGTCTGTGCGCTTTTTGGGGCCGGCTGTTCCCTCCTGCCCCACTCTCTCTTTTCCTCCCTTCTGCTCCACTCTCTCTGCCCCACACTCTCTTGCCCTCCCTCCCCCTCCTTCCTGCCTGCTCCACTTTCTTGCCCTCCCTACCCCTCCACTCTCTCTTGCCCCCTCCCCCTCCTGCCCCACAATTTCTTGCCCTCCCTCCCCCTGCCCTCTCCCTCCCCCTGCCCCTTCCCTCCTGCTCCCCTCTCTCTTGCTCCTGCCCTCCTCTCCTCCTCCCTCCTGCCCCCTCTCCCTCCCTCCTGCTCCCCTCTTGCCCCCTCCCACCCCACACTCTCTTGCCCTCCCTCCCCCTGCCCCCTCCCTCCTGCTCCCCTTTCTCTTGTCCTCCCTCCCCTTCCATTCCTCTCCCCCCCCCACTGTGCATCTTACCTCAGTGGGTGGTGAACAGGGAACCTCCTACCGGGCGGCGAAGTCCAACTGCCCATTTCGCTCCCACCCCGGCCTCCAATGGGAGCCCGGGGCTTCGCGCTGTCGCCTGTTTCCCACTCACCCCTCTCGCTGGCACCTCCTCCAGACATCCTTCCACCCGCTCCCACTCCCGGCGGCCAGGCCAGGCTGTGCCGCTGCCTTGTCCTATCCCGGGATGGCCTGACTTGGCCAGGCCGTCCCGCCGCCTCCCGGTGGCCAGCTGAGCCCGCCTCCTCAGGCTGTTTTGCGGCCCGCCGCCAATACCATCCACTGCCATTTTTTCTTACCCACAACTCTCGTCCTTCGGCGGTGGAACTCTCACATGTCACAAGAATTCCTCCACCAAATCCAGGACACACATGCCGGCTAAGAGAATTAAATATATAGATATGCAAATACATACACAGGATACCAGGTGGTTAAAAAAATCTATGAATACCTGCCAAAATTATATTTACATATAGTTGTATTTTGATGTTCAATATTTATGTAATGTATTTTTAAAAAATTTAGTATATTTATATGCTGCCCTTCAATATGAAAAGATCTCAGGGAGGCTAATGAACCATAAAACAACAGAATAAAAACAGACAACAATATGCACAGAATAAAACTGCAGATAACACTGGCAGCAGAAACCATTGAACAAACATTATATCTTGACATGTAAATGATAGCAAATGGAAGTGTCAGACTGGGAGAATAACCAACCAAAAGCAGTCCAATACCATAAAAAGTATGTATATGCGTTTTATATATTTGATTGTATCATTATTTATACTGCAATCATTGATTGATTGATTAAGTGCCGTCAAGTTGGTGTCGACTCCTAGTGACCACATAGATAGATTCTCTCCAGGATGATCTGTCTTCAGATCTTTAAGGTCTCTCAGTGGTACATTCATTGCTGTCAAAATCGAGTCCATCCACCTTGCTGCTGGTCATCCTCTTCTTTTTCCTTCAACTTTCCCCAGCATTATAGACTTCTCAAGGGAGATGGGTCTTCGCATAATGTGTCCGCATTATGTGTCCACATTAATGATGCAATCATTAGTGACAATATATATCACTTCATTCATTCATTCATTCATTCATTCATTCATTCATTTCTTTATCATATTTGTACATCATCCTAAAAATCCATCTCTGGAAAGTTTACAGCAAAATAAAACAAACTAAAACAGAAAACCAAACCTTAAAACAATTTAAAATCACAACTCTGGTTAAAAAGCTTGGGTGAATAAATTGAATTAAAAAAGACTTTTTAAAAGTTGTCAGAGTGGTTTTAATTTATTGTGTCTGTCTTTCATTCATATTGTGGCTTGTTTGCTTTTCTGTGTTGCTGTTGGTTCGTTTTATCCCCTTGTGTGTGACTTCCCTCAGACTTTGCCTGTTAAAAGTTTTGACTATCATCTCTCCTTTCCTGAGGGTGTACTGTCGTGCAGTATCTTTCAGGATATGAGAGAGAGAGAGAGATTGAGAGAGAGAGAGAGAGAGATTGGATTCAGATTAAACAAAGCCACTTATATTGATCTATGTTACAGCACTAAAACATTGTCAAGGATTACTTATTGCTTCTGTGATGCATAGCATAGTGTTTATTTTGGTCTTTGACCAGCATAGCTTGATGCAATTTTTAATCATCCAAATAAACACCCCACCCAGACTAATTATTGCTATGGTGATTTTATCCTAAATCTTGTGTCACAATTATGTTCTGTGATTTAGTGGATTGTTTAGGAAACTCTTCATAAAGATGTGTCCTGTTTAACATTTGACCTTCTCACTGAAGCTATCTGAGGTGGTAGATCCATAACAAAGCTTCAATTAGAATGCATTCCTATGTTCTGCTCAGGCAGAAGAGAGGAAATGTGACACCTGATGATGTGCACAAACTGCTTGGAGTGGTGCAGTCTACCACCTGTTCTCTTGACCCTTGTCCAGCATTACTGTCTGGGAGCAGGGTTTATTATTGATTGATTTATTGATTTGATTTGATTTATATATTGCCTTTCCAAAATGGCTCAGGGCGGTTTACATTAAAACAAAGCTAAAATCAATTAACTATTAAAATCTAAAACTTTAAAAACATAAAACCTATTATTAAAACAATTAAAACAGTTTTTAAAACCCCAGAAAACCAGGCCAAACCTTTACAGTTTAAAAACAGTTTAAAAATCCTAGAAGGCCAGGCCAAACAGATAAGTCTTAAGGGCTCTCCTGAAGGCCAATAATGAACTCAGATTACGGATTTCTGCCGGGAGTGCCTTCCATAGCCCAGGAGAGCTACAGAGAAGGCCCTCCTCTGAGTCGCCACCAGACGTGTTGGTGGTAACTGAAGACAGACTTCCTCAGATAACCTTAATGTGCAATGGGGATCGTGTAAAAGAAAGCGCTCTCTAAGATATCTCGGACCCAAGCCGTTCAGGGCTTTAAAGGTAATAAGCAGCACTTTGTATTTTCCCTGGAAACATATTGGCAGCCAGTGCAACTGTTTTTGTTGTAGAAGGCCTGATAGATATTATAAATGTTTCTCTGAGGGAGGAGAGGATGCCTTCCTGTCTCAAAGAGGTAACCATTAGACCTGTCTTCAACCTTCCATGGTTGGGCAAGGTCATTGAGAGGGTGGTGGCTTCCAAGCTCCAGACAGTCTTGGAAGAAACTGATTATCTAGACCCATTTCAAACTGGTTTTCATGCAGGCTATGGGGTGGAGACTGCCTTGGTTAGCCTGGTGGATGCTCTCCAATGGGAAATTGATAGTGTGACTGTTGGTCCTTTAGGATCTCTAGGCAATTTTTGATTCTGTCAACCACAGTATCCTTCTGGAGCGTCTTAGAGGGTTGGAAGTGAGAAGTACTGCTTTGTTCCACTCCTACCTCTCAGGCAGATTTCATATGGTGTGCCTTGGAGAATGCTGGAGTGAAAGAAAGACTGGTGGAGTGAAATAAATATTGGATGAGAATATGTTAAATTGTGTGTTGAAATGTTTCTGCTAATGCATATTTGCATAAATATACCTGTTTTCCATTCTTACGAGTTCCGTTGCTGTTTGTGCCCCCAAGAACCCATGTGTTAAAAATACTGCTTCATGGGATGTGTGTGTGTGTGTGTGTGTGTGTGTGTGTGTGTGTAGGGGGATGATGCTTAACTTGCAGTGGGGTGGTGGCGGGATGGGGCCTCCAAAAGCCTTTAGGTCCAGGCTCCAAAATTACCTAAGTGCACCTCTGGCCCCATTGCCCATTGAGATAGTCTGGAGAGGTTTGTCTGCAGTTGCCACCAGCTCATCTGGTGACTACACAGGGACAGGCTTTCTCTCTTGCTGCTCCAATACTCTGGAATGCACTCCCTGCTGAAATCAGAGCTTCCCCATCTCTGACAACTTTTAAAATGTCTCTAAAGACACATTTTCTCACCCAAGCCTTTTAACTAGACTTGTAGTTTTAAATTGTTTTAGGTTTTTATTTTTTGTTTCAGTTTGATTTATGTTGTTGTAAGCCACCCAGAGATGGAAGTCTGGGGTGATGTAAAAATATAATACATACATACATACATACATACATATTATTATTATTATTTTGCATTTATATCCCACTCTTCCTCCAAGGAGCCCAGAGCGGTGTACTACATACTTGAGTTTCTCCTCACAACAACCCTGTGAAGTAGGTTAGGCTAAGAGAGAGAAGTGACTGGCCCAGAGTCACCCAGCTAGTTTCATGGCTGAATGGGGATTTGAACTCGGGTCTCCCCGGTCCTAGTCCAGCACTCTAACCACTACACCACGCTGGCTCCTACACACTACATACATACATACAATAAAATAAACACGTTAAGAATACAACTTTTTAAAAAATGAGCTGGAGTATATATAAAATACCCTTTATTTAACTTCATTCATATTACAAAGAGCTAGCATAGCCATATTTATTATGCCTGGCTGTAGCCTAGGCCTTCTTGAATAATATTCTCATGCAGACAATAGGTATGGGTCCCCAGTTCTACTATGCAGAATGGCAAGCTATGAAATGCAATGTCTGCAGTCCGGGAAAAGACTATAGTTCTCAGCACACCCTGTGCATTTCCCAGGACTACAGAGAAAAAAGGAAAAACAGCCACACAGGAATAATATTAAAACAATGCTTCGGAAGAGGCTGCTACTTCACTGTGCTTGAATGAAAATTAAAACAGTGACAACCTGTCTGTTGATACAAACAGGAGATCCTGTGCTCACACTGCTAGCAAAACCGCGGAGTCTTTACAGCAGTGCCCCTGCTTCCAGGTCTGCAGTAGTGGTGCTGCAAGTCCCCCATTGCTGTTAGGACTGTGCCTCATGTCAGCCAGTGTAAACTATATTGAGCAAGATAGGCCAATGGTCCGACTTAGTACAAGGCAGCAATGACACAGGGCCTGAGAGGAAGTCAATTGGCTGGTGGGGAAGGTGGGACAAGGAGGAGCACCCGTTAAAGTGAAGTCTGTCATGGCAGCTCCTCCCACTTTCCTTATTGATGATTGGTCGGTGGGGACGTTCCCCAGAAAAAGGGGGCTATGGGGTTGCTCAGCAGTGTCTTGTGCCCTGCTGCCAACAGTTGCAAATGAGTGATGGGCCACTCATGGGTGGGCCCTTGATCCAGGGCCCCACTTGGCCCATCTGTGGTGCCAGCCATGCTTCAGATCAAACCAAGAGATCGGGCAGCCCTAATCCTGGTCCACTGAATTCACTTGATGTTTGTCTCTTGTTATCCATGGATATCCAAGGTATGTGACTAGAGATGGATCCAGAGCCTTTGTATTAAATGAGGAAGGGCCTTGAGCTACTTTAGCAAAATGCAGAAATCCATCGTCTCAAGAATGAATGTCTCACAGTGGCAGCACTATGACTTCTATGGGGAATGGCCAGCTAGCAGCCCACAACTGGATTAAGCCCCAAAGTTAGTTTGCCTGGCTTTCTGGAGGCTAACTTTTAATTTTATTTATTTATTTATTTAAAGTATGTCTCGCCCATCCCTCCAGCATACTGCTGCTTGGGCCGGCTTACAATAAAAGTGACAAAATGTTTGCTCATACATTTAGTTGCAAGAGAAAGAACAACATGGGTTTAATTTGCAAGAGACAGAGATATTGCATGTGACTGAGGTATTGCAGACAGAGATAGTGCATGTGAGGCCATACCTATGCTTGGTGTGCTCCATAACTTGTGAAATCCTTACCATGACATTTTATCATAGAATGGTCCATTTCTATGGCAAAGTACACTACCTCCACTCCATTTCAGTGCCCCCCCCGCCATTTTATTTATTATTTAGCACATTTTTATAGTGTCCCATATACAAATTTATGAGAAGTTTACAATTTTAAAACACAAACATTAAAACATTAAATTAATTCAAACTGTTTAAAATATAGATAAAAATAACATTACAACTTTAAAACTTATGGACTAAAAGCCAGTTTGGTTTTCAGATGTTTCTTTAAAACATCTAGAGATAGGGGTGGGTGCATCTAATTTTGCTCGGGAGTGCATTCAAAGTCCTGGGGCATCCTTAGAAAAGGCCCAGTTTTGGGTCACCACCAAACAAGCTGGTGGCAACAGCAACTGGAACTCCCCTGATGATCTTAATAGGTCCCGAGGTTCATGAATTATGGGTAATAGCCAGCACAGAGGTTTAGCGAGGTTCCTGGTGACCAGGGGACAAAGTTAGGCAGGGGGCCCCCAACACCGAAACCACACACTCTTCATCTGTGATAAAGGTACAGTGTGCCATCAAGTTGATTTCAACTCCTGGCGCCCACAGAGCCCTGTGGTTTTCTTTGGTAGAATACAGGAGGGGTTTCCCATTGCCTCCTCCCACGCAGTATGAGATGATGCCTTTCAGCATCTTCCTATATTGCTGCTGCCCGATATAGGTGTTTCCCATAGTCTGAGAAACATACCAGCAGGGATTCAAACCGGCAACCTTCTGCTTGTTAGTCAAGCATTTCCCCACTGTGCCACTTAAGGTGATGCCCCCCATTAATTGCCACTGGGGGGGGGCTGTGCCACTGCTGCACTGCTACCCCCACCGCCACCCCCACCCCCGCCGCTATTTCACTTCTTCTCCACCAGGAGAACGGTGGTGGCAGACTGCCCTGGGGACCCTTGGGGGCTTCTCAAACCATGTGGGCCCAGGTGCAGTTGTTGTCCAATAGAAGCTATGCCCCTGACCCAGCACTTTACATTTTGCTTGGAAACATATTGGCAGCCAGTGTAGATCTTTTAGAATGGGACTAATGTGGTCTCTTTGGGTAGATACTCTAGGCTACTGGTTCCCAACCTATAATAAATTGTAGCAGGGGGTGATGGGAGTTGTAGTTCATCAACATCTGCAGTACCACAAGCTTGGGACCCCTGCTCTAGGCTATTGCAATGAATGAGAGACCTGGACACGCTTCTGGTATCCCTCCAGTCCTCCCTCTTGCCTGGTGCAAGTTATCTGACCTCAGTGCTCCATGGAATGGATGTCCCTTCTTTCTCTGCCACCACACAGGGGGGCCCCTCAGTCGTATGCTCACTGGCTGCAGTACACCAGGCATGACTTGCAATGGGAGGCTTGGACATTCCTCCCCCTCTCACACAGAGCTGTCTCACTCCTTATCCTAGCCGGGATGTTCCTCAAGCTCTGGAGCGTGGGAAACCTGTGGGCTGGGACCCTCCGGAGGAGAGCAGCAGCTGGCGGCACATATGGAAGGTGTGCATTCTTGGCCTCTTCTAACTAGTAGTGGCTGACAAATTGCCTGTGTTTGTAGTTTAGGGCAAGCCAGGGATGGAAGAGGGCTCCACAGCATCCCTTGCCAATCTCTTCCTATGCGATACCTGCAACTGCACTGGTGGGAGAGATATTGTGCCCAGAAACAAAACTGTACACAGATATTTGCACTGCCAAAGGCTGAAAGGAGGGCACCAAGCACATTTGTGTGTACAAACAGCAGAATAGAAACCATCAGCTTGCCTGATGTCCCCAAAGCCTTCTGGGAATAAAAAGGATTTTGGCCATCTTCCCTGTTGTGTCAGGTAGTCTCTTTATTGACAATATTCAGCACTTACCACATTGTGGGCACAATCCAGCCGCAGTTTAAAAAATGCATACCTCTCCCATTAGAATCCCTAATGAGTGAATGAGATTGCTGGCAAATGAGATCTTCAGGAGAGTTAGTGCATCATATTCCATTTTCCAGAGACGTTTATGTTCGGTGAGGGCACCACATTGCACCTTCCCTGTGGTGTTGCTATCTATAGATGTGAAATGTCCTCTCTAGTCTAGAGAATCCTGTGCTGTTATTTCAGTGTTAAGCCTTAGAAAAACATTAAACACCTACCAGACCTAAATAGTGCTTAACTGAAGGTTTTTCTTGTTGTCATTGCTATTTTACTTGGCTGCTATTTTTATTGGCTGCCATAAGAGTCCTGCTGGATCTGAACAAATAGCTCATGGGCAAAAACCTTCTTCTATTTGTCACCAGCATCTGGAGGTATACTGCCTCTGAACATGTAGGCTCTCTTTAGCTATTATGGCTAATAGCTGTTGATTGGAAGACTTCTACCCTGGTTTTATTCATTATGCAAGTTTTTAATTTTATTTTTTGGTAATGGATGGTTGGCTTTCAGCAGTCAATGAAAGCAGCAGCAGCAGCAGAAATATGATGTTACACTGTCTTGATCACTCCATCGTAGAGTGGTGGTTGATAAATGTAATTACTAAACAGAAAGATAGATCAATGGGACTTTAAATTACTTCATTTTGGCTGGATCATTCCCCAGTATCTGGCACTTACCCAGTTACAACCTTCCCCTCTGTATCTGTTAGCATGGTTGATTCAAGCAGAAAAATGTGTTTGAGGTTTTGAAGCTAGCTTGGTAGACAACAAAAGAGGACTTCACAAGTAGAGGTCAAGATGACTCCGGCTCAGACAAGAGAATACGAACTGAAGAGTTATTGAATTAAGTGGGTTTTCTTGGATGCAGCTATCCAAAAAATCAGGATAAACAAACTATTCCATCATCCTCAGGAGACCTTTCTAAATGTTCTCTTTAGCTAAGATGCAAAGCCTCCCAAGTTAAAAAATGAGACATTTACATTGCTACTCGGGAGGTCTGTCAGCAGAGCGCAATGTAAATCCCTTGCATGAAAACCAGTAGTGCAGGTGGAGGAATTTCTAAGCATTTTCTTCACCAATGCAATTAATAGGGCCACCAAGCTACAAAACATTGTTAAACTCTCCCTTTCCCATACACGCACACCGGTAAGGGATATAATGCAAAACATGTTTGAGTGTTTGCTGTTTAGCTTACAAACTGCTGATTTGAATTTTGGACTGAGCAAGATGGCCAGTACTTTGGTGGACTTGGGTTTCCCAGACTTGTTGGTACATAAAAGGAGGCTTGAGGAGTTGAGGTTTTCCACCATTTCCCCCCTAGAGTCTTTTCTCTGTCACTGTTACTTTTTAAAAGGTTATTGATTGTGCAGAATTATTGGCAGCTACTTTGAGGACCTGTTATCAGGTAGAAATTGTGCAAGATAAAATGACATTAACTAATAAATCTGGTCTGGGTCCTGAGGAGTATGCTGCTCTTGAACCCTTATTTGTGGGCAAGGAAGGCATTTATACTCAGAATGGTCAGAGATGCTCTTACCCCTGGACTTTACCCCTGGGACCAAAGTCCAGGGCCTCCACACCCCCTGGGGCCCCCCCAATCCTCTTTAGTCTGTTCTGGGTGGTGTGGTTTGTGCCCTCAAGAACCTGCATGCTAAAAAAATGTTGCTTAACTTGCAGCGGGGGGGGGGGGCCTCCAAAGGCCTTTAGGTCCAGGCTTCAAAATTACCTAGGTGCACCTCTGAGAATGGTGCTTGAAGGCTGCTTTAACAGCCAGTAATCAGACAAATGCACAAAAAGCCCACAGAAGAAAACTAACGTTGCAGTTGCAAACTATCTACAACATGGCTGGTGGGATAGAAAAGTAGAGACGGGTTCAGAAGAGTCAGGAAGTGGGCTGTTGCAATCTCTTGTAAAGAAAAAGTCATATCACAATATAGCAAGCATACCTCCTAGGCAAAACTTCTTGTACTTTTCTCCTTGCCTTCTCCAAACAGAAAGTGAGGCTTTGCTTCATGCATCCCCTTCCTCAGTATTATTTATTCATTCATTAAGAATATTTATATGCTTTTCACACACACACACACACACACACACACACAATTGTTTACATAGCAGCATTAATCACAATGTTGTTCCCTATCTCAAAGGGGCTACGATCTAAAAAGAAACACAAGGGAGACATCAACAGCAGCACTCGAGAGAGACTATGTTGGGCTGAATGATTGCTACCCCCTATCAACTATAAGGGAGCCACCACGTTAAAAAAAAAAGATGGCTCTTTGTAAGATTGGCTGAGACATGGAGCAAGGCCTTCTCTGTAATGGCACCCACCCTTTGGAACTCTCAGCTGGAGAAGGTGTTTCACTAAGCCACTTCCCTACATCTGTTTCTCCAAAAGGGGGCAACATTTTCATTCACAAGAGATTTCCTGTTATGAATATTGTTACTGCTGTTCTTCCAGCATATTTTAAACAAAGTGATTATCTTTTAATAAAGTTTATTTAAATTGCTCATCTTCAGTTGTTTTGAGGATTTTTAATAGTTGGGGTTTTTTTTTGTATGGCATGCATGTTTCTTTTAAGAGATGCATATACTCATTAAAATTATGTACTTGATGCTACATCTGCCATGTTTCCACCAGCGTTCCAGGTACGTGGGGGAAAGTATCACTCCAAAAGTGGAGTGAACAGGCCCCAAGGTGCAGCCCATCTCTCAAGTGTCTCCCTGTGTTCGAAGAAACAGTTCTCCCCTGCACACTTTTTGCATGCTCTCCAGGGAGCACTGATGGAAACATGACAAGCATGCTTGCTATGATAAGGTGTGAGCTGGCCCTTATTTTCTTCTGTCAAAGCTTGGAAGGTATGACTTGTGTCTATAAAACTCTGTAATTGGTGGGAGGTCAAGACTTTCTTGTTACTGCTCCTGCTGTGCTTAAGTGGGAAGCCTGACCCTCTGACACTTATCTTTTTAAAATTTTGAAACCAGCTGGTAAATGGAAGCTTTCAGATTCACACATGTCAGGTTTCAGAAGAAGGATTCTGTTTTTTTTTAAAGGAAGCAATTTGCACCTTGGAAAACGCATATAGGTCAATTTCTACGTTGCTGTTGGCTGGCACTGTAAACTTATTAGGTCGTTTGCATAAAAACTGACAAACCTTCAATTTTATGATGTTTACATAGGAAGCTATTGCAGCAGTCACTGCGCGAGGCTCATTATGAGTAATCATGGCAAGCTCAATTGACTTACAGTTAAAGAGAACATGCCATATATGGTGGGAGTGAGCACTGTAAAAACATGGTAACATCAAGGACAAGGGCGGAATGCACAGAAACGGCTTTGGAGAACAAATCACAGCATTTAGGGTAATATAGAGATGAGGGGCATAACTTCCTACTGGGAAGCTCCCCTGAGCTAACTCCATTGAAATGATCAGGAGTGAGTTGGGTCAAAATACCATTTAGCTCTTGACCATTTATTTCAATAGAGCATACATGAGAACATTAAGCAGTACCACTCCCACCCACCAATTCTCCCCTTATAAATGTCAGCCCTGTCCCACATTTCCATTACCTTGGCAAATGCAGGTTTGAAAATACACATTTGCCAATGAAATCTGATAAAGGGATAGAGAGAGATATGATGGCTTATTATATATGTACAAAGCACACTCCTGCGGCAGCTAAGCTTTCACAAAAAACATGGAGAAGAAAAAGCAATAAAAGTTACAAGGGGAAATGTTTTTTGCTGATAAAGAACCAAGTTGATGACAAAAGCCCCTCAAGAAAGATAACCTTGAGGCGCACCTGTATATAAAGATTAAACAACAACCTGTGCATGGAGATTTATAGAGCTTATCGAGTGCCTGAGTTCTACTATTTACATTTGTAAAACTCAACTTTATTATTGGTTTCTCTCTGTTAATATTCCATACCGAAACCCATATGTGCAATGAAAAAAAAAAATCACCTCAGAAACGATTGCATTTATCTTGCAGATTTTACAAAAGCATTTTATGAATTGGTGACTATAAAAGATAAGCAAAACCGAATATTTCTGTGTGTGTGTGTGTGTGCGTACGCGCACGTGCGCTACCAAGCTTCAATAAACTTCCTGTTTGGGGTTCCTGCCTGGAACTGCAAAAACAGGAAGTTGTCAAGCCCTTGGCAGCATACCGTACATGACCAGTTAACTGTGTTCAGTTTGGCATGTTACAAGTTTTGCAGGGCTGATATACATGAAATTCCACTCAGATCTTTTTCTTTTTTAAACAAGTTTAAAATAAATGATAGACAAGAACCAATCATCTTTTAAGGAACAAGAGAAATGAATAGAATTGTGCACCCATGGCCACCCAAAGCAATTACAGCATTGCACTAGACCAGACTTACTGTTTGTATACTCTTTGTTCATGCAAAACATGTGTGCCACATGATTGTGATGATGCTTCAGAACGAAGGCATACATCCACAGAGCCTGTGGCAGGATCCATCACAACAATACTAGAATGCCAGACACCACAGATCTACAGAGCTGGACCCACACTCTACAGCTCTGTATCTAGCTCACCCTCCAGTACAATACTGCTTGGGGTGGCTCACAATAGTAAAACAATAAAAGTAATATAAAATTTCAAACAGTAAAACAAATAAAAATGAGTGCATAATAAAATAAATTTAAACAAATGCAGTTAGAAATTAAAAACCCATCTGACTGTAGTAAAAGACATTATAAGGCCTCTCTAAGCAAGAAAGTTTTAAGATATTTTTCTTAGAACCCTAAGGGAGGGAGCATGGTGAAGCTCTTCTGGGAGGTCAGTCCAGAACAGAAGGGCCACAGCTGAGATGGCCCTGTCTCTTGTCCCTGCTAGCTAGGGAATCAGCCATATGTGACACAGGACTGCAGACAAAGCCAGCAAGAATCAGATCTCTGAATCCCAACCACATGTCAGCAAAGAATGCCACAGAATCATAGAATGGGATGCCAGGTTTCATCCAAAAGGCTGATGGGGCAGTTGATTATTTGGGGCAGGTGAAGGGTAGGGTTTGCTTAACTTAGTAGGTAAGCTGGCAGATGTTCTTGTGGTGGATGCAGCTAAAGTGCCAACCACTGCTCTGGAGAGATGATTAAGATCTGTTACTGTTCAATTTAATATTTTTTTTTAAATCCCTACACACCCACACCCACATGCTAATTGCTTTGGACTCTTCAAGTTGCACACGAGCACAGAATGAGCACAAATGAGAAGACAATTTCACTATTGTTAAATCAAATGGGAGATGTAATTTTTCAGGCATAGGCAACATGTCAAGTGGGTGCTTTGTGTGGGCGTTCACTGGAGAGTTTAGACTGTAAGTGGGAAGAGATGCCGTTTGGACTTACAACACTGTTGGGGAAACAGAAATATTAACTCCAGACAACAGACTCAAATGGAACAATTAACTTATTGTCAGGAAGGCAATAAAAAGCATCTTCATTAAGGGATGCTGTGAAACGATATCATTTTCAGATATATTAGTAGCCCACTAGTAAGAATCACATTACAATCTACAGATGGCTTAGCTTTAGGAAAGTTTTTGATGAACCCCAAAGGTTTTCTAGCTCAGAAGCTTGGGGTTTTTTTGGTTGTTGTTCTGGTTTTTATTAGAGAAATAGTTATCCCAATTAAAAATGAACAGATGGAGAAGGAAGATGGGGGAAACCCACACATTGACAAATAGACTTTGCCAGATATATCCCAATGCAAGTCAACAGTCCAATGTCTGGGGCTGATAGTCACCCATAAAAGTGGGGTTAGGAATTGACTATTTCCCCCCTGCCACCTGGGTGGTATTTTCTTGAATTGGTCTTAACATTGTGCAAAGGGCAGTTTAAACTAGGAGTGTGTAAGGAAAAAACCCATTTCATAACTCCATTCATTACTGCTGTTAAAACTGCATTAGCTGAGGTATTCATGCACTGAAACCATGTTTGTTTTCCTGTGAATTTCTCATTCTCATTTCTCATTGAATACAATAGGAGAATTTGTCACAGTTCTCCTGCTGCTGCTCATGTCTTTGTTTTCCAGCCAACTGGCATGAAATATATGGGCATTCTATGGGCATTCTTCAAGGCCCACCCCTCCAAAGGACCAAACCTGCCAGATCTGAGACCAAGAGGCCTCATTTTAGAGACAAAATGTGCACAGATACACATCTTAACTAATATTTAAATGAAGCATAACTTTAAAAAAAACCAAAACTCTATAGGTATGGTAGAGAGACATCTGGGTGGCCACACCTGGGCACCGGGCTCAAGCACCAGACTGTGGCAGGTTGGAGGAGTGTCCAGGGAAGCAGCTTTAGCTAAAGGCTTCCGCACCAGAGTTTGGCACCAGAGCATGGCAGAAGAGCAAGCAAATAGGCTGCTGTTAGTACCAGAGTTTGGCTGGGCAGTGTAAGCAGCCAAGTTGACAGAGTTCAGTAGGATGGAAGGGCCAGAAGTCCTCCTGTTTAAGTCTAGGTTTGGAATAAGGAAGTGTCCCTAGGGCATAGTTGGAAACACTTGGGGTTGTGCATAGTTGCTTTCTCTCAGTTCAAGAGACTGGTCTATAAAATTCTAGGCATTGCACAGCTGCTCTCTCCCATGGCTTGGCTCTGAGATGTCAAAGCTAGTCTGACAAACGCTAGAGTTCATTACTTCTTTTCTCAAGAAAAAGAGAGTCCATGGAAAAGAGAGTTCCCACAGAGTCCATGGCTGCAAATGAATTCATCACCTCCTCATGCCCAGGAAGCTGGACAAGAAGGATTGGTCCCAGCCAGATGCTGCCCCCCATCTGGCAAGGTCGAGCTCGTTAGGACTGAGTTAGATGCAGTGTATATGTACTCACAAAACCAGGGGTGGGTGCTTAGGCAGGCAGGCAGGCAGGCAGGCAAAGGGGTATTAGCTCAAGCCATTGTTTGTAAATAATCAAAGGAGGCAGAGGACAGATATTTGGCGGGCATTTCCCACAGTTCAGCAGTCAGCAATCCAGAAAGAGAGAAGGAAGACAAGGTTCACCTATTAGCCATCTCCTACACATGGAGCAACCTAAAGGAGAGAGGAGAAGCCATTGCTTGGCATATTGCTCATTTCCTAATGCACAGCAATCCCAAAGAGAGGGGAGACAGCCATTGGCTGGAATGTGCCCCTCGCTGTAATTACAGAGACTGACTGGGGCAAGGCTGCTGAAACTTACATGAGTATTAAGTTGGACAGGATGGCCCTTTGAGTCCAGTGCAGTGCCTGGATGGGGCACTCTCTTCATCTCATAGGGCAGTGCAGGCTATTCCCAAAAGGGGCAGATTGCCTAAGGAATGCCAGCTGCTCCCCCAACTCAGATGTCAGCCTAGAACAATGTGGCATTGTGATATTCTCTCCTCAAAGACTCCTATTCACTGGCTGGTGGACAGAAAAGGAGCTCCTGGGCCACAAGAATAAATTCGAGCTGGAACAGCATCTGTGGCCCCAGGAAGTCAGCTGTCCATGTTGATAGTTTGATGGGGTCCATCAGATAGTGCTTCACGATGTTCTCTGTGACATCTGTCTTGCAGCTGCTGGCTCCACATCCAACCACCGGCCCAATGACCTGTGCCTAGATAGCCTGCCCTTCTGTGATCCAACCAGGCGCAGGCCTTGTAGAGGTGGGGTGGTGATGCTACTGTTGCTGCTGGGAGGGCTGCTAAGCTAAGCCTCCTCCCCCTCTTCCTTACCTCCATTCCCAACTCCTTCTCTAAACTGCCTGAGGCTGTACGAGTCTAGAGGTCCGTAGTAATGAAGCAGGCGCCAGGTTTAGCTGTCAGTGTTAGCTGGGAAGCATCAAACCAGATCAGGCTGATCAATCTTCTCAAGAGCATGGAGACATTTTCTGAAAGCAGACAGAAGGCAGGGCACCACGAAGGCTGCAGGTCAAAAGGCACAAGCTCTCAATCTTTACAAGTCTTCCCAATCTGTATGTTTGGTGAAGAGCACTAGGCAGAGTGTATTTAAAAGAAAAGGTGTTATCCCTCTGCAAGGGCATGCAGAAAACTAACATCTTCTCAGAATTCTTCTGGTTATCTCCAGTTCTATCTTCAACAACAGAGTGATAGATATCCACCATGCAAGAAATTTTGCTCATATTCCTGCAGAAAGATTTTTTCCTCAATGAGTATCAGGTAAATGGAAAGGCAGGACATCAGTCTGTCTTACCCTGCAAAAGATCTAGGCTAGGGATTTTCTAGCATTACCACTCTGAACTTCTTGAAAGGTGGCTTTGGAAATTACTGAAAGCATCAACATGGTGTTTAAAACCCTTGTTCTCATCAACTTTGGATGTCTGGTTTTTCCTTCTACTTCTCCTGACTCAGGGTTAATTTTCAATTTTTCTAATGATCACCATTCTCCCTTGTTTTTCCTCTTTCTTTTTTCTTTGTCCCTTGTAAGTGTGCTGGTAGGCATGGCAGCAGCAGGATAATATCACTGGAGATGAGGACAGAGAATGGAAATTTTTGGGAGGCTCAAGCTTTGCACCATATTTTGGTTTTCTGACAGAGATGGTTGTGTATTTCACATTTATGCTCCTATCTCGAACATAATATCTCTGGTTAAGTCCTGTTGATTTTGATGGGGCTAATTTTCAAGTAAGCATGCTTAGGATTGATCTTATTTTAATTTCCAGTTTATGATTCAGCAATGGGGGGGGGGACAGGTGGGGATGAGCTACCTGTCTGAAGGGATCCTTGCCCTCTTTGGTGCCACTTATGCTGGCAGGTCCTTAAGTTTTACCATACTGTTATTGATTGTATCAAGACTAGCTGTTGTTCAGGTGCTATTATATTATCATCAATCTCCTTTATGGTCCTGTTCGGATGATACCACCTGAGCAGCCAGTGTGTGCACATGTCCTGCCTTGGCCTGTCATCTCACCACCACATAATCGTGTGTGTGTGTGTGTGTGTGTGTGTGTGTGTGTGTGTGTGTGTGTAATGTCTGAACCACACCTCACATGTCATTTAATTTAAATCTTGCATGAGAGGCAGTTTAGTCATTCTGCTCTCCATGTAATATGTGGTGGTGGGATGATATGGCATGCCAGGGGGTGGGGTGTATGTGCATGCAGAGGAGTGGAACATCTGAATCACTCTCACTCACAATTTAAATTAATGTTTAAATCACCTGAGAAGGGTAGTTTAGACATTCTACCCTCCCATATGATTATGCACCAATGGGATGGTGTAGCAGGGGGTGACACATACATGATGTATGCACACTAGGGGTATACATGAACCTAAATTTGTGGTTTGGTTCAAATTTGGTCCAAATGTGAACCAAACCGCTGGTCCGTGAAACAGTTTGGTCAAATTGACTGGCTGGTCTATTCCGTTCGACTGAGCCAGTTTGGCGGTTCAAGGAGCTATGCTTGTCAAGGGGAATCCGGTGAGGATTCCACTTTACAAGTAAAGGGCTGGATGAATCCTTGAAAACTCTTTTCAGTGGTGGCCAAGGCGACAGCAAGAGGGCACCTTTAAAAGTAGATTAAGATTTTTACTGGTCTCGCAGTGGCCACCACTACCCCCCAAATCCTGTCTGGCACAGCCCAAGCACACAGTGCTCCCTCCAGCAATCTGCCCATGTGGTGGTGGCATGGTTCTGGCCTCTGCAGATGCACAGAGGCCATTTGTGTGGCCTTCGTGCATCCATGGAGGCAGGAACCATGCCACTGCCAAGCGGGTGGGTTACGGGAGGGAACAACGCACGTTTGGGTTGCACCAGGGGGCTTTGAGGGGCGGCCGGTGGTGACTGCTGGGCCAGTAAGAACCTTAATCTACTTTTAAAGTTGCACTCTCACCACCCCCTTGGCCACCCTTTACAAGACTTTTCAAGGATTCGCCCACCCCTTTGCTTGTAAAGGGGAATCTTCACCAGATTTTCGACATCCCTCGATCCCGAATCGGTCTGCCACGGACTAGACTCAGTTCAGTTTGATTGCGGACTCAACCACCTCCAGTCCAGTTCACAACTCAGCTGTCAAATCAGCAGTTGAACTGGTTCAAGGTGAACCGGTTTGGTATTGAACAGTTTGTGCACACCCCTAGTACACACATCCACCTCATCATGGATTTGGGTAGACCACTTGGACAGCTTCATCCCATCCGATCCTTTATGTATTTTATATAATGCAGGAAGCTGCAATCCGTGGAAGGCTATAGAAGGTCAAAATGGCAGTCAACTAAACATCCCATTGACAGCTAAGGCTCATGAGTAGATAATTTGAATGTATTACCCAAAGCTCACACAAAACAGGAGGATGTGTATGGCCTACTGATTCCGAGCATCAAAACCTTCTGCCTTTTACATCTACTTCCAGCTTAAAAAGTTCCAAATCAGCAAAATCCAACATCACACAAACTCTATTGCTTAGAAGAAAAAAACATCTATTTTTTTTTAAAAAAATCACTGCTTCTAGAAAAGTTTTTTGTAACAAAAGATTTCATTTTAGAAAGTTAATGACTATATATTCCAAAAGTTTCAAGTAGTCCACAGTAATAATTAGGGTGGGGGTTGTTCCATACAAAATGCTTTATTTATCCTTCATGCCTCCATTCAGATATTTATACCAATGCATACATTTAAAGGTTTAAACTCTATTTCAATTCACAGCTCAATTCATAGGAAAGTTGAATACAGAAAGCAATGCACCAACAGAATATGTCTGAGACACAATTAAAAACGTTAACACTTGTTCATGAAGTAATTGTCCTCTGATGGGGTTTCTTTAGGGGGACTCCCTTTACAATGATCATCGGGCAAACAAAAAAGAAAACCACAATTTTACAGTAAAGAAGAGGAAAAGCTCTGAGTATATTTACAATACATACACTATACATAAATACAAGAACAACACTTACATAATCATTAATAAACTTATAACATAGGTGTTGCTTAACCTCTATGTAGCATATAAATGCACAGGAAGGAAACGATTGGGAAATTAAATGACTTTGTAAAGGAAAAAATATGTTTGCACTTAAAACTATTTGAAACATATTGAAGAACTATGCTTTTGCTTGCTAGCACTGGCATACTTAATACTTTTGGGGTCTTTTACAGACACTCAGGTCACTGGCTAATGTTTGTTTTCTCTTATACTAAGAAAGAGAATGGGGTGCGATACCAGAGTAACACTCTAGTAAGTGGTGAAGAGGACACTGACTCTATGGTGTCACGTCACAAGTATACAGGTTTATTCTCCTGTCTTCTCCTCCTCCTCAAGCCACCCGTTTTTCTTTGTCTTAACAGGAATCAAGAAGCACGAATTGCTCAGCATTGGAATGGTTCTTCAGATATATTTTTGTTTCCACACTTTATACCATTTGCCTCTCCTCCTCCTTATAGCAAGATAACAGACAGAGCCAAGGAAGCCCTAAAGGAATGCGAGGGTGGGGTGGGATTTTTTAACAACAATTTGCGGAGACGTATGTACAAAAACAATGATCTGGGGAAGCCTACTGAACTTGCAACCACCCAAACTGAGTGCAGTTCAGCAGCCTTGTCACACAGGCCATGGTCAACATCCCACCATGGTTTCTGCAGTCCTAAATAGGCAGAAAACCAGGAAGTTCAAAGAGCCCCTGGTGAGCTACCATGGGTAGGTAGTGGGCTGCATCAGGGGTGTAGCTAGGAGAGAGGGAGCCTGTGTTCACCCCTCCCCAGCGGCCCCTTGAAGTGAGGGAGATAATGAAGAAAATAGGGAGGGGTGGATCTGGGCAGCCTTCAGGAGCTGGGTGCCTGGGTTCTTTGAACCCATCTTCTCAATTATAGGCACACGCCTGGACTGCATTCAGCTTTGGGGGTCACAAGTTGTACCGGCTTGCTCTATGACTCATTCACATATCTGATTATACCAGAGGCTGCTATATTTGGTTCATCAGCAAAGTATGCAAGAGTGTTATTTTCACACAACTTCACAATCCACTGAGAGGTTTTCCTTTGCCATCCCCATTCATTTTAATGGGAACTGTACAGGAGAACTTTCCAAAGATTGTGGCCCCCAGTGTGTGCTGTTTTCAACTGCGGAACACCTCGGGCAATATCCATGCTATTGTGATCTCAGATAAAACTGAAGAAAGTCAAGAGCCCCAAATTATTCAGGCTCTTTGCTTTTGCAAATTGAGAGATGATGATGCATGAATGAGGATGGATGTTTGAAAGCACTTTGTATGGTAAATGTGCCTGAGAAATGATAAAAAAATGAGCCAAATATATTTAAGAACTTAGTAATTTTTAAAAAGCCTTTATTTACCATGTGATGTAAGGTTATTTTTAGTGTATAAAAATCAGTTTAGAGCTGTTGACATTCAACTATCTCTTAAGATTTTCCAGATATCAAATATAATATCGCCTTCTTACTTGTTCTATGACAAAACTCAGTTTTTCAAAAAGTGAATAGTCTTGTTAGCTCCCGTACTGTGACATTTCTTGCCTTTCTACAGTATTTCTTATATGCTAGATAAAAGGATATTGCTCAAGGGGTGACATTTAAGCCTCATAAATTTGGAATCAAATAAACCCATTCTCTGCCCCAATAGTTTAGCCATCTATACCATCTTTCCAAGCTGTAAGGAGAATTCTACCACACATCAACTGCCAATGTATGGTGCAATATATAACTGAACATGTGGTAAAATGGTAATCCATATCGGCACCATATTAGCAGTTACTTCCATGAATGGAATGCATTTTAATGGTTGTCTAAAATGACTACATTGGTTCTCATGGTTAGGTTTGGGCTACTTTATTAGACAATACCCTAGAAAAGACTGACTACACAATCTTTTAAAAGATCATGATTAGGGGGCGGGAAATAGAAATGTTCTGTATCTACAGTTTGGAACGCCCTGACCCTACTGTGAAACTGCGAAGCCTTATGTCAGTTGTCTATAAATTTGCTTCGTTCTAGATGTACGAAATAGAAAATCTGATCTGCACAGTGCAGAACAGGGATATTTGTAACACTGAAGAGAGTAGACAAATGGCACTTTGTGATTTGCTGTGTTGCATTCATGCGATCCCAGTGTAACTCCCTCCCCCCAATTGAAAACAGAATCTCATAACAATTCATTTGCAATTTATTGCTATGTAAAACATAGGGAATGTCCCCATTTGCTCTATTGTTCATGGACAGGCACTTTTCAAATTGTTACACCTCTATAGATTTATTCATAACTATTCTTACAGAAAGTAGCTGATCACCATATTATTACTTTGTGCCAGTGCATGCCTCGCCTGCTGAGAACCCTCTTTACAAGTTGAAAGAGCAGACCTCACTGCTCCATGCATAGGGCTGCATGCAAATGGAGGGTGCTTTATGCAACCTTCCCTTCCATTTTTGAGGTGGGGGGGAATCAGGAGATGGAAGTCTGCATGCATATGGGCCTGCACATGGAGCAGCTGCATCACATGTTATCTTTATTTACATCATGGGGGAACTTGCACTCACTCTACCTTCAGTAGGAGATCCTTGGACCAACAAGTGTGTGAAACAGCCCAGAATCTTATTGGTCTACAAATATATCTAAGAGGGTTAAATTCTGCTGGAATCAGGTAAGAATGACTACCTGTTTAGCTGTGTATATGCATTCTGCTGCATGATTACAGGAGGAAAACCAGAAGAACAACAATTAATGAAAAGCCTATAACTACCATATTAAACAACAGAAATGATACTTCTATGCACCTGTGCTGCAGTTTCGTTTTGTTATCTGATCAAAAATGTTGGGAAACAGCTCAAAGCAAATCAAGGGTGCAATGGGTCTTGCTCTAACTGGCCCTTGAGGCCACTTCACAATGTACTGCTTTGGACTGCAAAGTTGGGAAAGGCCTGTTACTTTATAATGTATGAAGAGCAGGGATGGTGTCCTTTTAGGCCAGGTTCTGTGCACTTGGAAGCCACCATGTGCTTCTCAGTGTGTGTCACTGAACTGAAGAGACCCATACCACCACTAAAATACACTATAGGACACCAGCTTTTGCCACCAAGCAGAATAATTGATGTTATTGTTCCATTGACATGGAAGCAGTAAGATGTGAAGTGGCTTGCATGCTTTCCATCAGCAAGTCCTGATATCTTGATACTTTCCCCACTACTTCTCAACAGTCAACACATACTGGAGCTCAAAAGTTATGGGTAAAAATAATTTTTAAAGTCCTGCAGATGAAGGCCAAGATCCAAAGGGCTACACTAAGTACACCCAAAAGCTTGTACATGCCCATTGTTTTATTTTTATTTACTTTCCCCCTTTAAATAGTGGACCACTATCACCACCCTCCTATATTACAAACTGATTCGGAAATGCCCTTCAGTTTCAAGAGAGGTTTGCCATGAAGCACTGACAAACTACCTTTCTTGTTTATACAGAACTGTGCAGCGTTGACAAGGCTGCTGTATGAGAAAGGCCAAAGATTCCTTGGGCACATGGAACTAGTCCATATCTTTTTTGGAATTTCCCAATGCTATTTTGAATTTTGATCCCCCGCCCGCCCCCTACGTACACCTTGTAGGAAATCCAGGTGACTCCACTATCTACTGAAACAACCTTAGGTAATACGAAGCCAAGTAGCCAGGGTACATGATACATTGAGAACATGCGTTGACAAACTGGAACATTCTTTCCCACTTGTTTAATTGTTAACTGTGTTATGAAGGTTTCATAATGTGTTTTCTGAGCACATTTTTGGTGACGACAACAAAAAGCTTGTTTCAAAAGCATCCTTCATTTCAATTATTTACATCCTGTGAAAAACTGTGAGCTTGAAAATACTTCTTCACTATCACATCATATATTACAGAATATTGAAACTGTTACAAGTACAGTAAAATACCTTCAATTCTATTTTATTTTAATTTTTTTTTTGTAAAGACGCAGTATCCATATAGTTGAGGTTCATACTAAAAAACTGTGTTGGTACTGCAATTCGTTTGATGTCAGCATATTGAAAAGTACCAATGGGCATGACTTGTTGAGTACACATTGCACGGTTACGGATATTCTTTAATGAAACTGTGAAAATATAGCAGTTTTTCAGTTTATACATCTTCATCTATAAAACACAGGCAAAGGCATAATACAGTAATACAAGCTGGTTTCCTAATAAGGTAAAATTATTTTAGCCTAAAGAAAAGCTATTTCCAATGTCCTTTTTAAAAAAAAAATTATTGAAAGCATTATTAAGTCTTAATTCAAGTCACATACATGCGCACAATTAGCCATATGCACATGTGTGGGGACATGTAGATGTGTTCATGGAGATAGAAGGACACTGATTACTGTTTATGCTTAGCATACCATGGAAAACAGGGCTTACAACATTTTCCTTTTGAAAGCAAAATCAAGAAAGGGCAGAATAATCCATTAAGAATAGATTATAGTAATATACTTATTTTGATTTTTTTAAAAAAAATCAGCAAGGGACTCCAGTTTGTATTTGTTATCAAAGATTATATCAAAGACACCCTTGTACAAAGATACATTTGCACTGAATGGTGTATTGCTTCAATACAATTCTAGGAAGGTACGACTTAAAACACTTCCCCCATATTGATTGTTATCCACATTCACAATCTGAGAATGCGATGTTCCCCAAACGCTAATATCAATATGGCATCTCTAGCACCACAGTCACCCAACATTAGCCCAAACAAATTATTAAAATGTAATCCACAAAGTAGAGTAAAAGGAATACTGCATCTTAATTCTTTGTATGAACTGCTATTGCAATGGGTTGCTTTCAAAGTGCGTGGTGGTTTTGTTTGTTTGTTTATTTACATAAATGAATCAAAGGGGGTGATGTGCTAATGATCATAACACTGCAAAGCACTATGCTGGATCCAGGTTAGTAGGATGCTTTCAGAGGGCCTAGTGTACTCACGAAACAGTGTATCTGAATTGGGCAGCCGAGCAAGAATCAACCCGTGAAGTGCTGCCGAAAGCCCAGTTCACATATTCACCTAGATGACAGTTAAGTACACATGAATGTTGGAGAGGAAGGATTGAAAATGGGGCCTAAATGTGAACAGCAGTATTGCACAGCGCCCACATCCTGTTACTGCATACACGCCTTATGGGGGAACATGCCCTTTATCCTCTGTCATGTGTACTGGGAGAATCTTGTGTATGTTCACTAGTCCAAAGTTAAGCATTTTTGTGTGGTTTTGACAACGTAGTTAAGTGTGCCCATACCTTTCCCTAGAATTAATGGAATTAAAGTGCTTAACTTTGGCTGGATCACATTAAAAGAAAGAGAGTGCAATCTGGTTGATATTCAGTGAAAACACTGTGCCAGATTCTGTCTGTGTTGATAAAATCTATGGAGCTCCATGTTAGTTCGAGTGGGTTATCTTTTGATGGGCAGGATACAGTTACTCGAGTATGCTATCATTATATTAGTGAAGGAGATTTATTTTAGAATCTTCTATAAAATAATGGACATTTCTAAAAATTCCAAGTGTTACATATGGACACATATCCACTTTTTCTTCTACTAGTTTGACAAGCTTGATTTTACAAATGCTTTTTAATTCTCCTTCCCAGCAGTGTTAACACTGTAACAGTGTAACAGAGGAGAAAGAGACACTTCATTCGCTTTTAACAAACAGATAACCAGATAAGAGAAGTGTCTGTCATTTCTTCATTCCTAATGGAATCTTTTTCCAATGGTGAGCTACTTTTAACAGTAGTGCTTTAAAAACAAAAACAAAAACAAAACCCCTTCACATTTTTGTGAAAGCCTATTAATTAAATTTGCTCAAAATATTATACTGATATACGAAGACGTATTTAATCCAGGGAAATATTCTGATACTGAAATGTACTGAACCATAAGAATAAATTCATTGAGAATGAACTGGTATGTTAGAGAGATAACCCTGACATTAATAAAGACAGCAATAAGGGTATCTTACTTTGCTCCAGCCACACCCAAGGAAAGTCCATGTATATTGAAAATGTCATTCTAAAGAAAAAACAAAAACAGAAAAGCACAGGCATCCCAAAGTATCAATATTATAGTATTAATTTAGCGACAGGTATGATTAATCAAACTTTATCTGTATCAAAGCAGTCCACTATCAATATACTCTCCCTGTTCCAAGACCTGCATACAAATAAGCAAGACATTGTGATGTCATTACAATGCAAGGATTACAAGTCTTGGTCAGTTAGAGGGCCCTGCACAGCCGCATCCTTATTGTAGCAGATGCCTTTGGAAATTCACAACCAAGCATAGTGATGGCCGCCCCTTCCTGTCTGTCTAAAGCTTCAGGTTCTCAGAGTTATATGGTCTCTTGACATGGAAGTTCCATTTCTAGAGCCATTTCATGTCCTGTGTATTCTTACGATGGAAAAAAGCAGCAAAGAATTGGGGGGAAAAACAATGTGTTCTCCACAATTTTGTCTCCTCTCAATAGTTGATTGCATAGTAGAGAAGATGAATAATGAAGACTGCTAATTATAATCTATATGTTGTAGTGGTTAAACTGTGGCCCTAATATTTGATATATCTGTGTTTTTTTTTTAAAGAGTTGTACAGCTGTAGTATTTTGTTTGCTTTTGCACAACCAATTTAATTTGAAACATCTCTTCCTATTTATGAAGAAATAAACAGAAACTTATTTAAGATGTGACACTGTGAGTCAGATCTGGAACCTTCCTAGTTAAATGCACTGTAAAATATCCATAAAAATACATACTGTCTGCAGCTCAGAACCTCATATATGCAAGAGTTTCTCTTTTGAGAGGGTGAACACTTACATGAGGACTGCCCACACAAATGAGAAGCCCCTTTACATATGGGGGCTACCCTTGGACAATAAGATTCATTAGTTCATGACCATAGCCCAATTCAGACATTATGTAGTATGAGTGTACAGGTATCTGTACACTCGTACATGTGTTTGTGTGAATGAATGTACCTGTGTTCATTTTAACAGTAAACCAGTATACAGACCCTTCAAATGCATAGCACAGATAGGAAATGTACTTCTGTACCTTAACTCAACATTACATGTGAATGACTGTGCCTGTGTAGGGATGTGCACAAAACCAGCTGGCCCAGTTCAGTTCGAGTCTGAACTGGTCCTGAACCAGACAGGGCCAGTTTGGTTTTGTCTCCCATCGGAAACCCCCCTGCCAGTTTGGTGGGTTTGTGAGCATTTTTTGTTTTAAAATTTTTTATTTTAGTACTTACCTCCTCTGGGGGGCTTCTCCAAGGCTGCATGGGGGTCCGCGGAGGTTCCCCCTCCCCCTGTCAGCCTCTGTTTTGCCAAAAACCACCCAGTTCAGGCGTTCTTCAGCCCGTTCTGGGCCTTTCCTCCTCCTGGTGGCCATTTTGGAGGCTGCCGCACATGTACAACGGGCCCCTGTGTGGCCTGAGTCATGACCTGACCATGCAGGGGCCCATTGCACATGTGAGGCAGCCTCCAAAATGGCCACCATGATGGGGGAAAGGCCCGTAATGGCCCAAAGAATGTCCAAACCCAGTGGTTTTGTGCAAAATGGAGGCCTGCGGTGGGAGGGGGAACCTCCGCAGACCACCTGAAGCCTCAGAGAAGCCCCCTGGAGGGGATAAGTACTTAAAAAAACAATATATACTCACAAACCCCACCGGCTGGTTAGGGGTAGTGGTGGTCTGAGGTCAAGCTGAACCAGGGGTGGTTTGGCTCAACCCTGAACTATAGAACCAAACCAGTTCTATGTCGAACTGGCTCGACATTGAACCAGTCTGCACATCCCTATACCTGTGTACAGATCTGTACTTGTATGCACTTTACACTCGTTGTACAAGTGTTGAACATAATATGTGAATTGACCTCATATTGTTTAGACATCTGCTAAGAAATGCTCGGATACAAAAGGATGCCAATTTTTGTTACATTCAACTCATACAAAAAACAACACAAGCTCTGTTTTAGAAATGGAAAAAATTCATCTAGGAACTCCCCCTGCCCATTCCCTAAACATTTTGTTATGCTGCATTTTGTTCTGCAAATGGTAGAGTAAAGTGCTGGCCAACTTATTCAGCACCAAGAGCCAACATGTAAATGTTGAGCACAGTCTAACAAGTAAACTCTTTTTAATCCTCATTAATTTAAATGAGAGGTTAGCTCTCTCCACTGAAAACAGTGGAACATAAATGTGCTGGTTTATGCCTGTTGTGTTTGGAGACAGCCCTAAAGAATGTGTGTTCCATATGTACCCTACCTGGCATAACTTGTATAAAATATGTGCAACTGTTTTGGGCATAGGGCCAGGGCTGGTGGACACTGTGCTTTTTGTGGTATTTTGTCTTCAAGAAGCAACTCATGGCATGTTAGAATATATGATAAATCCCTCGCCAGCTGAGTATTTAGACATCTGAGGTGACCAAGAGCTCTGGTATGACTAATTCCAAATAGAGCCAAAAATGTACTGTAATACAAATTGGTTAACTATTTCAGACTGTGCGAATTACTTAAAATTTGCCTGTTGACTTTCTCATATAGTCTGGGTTGACTTTCTCATATAGTCTGTTGCTCTACAACATCCATAACACTGACTCTTAAGCTTTTTATGATTTAACTTTTTAACTAATCTGCTGATCCATCTTCTAGTGAAACTTTCCTGCTCTTCCCCATTCCAATTACCATACCTTTTCCAGCCAAAGATTATTAAACTGTGTGTCCACAGAGTAAGGGTCAGCCAATTAGAAACAGTGGCCATGAAGGGAGGTGTGGCCCATATATGCCCCTGCCACCCTGTGACATGTGCATGGGGGCATTTTTGCCAAGCTGGTTTGTGTATAAACCTGATTTCCATGGTCCTTCCATCTAAGAAATGGAGTGGTAGGATATTGGGAAGGTATATGCATGTCCTTCAGCTGTGGTGGTGTGCATGTGGGCCAGTCTTTCACTGCTCATACTCTGTTTCCAAATATCCAACCATGTGAAGTGGTCCCTAACTACTTACGGTTCCTACTATGATACCAAATATCTCCAAGGATGCTTGAAGCCAGGCCTGTCAGCTCATCAGCCAGATATTGTGGCCCAATAAATACTTGAAAAACCTTCTGTTCCCACCCCCCAGCCTGCCTCATCTGCCATAAACAGAGAAGAAGAAGAAGAAGAAGAAGAAGAAGAAGAAGAAGAAGAAGAAGAAGAAGAAGAAGAAGAAGAAGAAGAAGAAGAAGAAGAAGAAGAAGAGGCCTACTGTCATGTCACCTTCAAACCACGTGGTTATGATAAGAAGAGATTTAGACTTCTGGCTTTAATTCCTTTTGGAACTATTAGGCAAAATCTGCCAGGGAGAACTACACCATTCCAAAATAAAGTGTCACTTACTCTGGGATAAATGCATGCCCTCCACAAAAATTGCTCCTTGATAAATATGGAGCAGCTCTTTGGCTCCAGACAGTCACTCCACACATTCCTGAAATGCCTCACCATGGCCATTTGTGTAGCCACTCTGACCCTAACCCTGCACAACTTAGTAATGACTAAGTTCTATTGAAATGAACTGAATGTTTGTATTGCAGAAAACCACTGCTTTATTTTCAATGGGACTTAGTCACAATTAATTTGACCTGGATTGAGTCTCTGCATTTGGAAATGGCGAATGTTTTGAGTCCTCAACAAAAAGTAGCTCATTCACATTGCTCCTGTTGACATATTCAGTTCTCTTTCAGGGGCAGCAACTCATAGCCTTAATCTTAAGAGGATGCAGCCCTAAGCATGCTTACACTGGAAGTAGGTTCTTCAGTGGGAAAAGGGGCTGCTTCACACATGCATGTTCAGTACTTGCTGACTGAAGCATCAAATGATGGACTTGGATGCATAAATAAGCTATCACAGAGCAAACAGCATGAAACATCCTGATCTATCATCTCGCAAACACAGTACTGTTCAATACAGTCAGATCACACATTCAACTATGAGTTAACAACTGTTGACAATCAACTGATGAGAGATCAAATCATACCTATATATGTGTAAACCAGCCCTTACTCTCAAGCGAATACATGAGTTTAGGAATGGTGAGTCTGACATGTTCTACTGTTCAATCAGGACAGCACATTTTTAATGGTCTCTTCCTAAAAATAAAAATAAAAATTAAGCAAATGAATGCAAAAAGGGTTATTTCATACTGAAGTGTTACAGATGCCTGTTTTATAGATTCCATCAAAAACAGAAAGGAAAGAGAGCTTAAAAAAAGAAAATTAATTTTAAAAATAGTGGGCTTAAGAGTCTGGCATAATGACAAAGGGGTAAATATGTAAAATACCACCATCTTTATTGCATAAGTGTGCTGAGGAACCCCTTCACTTTCAAAGAGCTCAATTTTCACCCCTCCTCTTTCTTGTCCGTATCGCTGGCTTGGTAGATTGTTAATTGCTCAACAATCACGTGTGGTGATATTATAAAGTGTTTTGATATTAATTTGTTTTTAAAAAGAGGCGGCTTGTTCTTTTCAAATGTTTGTGACGTCCGGTCTTCATAATAGCAGTAATTCTTCAGGAGAAAAAAAGTGTGATGGTTGACAAAAGGTACAAGCCATAAATACTTTGAAAAGGACACAGGGTGGAAAGTAATGCCCAACTGCGTTGCATTTAGACTATCATCTCCCAGTTGAAGGTGATAATTTTGCCCACGCTGGAAAGCTGAATTCAGACAAGAGGGAGAATAGTGGCACTACATTTCCTGCTTTGTGTGTGTATGTGTGTGTGTGTATGTGGGACAACATGGAATGCCCCCTTTTGTGCTAACGCCATCAGAATGAGATTCAGCCCTGCTGAATTCACTGTAGTTAAAAGAGACCCAGCTCTCGTTACTTCCACTTTTTGTGACAAGGTAGCATTTTTCAGACAAGCATGTGTCTTCGGCGGTGTAACGCCAAGTGATCCGAACGGGAAAAGCTGCGGTCACAGTCTGCACATTTGAACGGCTTCACTCCCGTGTGTTTGCGGTAATGCCTCGTCAGTTCATCTGAACGAGCAAACTTCCAGGTGCAGCCTTCCCAGGTACACTTGTATGGTTTTTCCCCTAGAAGAGAGAGAAGGAAAGACATAATATTAGATTCGGAGACATCAGTAAGCCTTCTAGAAAATCCAGAGTTGCCAAAGGAAATGGAAGTTGGTGCAGCACTACAAATCCACTACCTATCGAAATTCCTGAGAATGTGTATCACTCTGATTGTCAAGATTATATTGGTCTTGATCTGGCAACCTCAGGGATGTCAAGATGGGATTCTACTTGTATGCTACCACTCAACTTTGGCTAAAGGAGAGAACCGGAGAGAGACCACACACCTTGGCATGGAAGCCTCTTCACAAAAGCTTCTGTCACAGTTGCTTGTTGGATTGAGCAAGTAGGAGACTGCTCTCACTGCTCTTTGCTAGCTATGGCTTGCCTTCTCCTTCACAGTAGCTCAGTGCTAGAGCAGCTGTTCTGCTTGCTCAAAGATTCCACATTTGATCCGTGGCATCTCCATGGAGGATTGGGAAAGACCCTTCGATGCAATACTGAGGTAGATGGATTAAGGTTCTGGCACAGTATCACACAGCTTTGTATGTTCACTTTTCTTTTGTCTTGTCACTTCCTGCGCTAAATCCAACAGAAGCTGGGCAGTCAATAACTTTATAATCCAGATTTCTTTAGAGCTGTAATAGTATTGTAAATATGAGAAATATGAAGATTTCTATAATTAGTGTTGTCCTATTCAGCCAAGGGAATACAACAGTTGCCTCTAAGTATACCAAGTTTACTGATGGTAGCCTGAACCGAAAATGACCACAATATGTCAATAGTAATGCCAGCAACATTGCTGGGTAATATTTGTGTGTGTGTGTGTAATGACCAAATGTGAACAGATGGCTGAAAGTTTTTATTCATATCTGGACAATCATGGCATTGGGTCCCAGGAATCTGGCAGCTGACAGGAGAATGGGCATGAAGAAAGTGACAGATGGCTGGCTACTGCTAAAGGCAACATGCTTTAAAGTGCATTCTGGCATACTCCTGCCACAAACAGCTGGCCAACAATGATGTACAAATGCACCAGTATCTCATCTGTCATGGTAGCAAACCCACAGCCTGATATTTGGTAGTGGCAGGTCCCTAAGGTTACGCTTAGGAGGGAGCATGTAAGTTAACAGGAAAGTGCAAAACCCCATAAACATGTAGTCTGATATGCATAAACTAAGATGATTTCATAATCTGGAATTTGTTCTTAATCAATTTCAGTTGCCCATCTATGTGTTATCAAAGCTGTAAATTGCCCACCAAGCTTGGAAAATTAGTGCTCACCTTGCCAGGTGGGAAAATACTGCCATTTTGGCCAATGGAAGTAAAATGATGGTTATAGCTGACAAGTGGAAGTATATGAATCCTCTGAGGGTTAGTTTATGAGGGTTAGTTTATGTAATGAAGGAAAGTGGAGGGAGACATCACTGCTTTATCACTTGCCAATCATTCCTGTGCCTTTCATTCACTGGGTAAAATACTGGAAGGCAGAAGCAGCGTTACCTCTTATTGAGCAATTTGGCTAAGACTGCTTCCACAATTCTCCCGATCTCTCTCTTTTTCTATTATCTGTCTATCTAAGTTAATTTGTAACATGAGAACGTAAAAGCAGCCCTTCCCAATCAGACCAAAATTCTATTTAGTCCAGCACTGTTTCCAACAATGGCCATCCAGATGCCTCTGGAAAGCTCACAAACAGGGCAACAGCCTTCCTCTGCTGTTTGATCCTCAACAACTGGGATAGGAGGTAAACTGCCTCTGTACATGGAGGTTTCATTTAGTTATTGTGGCTACTGATAGACCTAGTAACCATCATTGGCCAAAAATGATGGCCAACAGTGAACTCAGGTAGTTAAGTGCCTATCAGTTTGGAAGAAAAATAGGTTACCCAGAAATAAGGAAGTAGTTTCCATATACTTGTTGAGGGGTATCTCAAGGTATGCACAAGTATATTCATTTGCATAGTAAAAGAAAGGGGTGTTTTTAAAAAAAAAATCCTCAAACTAGCCCTGTGAGCTTCCAGGCAGGACTGCATTTTCAGGATCTATGCAATGTTGAGGGTTCTTGAGCCAGAGTATCTATCTGAAAAGGAAGAGGAAAAGGAAACTGAAGGGCAGGGGGAGAGAGGGAACTAGCTTGCTTAAGCCCCTATTAGCTTATAGTAAGTATCCTGGGGAAGAGGGGATTTGTGCTGACAGACTATAACACTCCCCTCTCTGAATTATACAGGGATGTTTCATGAGGAAGAAAAAGAAAAAGGATCCCTTTTTGTTTCCTCACTCTTTAGAACCACATCCCCACTGGCTATATAGCAATACAATGCTTTTGTAGCCTGTTCCAAACCAGACTCTCTTTACATAGCACAGCAGGAGAAGACCTCAGGGGAGCGGGAAAGAAAAAAGGTGTACTTTCTCTCTCGTGGACTGCCTCCACTCCCCCTATCGAGCAAGGCCTGAACAAAACTACAAGGATCCTGTTCCAGACTGGGTCAGCTCTCAATGGGAACACTCATAGGAACATAGGCAGCTACCTTATACTGAGTCAGACCATTGGTCCATCCCGCTCAGTCTTGTCTACACAGACTGGCAGTGACGTCTCCAAGGTTGCAGGCAGGAATCTCTTTCAGCCCTATCCTGGAGTTGCCAGGGAGGGAACTTGGAACTTTCTGCATGCAAGCATGCAGGTTCTTCTTTCAGAGCTTCATCCCCTCAGGAAAATATCTTACAGTCCTCACATATGTCTCCCATTCAAATGCAAACCAGGGTAGACCCTGCTGAGCAAAGGAGAAAGTTCATACTTGCTGACCAACCTCATACCACAAGACAAGCTCTCCTCCCCTCATATTAGAGGCTGGGGATACAAATGCAACATATTACAGATCCCACTTGTGAGTTTGTGTGAGTGCTTTTAAAAACAAATCTAGCTCATCAGCCCATCTTCTGACAGTGTTTTATAAGCTTATGAATCAGTACTTTGTCCAGAATGTATTGCCTATCAGTTTCATTGAATGAAACCAATAGCTTTCAGAGCAAGCTGAAATCATGTGTACTGCATGGCAGAGAAAGTGAGAAGCAACACCAGAAAATAAAAGAACAAAAGGAAAGGCAGAGCCTCAAGCTGGTACTAAAAAGTAGTAATTTATTACTTCTAAATTGCCCAATATATTTCAATAGAGATCTATGAAAGAATGCTCTTTTGAGTGAACTGTTTTAGTTGGTGTACCATATGAGGATACACGATGAGCCTTTGCCCTGAGGAAGAGTGTACATATATAGTAATTAATTACTACCTTTCAGCAGTAGCATAGTCTCTGACTCTCCTTTTGTTCTTTACTTACATTTCATGGCCACTATCCAAGAGTTTCTAACACATAGGATTCAGAGTACTTAACTCTGTGCTGGACTGTGGCCCACATATGCAGAGGCGCCCTAACCCCCAGACCTCAGGGACCCAGCCCATGGCCTCCAAGATCTGGGGGCACCCCAAGGGAACAGGTGGGCCTCCGGGGGGCTTCCTGCCACCATCCCGCCACTGCCCCACTGTGCCGAACCACCAAAATTGCCTTACTTTTAGCCGCCAATGTGTGCAGCTGGGGGGTGAGACGAGTAGGCCTCCCCTGCCCAGTGGCAGGGGCAGGTGGAGCGGCTGCTGGGCCTGCTTGTCTGGCTCAGCGGTCCTTGAAAACTGTGAGGCGCTACTTTCTGCACGGGTGTGCCAGCTCACCACCAGCCGCGGACATTGGCATCCACATTGTGTGGATGACATCATCACAAACTATGCCACTGAGGTGTCCCTGTGTGTCACTCACTGCAACTGTACCTAATTTGGTTCAAAAGGGTTAGACAGTCCACAAATTAGCTGGCTTGCACCTCAGATGTTCATGTGACCACCATCTTGGATGAGGGTGGATGACAGCATCACAAATTTCGCTGTTGATGTCCCCACAGCTGTACTAAATTAGGTGCAAATCAGCTAAGCAGTTTACAAGATAGGCCACTTGTGCCTCAAAAGGTTATGTGTCCGCCAACTTGAATCGGGGTGGATGACATCATCACAAACTATGCCACTGATGTCTCCCTATGTATCCCTACAACTGTACCAAATTCAGTTCAAATTGGTTAAGTGGTTCACAAGTTAGCCCACTTGTGTCTCAAAAGTTTACGAATCCGCCATCTTGAATAGTTGTGGATGACATCATCACAGACTATGCCATTGAGGTGTCCCTGTGTGTCACTCACTGCAACTGTACCTAATTCAGTTTCAATTGGTTAGGCAGCCCACAAATTAGCCTGCTTGTGCCTCAGATGTTCACGTGGCCACCATCTTGAACTGGAGTAGATGACATCATCACACACCATGCCATTTCGGCATCCCTATGTGTCTCTACAACTGTAGCAAATTTGTTTCAAATCGGTTAGGTGGTTCACAAGTTAGCCCACTTGCTCCTCAAAAGTTTATGTGTCTACCATCTTGGATCAGGGTGGATGACATCATCACAAACTACGCCATCAAGGTGTCACTATGTGTCCCTACAACTGTACCCGATTTGGTTCATATTGGTCCAGGTGTTGCAAATTTGATAGGGACACACACACACACACACACACACACACACACACACACACACACACACAATGCCGGGTGATCTCATAAACCTACTGAAAAGTAGGCTAAAAATGTCAGCTATAAACATTTAAAAGAGCACAATAACTGTTAATAGCTATGTCACCCTGCTTACCTTGGAGCACAGCATGAGACTAGCACCAGTATAGCCCTTGTGGGTTTACAGATTTACCTTATTTTTAAAATCCTACTCTTTCTCCAAGCTCACATACACAGTGTTCTACCTCCACAGCAACCTAATGAGCTAAGTTAGGCTGAGAGTATGTTCGTAGGACAAAGTCCACTGAACAAGGATTTGAATCCAGGGATTTGGCTGTGAAGGATTTGAACCCAGTTGGCATTCTACCTATGATTACCAAGTGCATACATTCCCTCTGGGACCCCATTTTACACACACTGTGAGCAGCATGTTACCATCTCCTTCATGGCTGCTCCCATATGAATTGGGGTCTATGCACCCATTTGGGTCCTTTAACAGCATGCTTAGGATTATGGGTGTGCACAAAACTGGCTGACCTGGTTCAGTTTGAGGTTTTATCTGCTCCAAGGGGCATCTCCAGGGCTGCAGGGGAGGGGTCCACGGATGTTCCCCCTCCCCCTGCTGGCCTCCATTTTGCTAAAAAGCACCCAGTTCAGGTGATCTTCAGACCTTTCCGGGCCTTTCCCCCATCGTGGTGGCCATTTTGGAGGCCAGAACACATGTGCAATGGGCTCTGCGTGGCCAGGTTATGACCCAGGCCACACAGAGGCCCATTGTGCGTGCATGGTGGCCTCCAAAATGGCTGCTGCAATGGAGGAAAGGCCCAAACTGGGTGCTTTTTAACAAAACAGAGGCCGGTGCAGGGGGAGGCGGAACATCCGCTGATCCTTCCAGCTTTGGAGAAGCCCCAAAGGAAAGTTTGTGCCGCTGAGTTGATGTCGACTCCTGGTGACCACAGAGCCATGTGGTTTTCTTGGTAGAATACAGGAGGGGTTTGCCATTGCCTCCTCTTGCGCATTATGGGATGATGACTTTCAGCACCTTCCTATATCACTAAGGTGTTTCCCATTGTCTGGGAAACATACTAGCTGGGATTTGAACTGACAGCCTCTTGCTCCCTAGGCAAGTTGCTTGCCTGCTGCGGAGGGGATAAGTAAAAATATATATATTAATATTCGCGAACACCTCCAAACAGCCGGGGGGGGGGGCGGTTTCAGTCCGCTTTTGAGCCAAACTGTTCTAGTGCCTTGAGTAACTCAGATTAGTTCAGTTTCTAGGGGTGTGCGTTTCGTTTCAGATACAAAATGTTTTGTGCCCCAAACAGGCCATTTCGGCTGTTTTTTAGCTGAAACAAAACACCCAGTGCTCAAAACAGAAAATTTTGCAGCTGAAACAAAACTTCCCTGTTTTGGATACAAAACGTTTTGTTGTTTCAGCTGTTTTGGAGCTCCATTTTGCAATTGCGAAAAGTCTTTCTCCTTCAGTCTCCATTTTGAGTTTTGACATCTGTTTGAATTTCTGGCCCTTCCAGCCTGCAGACTGGCCAGTGAAAGCATGGGCTGATCTGCTGGCAATTGCCTCCTTATTCCTTTTAAGGAAATTTAAGGGTAAAATTTACCCTCATTGGCCAGTGGGGCAGTGTGCATTCCATTGCTGTTGTTTCATACTGTTGTGTGTAGATCAATTGCATTTCTTGGGCGGGGGGGGGCGATGTGCATGTGCATGTGCATGACCTTTGGAAATCTGCCTGGTTCTTTGCAAAGCTCTGCTGTTGTTGTTGATGCATGATGTTGATGTTATTTGGGGTGGATTTGGGGCAGAAAGGGGGCTTTGGGGCAGAAGAGTGGGTCAATTGGTAGTGTCCCAATGGGTGCCTACTGCCACCCAGATTCCAAAGGAATTGGGAAAAGGGCTGATTTTTAAAGAATTTCTGAAGTTTACATGTCTTTGGGGCAGATAGGGGGCCTGAGGGGCAAAACAGTGGGTTGGGTGGCAGTGCCCTAAGGGGTGCCTGCCACAACCCAGATTCCAAAGGAGTAGGGCAAAGGACTGATTTCTTAGGAATTGTTGAAGTTTATGCATCTTTAAGGTTCCCCCCCAGGGAATAATGGAGGTTTCATCAGACTCATAACTCCACCTGGGGGGCACTGGGGTGGCTGGGAGCGAGTGGTGGTGTAGTGCAAAGAGAGTGCCAACCACCCCCATGGGTAGCTAACCCATGGGGTGCTGGGTTCTGTTGTTTCTGAGGTGTTCTGAGTGTAGATTCTCTGGTAGCATATGAGATTTTCTACAACAAACCATGAATCCACTCTCATATGCTGCCAGAGAATCTACACTCAAAAATCTCAGAAACAACAGAACCCAGTACCCCATGGGTTAGCAACCCATCGGGGTGGTTAGCACCCTATGTGCTCTACACCACCACTCACTCTGGGCCACCCCAGTGCCCCCCAAGTGCAGTTATGGGGCTGCTGAAACCTCCATCATTCCCTATGGGGAAGAACTTTAAAGATGTGTAACTCTTTAAAGAGTTAACTCTTTCAAAACCAGCCCTCTGCCCAATTCCTTTGAAATAATTCTAGCAGCTTCCTTGCCCCCACTGGGCACTGCCACCCACCCTAATCTGCTCTGGGCCACCCCTTTCCCCCCAACATGAAGCTATCCTTTTGCTGAAACCTCCATTATTCCCCATGGGAAAAATCTTAAACTTCAAAAATTCACCAAAAATCAGCCTTTTGCCCAATTCCTCTGAAATTTGGGTAGTAGCTTCCATCCATTGGGCGCTACCATCCCCACCCACTAGTTTTGCCCCAGGGCCATTTTTTAAAATCCAAAACATTTCAGATTCAGAGCCCCTGGTGGCGCAGTGGTGAAACTGCCGCCCTGTAACCAGAAGGTTGCAAGTTCGATCCTGACCAAGGGGCTCAAGGTTGACTCAGCCTTCCATCCTTCCGAGGTCGGTAAAATGAGTACCCAGAATGTTGGGGGGCAATATGCTAAATCATTGTAAACCGCTTAGAGAGCTTCCAGCTATAGAGCGGTATATAAATGTAAGTGCTATTGCTATTGCTATTTTGCAATTTCAAACAAAGAACAAAATGGGGTTGTTTAGGATTTGGGCCAAAAACAAAACAGGAAAAAAAACCCAAAATGCACAACCCTATCAGTTTCTTCAACAGAGCATCTTTTGTCTTGGTGAATCAAAATGAGAATTAAATAATTATATACTGAACCCCAGAATATACTGAGGTGTGAGTTCTACTTTTCAATGCAGCTTGAGTAGATAAAAGTTGAAGATTGGGTAAAGGCAGTTGGAGTTCACAGTTCGAGGGTAAGCTATAATAAGCCATAATTTGCAGGTTTCATGCTGACCCAAAGAAGATCTTAGTCATTTTTCAGCAGCTATTTTTAATACAAATATTTAACATTTCCCCAAAACAACCTCTGAACATGCCCACATGCTGAACTCCCTATTAATTACTGTTGTTAAATGATTTGCACCACACCCATCTTCTTCCCAGAATCTGATACAGCAAAACACAGATTAGACTTCAAACATGACTTTAGGTCTCAAGCAAGTCTAATTAAAGCACATGACCACCTAAACTACCAAATGAATTCTTCTTTTATGCAATCTTTCATGTTATCACACTTCTATCTACTTGACGAGCAGGATGAGCAAACCCAGCTACTAACTGTATTTTGGGTTGTGCCAAAATACAGCCCAATCTGATCAAAATAAAAGTGGGGGGGGGAATATTGTATAACCTTGATTTATGTAACCTCCTAGGGTACATGCATACCTGGATCTGACATTCTGTCTGTGAAAGGGAGAGGGGGCAGAACTACAGAGCAGCTTTAGTGGATGGTGCATTCCTAGCTCCCTGGCACTCTTTGACCCCACATCAGAGGCTCTCTTCAGACACTGTGCTGGTATTGTGGGAACTGTTGCAGCACAGTGCCTTTCTGTGCCAGCCAGGGTGACCACGGAAGCCTGGGCCACATGAGAAGAGTCCATCAATGTTTGGGGAGTCATCGATGTTTAGGGACATGATAAAACCTGGGTTTTTTAGTATCATGGTTACAACCAAATAGGCAAATAAAGGCTCTCTCTAGAACACATACATGAAAGCAGCATGTGGGAACTAGAAGATCTAAGAACAGAGTGGCATTGTCATCGAGTATGGTTGAACTTGTGGCGAAGGCCCAGGAGATGCAACTATGGGTTCTTCTCCTTGTTATCTGACTGATAATGACCGTGAGCAAGTTATGAAATGATGCCTCTTCCCAAGCACTTCGTTCCCCATGTTACTCTCCCTCCTACTTCTCCTCATGCACTGAGTGCAGTCTGTAGACAACACAGAAAGGTGGGGAACAGCTCCCCAAAGCCCATGGGGAGGATGCTTGAAAGAGGGGATTATAAATCTCTGGAATGTAGCATCCAGAGAGGGAATACTCGCAGACCCAATGCAGCGCATAATCCTGCTGCTCAGTGAGGCTAGTTTAAGACATTTTGCTGCCCCCAGAGGCAGCACCATTCCTTGCCACACCACAGAGGATGCTGGGGCATAATTTCATACCGTTTCACTGACACCCCTAAGAACATTGTTGCCCCAACGATGGCTCAGGTTGCTGTTGCTAATGCAACTGGGCCAGCCAGAATCACTGCAGTTTGTTTATTTAATCATTTAGTTGGTTCCAGTGTGCATGCTGTTTTATGTAGTACCAGAGGTAGAGAAGACAGGTTCTTGGCCTGAGCAGTTTACAACAATAATACAGCAGGGTAGGCAAACAAAGGGAGAAGTCTAATCTTTCAATACTATTTAGGACCAAAATGATTCAGGCAAGCATGAGGAGGCTCAAGTATTAAGGTCTCAAACCATAAGAATGAAAAGTTATAGTCAGAAACATGTGTTTATTAGGGAACAGGAAAAACAACAACCCGATGATACTTTAAAAGCTCATAATCAATTTCCTGCTTTGTTTAAACAGAGATTACTTCTAAAACAGAGCAACACAACACTGCAAAGTTTATATAGATATGTTTACTACCCAAGAGTTCACAAGTCCACTTTCAAGCAGACCTGTCAAGCAGGCTGTTCGCTCAGGTACTAAGTTGCAAATATGTTATTCAGTCAGCCCCACACCTCTCTAGTTACAGCTCATATGCAAATAGGCTATTTTAGAGAGTTTCCTATTAAGACAGACTGGACACTTCCACTTATAGCAAGGTTACCTGGAAAGCTACTCATGTTGGCATAATTGTTCCCAATGAAAATATGTACTGACATCCAGCCAATTATGGCATGGAGGTTATCTAAAGCTAAGATTTCCTTGATCAAAAGTTAATTTTCACCTGCTAGTCATCCAGGCGAGAAGCAGTACATACTTCACATTCCATTCACAAGTTGGACCAAAAAACCAACAAAGCCCCTGAAATATGATAATGGGCGAAAAAAAGACAATTTTCTTTAGAGAGCCAAAGATGAAAGAAGTATGAAAAACAATGTGAAAGGAACAGGGTTTTAAAGGAAATATTGAAAAATTCTACATGAAACTGAGATGATGTCATAATAGGGCTGTACCAAAATCTTTATGGTGACCAGCAGATATGGCCATGGAAGTCCAGACTATCTCACTAAGAAGTGTATCTTCTTCTATATAAGCTTCCATAGCAGGGTATAATTTAGAGGTCTATATACATCTGCCTTGACATCTCTGGGGAATTTGCCACCTGAAAATTATTGTCAGCAGGTCTGGTAGTCACTGATATCATAACATTACAGCAAATAAAGAAACACTGATTTCCCTGGGGTTCTTATGGACAAGTATTGGGTTTTGTACTGACTTTTAAGTACCATTTCCCAGCCATTTTTATTGGATTACCCTTAGGCTTGCAGAGGCTAAGGTCTATCAATATCTGTTAGCCATGATACCATAATAAAACCACCATATTCAGAGGCAATAAACCAGATTTCCAGCTGCAGTGGACAAACATCTGTGTGCACCATGCCTCTGTTGGAGCTAGGACCCTGGCAGCATCAGCTCTCAGATGCAATGTCATAGTAACCACCGGGGGGCGGGCGGGCTTTTGGGTCATGGATAAAAGTGTTGGACTCCTCCCCTCTTCATTCTTCTAGGGATGTGCACGGACCGGTCCAGAGGCCATTCTACAGGCCTCCGGACTGGTCCGGACATGGGCGGTCCGGTCCGGCAAGATTTGGGTGGGGGGTTCCATTAAGGACGGGGGGGGGGGCTTTACTCACCCCTCCCAAAAACGGTGCCATATTTCGTCGAGCAATCGAGCGGCAGGATACCTCCCTGACGCCCGCTTCAATCCCCGCTTGTGGCTCCTTAAGAACTAAGAATCGGGTGGCAGGATACCTCCCTGCCGCCCCCTTCAAACCCCGCTTGGCTGGCGGCCACCCCCTTCAATCCCCCTGCCGCCCCTTTCCTTCCCGTTCTCCATTGAAAACGGGCGGCAGGATAACTCCCTGCTGCCCCTTTGCCTGCTCAAAAGCCAAGCTGGCAAAGGGGCGGCAGGGAGTTATCCTTCCGCCCGTTTTCTAAAAGGAGCAGTTGTTCCTTTTAGAAATCGGGTGGCAGGATAACTCCCTGCCGCCCCTTTGCCGGCTTGGCTTTTGAGCAGGCAAAGGGGCGGCAGGGAGTTATCCTGCCGCCCGTTTTCAATGGAGAATGGGAAGGAAAGGGGCGGCAGGAGGATTGGGGGTGGCAGGGGGATTGAAGGGGGCGGCCACCAGCCAAGCGGGGTTTGAAGGGGGCGGCAGGGAGGTATCCTGCCGCCCGATTGCTCAAGGAAATATGGCACCATTGTTGGGAGGGGTAAGTAAAGCCCCCCTGTCCTTAATGGAACCCCCCACCCCAGTTCCGGACCGCAGCTCCGCGGTTCCGTGCACACCCCTACATTCTTCCAGTGTTAGTGTCCATTTTATCTCTTCAGAGAAGGCTGTTTATTTGGGTCTCTCTCTTCAGCCATGAACTACAGCTGAAATTAAGAAGCAGGCTTTTTCATATGTAACCTTTTCTTTAAATATATCCTTGTAGTTCTCCAATACTAAAGAACTGTCTCAAGTCCTCTTGCTTTGCTGCTTTCTCACCAAACTGGTTTGAACTGGCTCATTTTGACTGGTTTGAAATCAAACCAAAGCAGCCTCACAAATGGTGGCCAGTCTGAGTTCAAAGCAAACCAGGCCTGGTCTGTCATGGACTGTTTCGACCATTTGAGGGGAGATACGTTAAAGGGAAATCTGGTGAGGATTTCCCTTTACAAGTAAAAGGTAATCCTGCCTTTCAAAGGTTTCTAAGGGCACCTAGGGTGGGGGCAGAGGCTCCTCTAAGCCCTGGCGCTCCCCCCAAACAGCACAGATGCATGGAGGCCATTTGCATTACCTCTGCCCAGGCACGTAGGCTGGAACCATGCTGCTGCTGCTTGGGCCATGCTGCTGGGGGCGGGGCGGGGTGAACCAGGGTTTAGAGGAGCTGTTGCCACCACCACCATCACTGGTAAGCCGCCTTCTTGCCACTGTCCCCCGCCAGGCCGCTCTGAGAAACCTTTTACAGGCAGGATTCCCCTTTGCTTGTAAAGGGGAATCTTCACTGGATTCTCCTTTACAGCATCATCCCTCAAATCGAATCAAACTGGGTCGAACTGATTCAACCCGGTTCTATTGAACAGACCAGACCAGTTCACAGACCGGTGGTTCAGTTCAAATTTGGAACTGTCAAAAACAGTTCTGTGGAACCCCATACATCCTACCAAATTCAGTAGGGCTTAGTTCCGGGGAAGCTTATGTAGGACTGGAGCCATAATGTTCTTCAGGCATCATAAAATCAGCCCAGCCCCCTCACTCATCATGGACATGTGTGTTCATAACCTTTGAAAAATATTGCTATCTAATAAGCACAAAATGGATAAGTAACATGAGGCCTCTGGACCGGCTACGGAACAGACTCAGGCCTGTTCTCCTGTCTGCGTCTCTTGTGCTGAGCTGTCTACTGCTAAGCTCAGTAGACTGTAGGCAACACATACCAAGGCACAAGACCCAGTAAAAGTCCTTTATTATGCACCAGAGTGGTACTCTCTCACACGCTGGTCTTACATGTGGTACATTTGCTAAAAAAGCTGACATTTATTTTGGGCCTAGGCAGCTGCTTGCGTGAGCTGCTGAGAATCTAGCCCACTTAAGGACCAGCTGAGAAATACTCCATGTTCATCAAGGAGCATGTACCTTCAATAGCATTTGTTACCCAGATCAGCTCCATGGGTAATGAAGGGGAAGCATACATGTGTCTACTTTAGTGATATCCAAAGTGACCTTAAATCTGTAAAATATATATTATGCACAGCCCCCACACAGCTGTACAGCTCATGGAATGGGCTCAAGGAATGCATGTGGGCTGCAGTTCTAGAAGGCAAAATATTAAGCAGTAATTTGGACTTTGGGGAAATCTTATTCTTTGAACATAATGAAACCATCAGTATTCCCGGGTGCCACACACACAGACATAAACACACACATACTACTATTTAGAAAGCCAATGGTCACAACTGAAAATCTTCTTTTCATAACAACTCAGAGATCAAGCTCTCACAACCGAGAGATTGCTTTTCTACATTGCTCTAAGACACTGTTGTGGGAATAACAACATGGGAATCTTTCCAGCTGGGTGCTGTGTCAGACCTACAGAGTAGAACAATAATTCTCCAAAATTTGTATATGCTTGTTTGTGTTTATTTTATGATCTCATCTGCATATTCAGAAGGATGGGGACTGGACTAGTAATCTACTCCTGAATCCTAATGTAGAAATAGTGCTTTCTGTTATGCAATCTTCTTTATATTTAATTATCTAAGATGTACCCCTGGCTAATCCCATGCGTGGCAGCTCTCATGAGAGTTTGGAGAGCTGCCAGATAACCACGGTATGGGCAGGAGGGAAAAAAGATAGTGGTGGCTAGTGGGCAATGAAAACTGTGACGAATGGCTGGCGGTAGGATGGACAAGTGGGCGAGAGGGCAAGCCAGTGGTGGGCTGTGCAGGCAAAATGGCAGTGATGACAATGATGGTGGTGGGCTGGCAGAAAATGGCAGTGGGTGGATGGGCTGGCGTGGGGAGGGAGAAAGAAAAACAAAGGTGGGTAGAGAAGCGGCTGTGGGTGGGGGGAGAACGGCAGTAGCGAGGGGGGAATGGCGATGGGGGGAAATGGCTGAGGCGGGGGGACAGTTGCAGCGGTAGGAAGGAAATGGAGGTGGAGGGAAATGGTCGTGGGCGGCGGCTAGAGGCGCAGATGATCTGTGCCCGGTCCAGCTAGTTCCATTTATTTCCACTATATGGTTGCCATACAGGAAACCTCTGCAGAGGCCTCTCATTGCTCTGGAAGGACAAAATATTGGCCCATTTCTCCCTTTCCCCAAAGGGATGCGAAAATATGTATGTTCACATACTTAGAATTAGGTTTAAGTTGCACAGGGGTTTTTCTACATGTCCCAGACAATGTGCCTACGCTCCATTGTTAGTAGATTTTCTTTTACAAGAAATAAGCATAGAGGTTATCTCCTGAGAACTGCACAAAGAGGCATCTTTTTAAAATGGCGATTCTCTTTATTTAGCAGGGGGAGAGCAACTGGCCCTATTCAGCCCCTGCACAGCATCCCTCCAGTGGCCATTGCTGGTGTCTATCTTATGTTTCTTTTTAAGACTGTGAGCCCTTTGGGGACAGGGAGCCATTTTATTTATTTATTTTTCTTTCTCTATGTAAACTGCTTTGGGAACTGTTGTTGAAAAGTGGTATATAAATACTCGTCGTATTCGTATTCATATTATTTCTTGTAATTTTCAGAATTCAGGCAAGATAACATGATCTTGTTATTTTGTTGAAAAGCAGAATATAAATATTCTTAATAACACAGTCACACAGAGCCTTAGGTAATTGGAAAAATTATCACCAACTTCCACCCAGAGTAAGCAATCAGGCAAGTATTTATAGGTGGTCTTTGCCAGTATCACAGAACTTCGTTGTTTTGTATTATATATGCACTAAAGCTATAACTTTGCGTATTTCAGGAACAGGCTATGAGCACTCAGTTCATAGAAAATAATTTACTTCTCTAAATCACAGATTGAGCTGATCCAAGACATTCTGCCCCTTGCAGCAAAAAAGCTAAATGACTCCCCCTGGGTTTTTGGAAAAGGATGACAAAGTTGCCACCCTTTACTCACACTTCAGATTTGCCATTTGAGGCAGCTGCCCCACTATGCCTCAGAGCCAACTGTGGCCCATACTAACACGCTAGCAGGGAGGAAAACGAGCCCCAGTTGCTTGGGTACCAGCAGCCACTCTCTAGCTGACTTCTGGCTCCACCCCAGCTGCAACTGAGCTGTGCAGGGTCGTCATTCATCCGGTAAGTGAGTGAAATCCTCAACTGGGCAAATGACCAGGACTGGAGATTTCCCTCCCCTACCGGCTGAATGGCCAGTCTGCACAGTTCAATTGCAGCTGGGGCAGGCCCAGGAGGCAGTGAGAGAGCAGCTGCTGGTAGCCAAACAGCTGGGCCTCATTTTTCTCCCCTCCAGCTTGTTAGTACGAGCAGCTATGACTCTGACAGTCCTGACTAGATAAACGACAGAGCTAAGAAGTAAGGGCTTCTGCTGGTTCCCACAGTAGAACCAGAACAAAAGCGACAAAGAAAACAACATTCAATATACTACTTGGTTCTACCCACATTGCTTTCTGTAATGATTTGGTATGTTGGCATGTCTGTTTCCAAGTAGTGAGGACTTGGGCTTGGTGATGTAACCTTTCAGCCTGGCAAGGTTGTTGTGGGAGAAAGCGCTGTCGCCTAAATGCACATGTAGAATTTGCCATTAAAAAGCCAGAGAGTCTACAGAATGAAGACCAACCCCGAAAGGATTAGCTGGAGAGAATGACCTGTCTCCGTACTGTCAAATGAAGGGATTACCAGGCAAGTCAATGTCTTTAAGGTAAAGCAGACAAATAGTATTAAACCATTCTTAAGAAAACAAAAGGCACTGAATGGTGCTTAAAGGTCACAGAACAAGTAGAACTTATTTCTCATGTCTCCAGTTGTGAGTCTTACCTGTGCTTCAAACTATTGAAAGAAAAAGGAGCTGAACAAAGACTAATGACAGGTGCCATTTCTTAGTCAAATAATATCTGGAGCAACAGTGGCGTGTGAGGAATGCAGAGTTTGAACAGGCTCAGACTAAACAAAACACCCAAGTTCTCTGCCATCCTCTTTTCTGCAGGTGTCTCAAATTTTTTAAAAAGGAAATACCATGGACCACAGGATGGACTGGCAATCTCACAGGTACAGGGTTACATTTCTGAAATGTTTAGCAATGCCTTTAAGTACAGGCCAAGAGCCCCAGACACTGGCAACTGCTGTGTCGGCAAACGAAGGCATGTTCTCTGTTCCAGTTGAGAAAACAGGGTTTGGACATGATCAAATCCTCCCAAGCAACATTCTAGGCTACACATTGCTATATTATGAAAAGGGGTACCCGACATTTTTCTAGAGCTGGTGTAGCAAAATGACTAAGGAAGGTGTCCCTAGTCAAACTTCAGCAGAGTCACAGACTGACTAGATGATTTTAGGCAAGCTGCTATAGCCTCTGCCTTAGCTGCCCATCCACAATATGGAAATGATAAAACAAAATAACAATAATAACAATAACAGGCCTATCCTTATAAGGTTGTCATAAGGGTTACTAAAATAGCATATGTGAAATGTTCCACATATCTGAAATGTGCTATATAAATGCTACGCATACATTATTAGCCTATCTAGTAAAACACACACATGCTTTCAATATGATAAGGCTAATATTGGGTAATAACAAAACCCAGCATTTACATAGTATAGACATAGCTCAGAACATTTTAGTGAACTACTGCATCTTAGGATTTTATTTATGACCAAAGTTTACAGTGTGATGGACTTCATGATAGAGGAGTTTCTCTATGATCCCCCCGCCCCAGCCTGTGCGTGTACCAAGTCTAATGAGGGCACTGGTATTCCCCACCAGTGTTCCCTCTAACGGGGATTCTGAGATGCTGTTCACTACAACTCCCAGCATCCTCAGCAGCAATCGTCTTTGGCTGGAGATTATGGGAGTTGTGGTCTACAACATCTGGGAATTCCTGTTAGAGGGAACACTGTTCCCCACCCATATTTGTATATTGATTTGACAGTGCTGGAGTGACTGCAAGAGAGTAGGTTTATAGGAATTGTTGCCTCTGGAACCTTAAGGCACGTGTGGATTCACATAGTCCCAACTATCCACACTTGCCTTTCCCTTTCAATATTTATTGACATTGGCTCTGACATTCCCCAGAGTGCCACAACAACAGAAGCAGCTCTGAGGGGATGGAAAGAGGTTGGAAACTAGCTGGGCTTCTTCCTTTTTCCTCAGCCTAGCAGCAGCAGAGGGTGTGTGTGTACTTTTCAATGCTCCCTCCAAAAAGACCATTCACTTGAAGGAATATGTCCCTGAGGGTTGTATGACCCTCATGGGCATATTCCTGCAAGTGAATAGTCCTTTTAGAGGGAGCAGTGAAAAGCACATTCTCTCCTGCAGCTGCTGCTGGGCTGAGGAAGAAGGAGGAATCACAGCTAGTTTACAACCTCCTTCCATCCCCTCAGGGCTTCTTCTGTTGTTGTGGCACTCCAGGGAATCGCCTAGATCCATTGCTTGAGCCAAAGGGATACAACCAGAAAGAGAGCAACCCACCCACTTCTTGCTTGCTTACCCTGCCTCCAGGTTGTCTCCATCTGGCTCAGGCAGGCAATGGACTGATGCAACCAGGAGGAAAAAGGAGCAATCTGCCCCACTTTGCTGCTTGCTTGCTTGCTTGCTCCCCCCCCATCTTATGATTTAATAAGCACCCCTTAGTCCCACCCCCATACATGAAGATGTTTGCAAGGATGAAATAAATTAAAAGGTCAAGCTGGTAATTAAGTCATTTGCCTTGTCCTCTGTGTGAATAAGAATCCTCACCAGGCAGACAGACAAAGAAGGCGTGTAAATTAAAAGGATCTTTTTCTTCTTCCTAAATGTTGATGTGCCACAAATTGACAGGTGGGCTAGAAAAAAGGGTTTGTGGGCTAGTGAGTTTGGGTGACATTTGCAAAGCTGGTTAGGGGCTTGTTTGTTTCTTTTAGTCTTTGTTGTAGAATATTTTCTCTATCAAAGAACGTTCAAGTAAGATGGAGCTAACAAACGCTACAAAGATGTTCTTATGAATCAAAACCCCACCTAGTATGCATAAAGAAAGATACTGTTGGGGCCATGTAATGGTAGACCAAATCAATGGACCCATATTTGGAGTATGACTATTAGGCTCCCCCGCCCGCCCCCGCCGCCTTCTGATTGTCACAGATTATTCATTAGAGGAGTCACAATTAGCAGAAACTAGACTGTGAAAACACAGGTTATATGACCTGTAATAGTTTCTCCCTTTGAAATAACATCACACATTCTGATTCATAGCCCTTTCATTACAGTATTTACATTACACGTGAGATTTCATAGCTATTTCAGATGGGGGGTTTTGGGGATGGGGGGAGAATCAGAAAGTGTTAGTTAATATCTGGCATTATGATTCACAATTTTTATTTTTGTTTGCTGACTTCTGTCAGTGTAATGCTTATGCTTCCAGGAGCGGTTTGTTATTTGAGCTTGCCCCCTAGTGGACATGATGTTCATGCATGAAATCTTTTTGCCTGTAAAGTAAAGTTGTGCCCACAGAGCCATGTGGTTTTCTTTGGAAGAATACAGGAGGGGTTTACCTTGCATGTACTGAAAGTTAAAAATGCCCATGGTAAGCACTATGCAGCTGCTACTAGCACCCAGCCCAAAGCTCCTACATCGATTTAACAGTCTCCGGTCCCTTCCAAACGTACATGAAATATCAGCACAAGCATGTTTTGTGAAACTGTACTGGATCAAGTAGCTGGTTCTCCTCACCATGACCACTTAAAAAAAAAAAAAAAAAAACACCTGATACAACAATGCCATTTCCCATGCCACTTTGGTCATGTTTTAACCCAGGAGATCACATGGGAGGGACAAATCACTAGGTAACTTCCTATACCAGTAATTCAGCTTTGGCATGGGAAGTAGCCATGCGTTCAACCTCAGCCACACGATCTCTTGGGTTCAAGGGACACAGGCATGAATTGGGCTGCTCCTGTAAAGTCCGCTTCTTTGTAATAGAGTCTTTGATATCCAACGGGGTTACAAAAGAAGGGTAAAAAGGGGCGAGGAGAACTGTAATGACCTAAAATAAGAATGTGGTCCTGGATAGCTATGTTAACAATTTCCATGGGTAAGAAGAAACTTTTTAGGGATGTGCATGAAATGTGATTCAAAAACTGAATCGTGGCACGTCCCTTTAAAATGAAGTGATTACACACACCCTTTAATACATCCATAGCTGCTGCTCCTCGGCTCGCCGCCCTTCCGTAATCTCGGTACTCCCCCCCAGGTATGACCTCATGCTGGCAGGGCATCTCCCAGCTGCCCCCACATGACACTGGCACAGACATGGCCTCCGTGCATGGGCAGCAGCATTTGCATGCCAGTGTCACATGGGGGCAGCCGAGAGAAGCCCTGCCAGCACGCGATCATAGCTGGGGGGAGTGCCGCGATTATGGAAGTGGTGGCGAGCAGAGGAGCAGGAGGGTATGGACCTGCTCTCTTCCATGTTAAAGGGTATGTGTGATCCCTCCGTTTTAAAGGGATGTGCCGCAATTTGGTTTCCAAATCACATTTCACGCACATCCCTAATTAAAATAAATAAATAAAGAGAAATACATCACTTTGTGTTGATCAACTTATTAGAAAATGATAAATTACAGGAACAGTAATCGAAGGTTTCATGGGAAAGGAAGTAGATTTAAACTTTATACAATCAAGTATTGTGAAGAAATGTAAAAGTACATGCCATTTTTTGACCACTGATTAACTATATTTACTTGTGGCCATTGTAAATGTTCATTATCACTAGAACTCATTGATACATCTGTCCAGGGGGTCCTTGTTCTCTTCTGTTAGGCATCCAAAATAAGCAGAGGGAGAAAACTGGGTGACAGTTGCACACAACTTTGGCCTAGTTCTCACTGAGGTGGTAAACTTATGGCTAATCACTTATGTCATACTGCAGGTGGGGCTCAGTTGGGGAATTGAATCCTTTTCCACACTAAACCTTTTCCTCTACTCAGAAAACTAGATGTCAAGAAGAAGAGTTCAGGACAGGCCTTCTCACAAGCATATCATTTCCTTTGTGCAGAGAACATTTTCTATGGTGGAAGGCTTTTTAAAAATGGAAAACCATTCAGGGCATGCCCTCACCTGTCATCTGAAATGGTACAATTCAAATACAGGTATACCACCTAGTGAGAACTGGACCTTTGCTGTGCAGTCAGTCTTTCTGTCTATCTCTGGTCAGCAATCCATTTTTCAAGGAGAGGATGGAAAATGGTGCATCAAACCCCTCACCTGTTTCAGAAAGTAGGCTTCAGAAACTCCTTTCCCCACAATCATCAGCCCCTCCTCATTTCTCTTGCTTCTGGTCTGGTAGGGCGCAATGGGTGGGTATGGGTGTGTGTGTTAATTAGTACTGTTTGGGGGGGCAAATGCTGCAAATTCCTGACGCTTTGATTCCGGGTACATCACCATTTATAAATTCCCTAATATTCTTCTTAGTGAAATATTTTGCAGAGATGCCAAATGCTGCAACCTCAGACTTCATGAAGAGGTAAAATTACGCAACACCAAGTTTCTGTGATTTCTTTCTCCTCTTTAAGCTCGCTCATCGTTGCGTGCAGGGCTGTCATAATTCATTTATACCTAGCCGATATCACACACTAATTACCCTGGGTCATACATAAATAATTGACTCACGTTGCTTTGGGCAAAAAAGTAAAGATTAAGATATAAATGCAAGATGAGATTAGTTTGTACAGTATGTTCACGTCAATGCTGCATTTACAAGAGAATGGTGAGCTTCCCAGAAAGCCCATGAAAAAACTGGGGGGGGAAACATTTCTTCTTAGTTGTTTACACTGTGGAATCCTTTATGTGAGGCCTGTACAACTTGTGAACCATCAGGCTGAACACAGCTCATCAGCCCCCCACCAGGGTCTCAGTAAATCTTCTGTAAACCTCCTTGTCTGGGATCGCAAAAGCAAGGGTCTGTAAGCCCTTGGCTGGCCACAACCCAGGGCTGGTAGACTGTGTTGAGCATTGGGGGTTGTACAAATCTGCCTTATGTGACAATTTAATTGGCTCAGTCTTACATATATTATTGTGTACAATGATGATAAAACCATACAGAATAAGAATACAAAATAAGAATACATGCAACATAGGATCCTTATTATTGCCTCTGCCCATATTGACAATTTGTTATCAATATGTTCTGTTTTGGGAAACCCAAGTGAGAGGAGGAGAGCTGGTCTTGTGGTAGAAAGCATGACTTGTCCCCTTAGCTAAGCAGGGTCTGCCCTGGTTGCATCTGAATGGGAGACTAGAAGTGTGAGCACTGTAAAATATTCTCCTCAGAGGATGAAGCCATGGGAAGAGCAGAAGGTTCCAAGTTCCCTCCCTGGCTTCTCCAAGATAGGGCTGAGAGAGATTCCCATCTGCATGCAACCTTGGAGAAGCTGCTGCCAGTCTGTGAAGATAATGCTGAGCTAGATGGACCAATGGTCTGACTCAGTATATGGCAGCTTCCTATGCTCCTAAGTCCAAAGGCATTTGGAACGGAAATACACACAAGTGCTACTAAATAGCAGGTTAGACATGAGCCCCCTGACCTAGAGGTGCATTTACTTGGAACTAGTTCCCACTTATTTCAATAAAGCAAGTTACACAGTAGCACTATAGACAATGAATAAGAGGTACAAATGCAGCGGATAAAAACCATCAGGTACCCCATGGTTTTTCATAAGGGTCCTTGCAGAGAGTTCTTCTGTCAGATGGATATAAGGCAAGGCTGCATTGCAAAGCTTGAAGTGTCTGAGCAAGCAGAGCTACAAAATATGAAATGCCACAGCAATGCATGCATTCCAACTCATGAAAAATAATTCTCCTGCAAAGGCAACATAAGTTACAGACAGTACTTAGGCCTCCAAAGGGCAACAAAAGTTATGAGAAGCCTTTGTTCCTGCACTGTAAAGGGAAGCCGTTAGAACCCACAGGGCGAAGTACCAGTTGCTTCATGTTTGTTCTCTTATCCTGGTTTGGCCATGGGGAGTTCGTAACCTCTCTCTGGCTTTGTCAGCTGGGGTGTGGCAAACCACCATGAAGAGATGCAGAGAGCATTCACAGACTGAAAAGCCTATGGGCTCATCACCCTTTACTGACACTGTGCCTTCCACCCTGCCTGAAATATACATGGGAACAAAAGAGAATTCTCCACTCTATCAGAGAGTTGTTTCCAGGGAGGTAGGAAGCTTGCCTGCAGCCAGAGGACAACCGGTGGCTTCCCCCGCCCCTTTTGATTTTTACTCATGTGCACCCCAAGCTACGCCTCCTGTGCCGGACATCAGATGCAGGGGGCACGGCTACTGCCTGGGAGAGGCTCCTTTCAGACAACCCCTTTACGTTATCCATGTCATGCCGGGGAGGCGATCCCACAGAACATGCACTTAGTTATAGCATATCTTCCCTAATGATGGATGGGGGGGAAATCCTCAAAATCCCTTCTGGAACTAATCCAGAGATAAAAAGACTAAATTCCTTAGATATCCATTGGACGCCCAGTGAATTGATCCAGATGCTGGACTGGGCCTGGATTAGGATCCAATGACCTGGCATGAGGCAATGGCATCATTATCAGGCACTTGGCCATGAAGTATCAAAGTTAGATTAACTCCCCCCCCCGCCCCGCCCCGCCCCCGAGTTTTCTGATATCTCTACTTTCACTGAGCAAGAATAAGAATAGTGGAGATTTACACATGAGAGGAAAATAATCTAACATTTTAGATTTTAGACTCACGCAAGTGCTGGGAATGGTAATTGTACTGGGTAAAAGCCCTGCACTGAATCTAATCTCAAAGGCTACAAACTGAGACTAATGACTGTTCATTACACAATGGTTAATGCTCATTAATGTCAATTGAACATTTCCATGATGTAAAGGAATACGTGTTCAGCAAGAGGCATTGTCGCTACTGTGGTATGTATGGCAGAAAGCTTCAACAAACCACTTACCTGTGTGTGTCCTCCGGTGAGCCTTCAGGTGGGAGCTTTTCGTGTATACCTTGTTGCATCCTTCAAAATCACACCTGTGGATGCGCCGCTTTCTAGAGTCAGGTGATTCAGACCTTCTCTGGCGTCTTGTGCTCTCAATGCTAAACGGTGAAATTGAACTGTGAAGCACCAGAAAAGCAGGGAGTTAGACTGTCTATGCCACATATCAGCCCTTTGTACAGAAGGATGTCTAATATATTAAAATCCATGGATAGGGGCTTACATTTTGCACAGCAACCCACTGGTCCATGGGAGAAGTGTGCTCACTGCTTCCACGCCACTCTACATCTTGCCTGCGCTGCTTCTCAATGGGAGTACCATCCCAAGTGCAATGAGGTACTCCTTAACACACATGGAGCCTCCACACCTTTGGTGCAATCGGATGTAGCGTGGTGCAGAAGCAGTGAGCTGCTGCTCTCTTGGAGCGGAGGCTCGCTGCACAGGATGTAAGCCAGATTTTTCCCCATGAAGCTCACAGAGAAAGAGATAGATGGTCACCAAATCCAAGATTAGTTAACAAACAAACACTTTTCGAATAGAAAGGGCTGTTTTTGTAGCTACTGAGCTCTCTTCCTCTGGAGCAGACCTGCCCGTTTTGTTACCCGCCAAGCCCAACTCAGTCCAGCAACCACCTATGAAGGGGGTTTCAGCTGTACTCTCTTCAGATTTGTCAGTATGATCAGTTCATTCGTTCCTTGTCTGAGATATCAGCCTTTCCCTTTATGGGTAATTTCTATCTTGGCAAAGTGAACACACAGTATTTAAGACAACCTCTATGTCCTTGACTTTTATTTCAGACAGTCTAATTAGTATACATAGAGGGTGTGATGGTAAACAGGACTCTGTAATTCCCCTCATAGTGGTTGTGATTACCGCCTGCCCAAAAGGTTTTATCTTTCACTGTACTACCACATATGGATATTGTATGTACTCTCAGCATTACATTTCCTGCTTCTTACAGAAATACTTGGCTGCATTATTTTCATCAGCCATCCATTTAATGCTTTTAAAAGGGGACACAATCTAGTAAAAGTTAAGAGCAAAATACTCTTACAGATACTCAGAAGTGCTTAATACTGGCTGGATGTGTCCTGATTTTCTTTCATCTTGCTGCTGACAGGAAAAAAAAAACTTATTTCAAAATGCACTCCTAAGTAGAGTGAATTATTTCTATAGTTAGGTTGCCAAACTAATAATAATAATAATAATAATAAGTATTATTATTATTATTATTATTATTATTATTATTATTTTCTGTATGAATACTCTGACTTCCTCAGGAAATGATAGTACAGCACAGTAAACATTGTGAAAAAATAAAGTGCAAAAAATAACCATAAAGTATTTTTTAAGAAAGAAAGAAAGAAAGAAAGAAAGAAAGAAAGTTAGTTTAGCAAAGCAAAAGAAGTCTTACCCAACATCCCCCCACTCCTGGAAGAAAAAACTAGTACTAAGGGCACCTGTCAAATCTCCTGGCTCCAGAGGCAGGTGCCACCACAGAGAAGGCTCTTTCTTGCACGACCCCCAAATAAGCCTCCAATCATGGCTGCACATGCAAGAGGACTACCACAAATGATCCTATAGCGTGGACAACTTGGTGTAGGGAGAAGGCAATCTTTCAGGTACCCTAGTCCCAAGCCTTTTTTTTTTTTAACTGCTTCTATACTGGTGCCTTTAACACATTCTAAAATTATAGCAGCCTCAAATGATAGCATAAATCCTTTCCCATCACACCTGGAACATTTCTACATTTGGGGCTGAAGGAAAGGAACAGAAGGAAGAGCAGAAAGCCCTCCTCTGTTGATGGTAGTGGAAGAAAATGAAGCAATACACATTACGTCTGCCTCCATGCCAGGAAGCTGGCAGTTAGGGGGCAACCTTGGGTCAGATAGAAAGGAGACCACAAGGCTGATTTTTCCCCATCGCAGAAGTTGAGTTTGGGCAGTCTCTGTGGCCCCTTGCTGATTCAGAAATATGGATCTTTGTAGCTGCACAGGAAGAAACAGCTGGTGCTGTGCTGAGCAATCTCCCTTTCCCCCTGGCAACTCCAGCCATTCTTTGAATATGATACGATCCAAATACACTCACTGCTAGCAGTTGACATAGGTACAGCAGTAGCTGTCTATTACTAGCCTATTTTTGAAGCAAATTGTGGATTCGTAACCATCAGATCGTTTAACCAAGCAATAAGGAGTAGTCTGGGTGGTTCCCTCTGACCATCCATGCACTTATATGTTCTACAGTGATTTTAATTAAATATGTTTACTAAGATTTAGGATTGCTACAAAAAGGGTGCATTAGAAATAAATATAGAGAAGAACTGGGAAACTCATTGACCGCTGCAAAAAATGTTCATAGTAAACAACAAAATCAACAACTGGAAGTAATGTTTCTGGGATTCCCCCCATGTCTGCCAGCTAAAGCACTGCTTGCATCAGGTGTATTTTGTGGGATTCATTAGTGGCAGGGAACAAGAGGAAGTAAACACTGCTTAGTTCCACCCTGTTCTGATGGAATCAAGTTGAAGATCCATTTTGTACAATGGTTTATATTTTCAAGGCATTGTTCACTCTCTCTTAGATGAGAGTATAGCCTTTGGACTAGACTGAATATTGACATTTAACCACTAGGTGGAGGCAGAGCTCTTCAAAATGGACTGCAGTTCTTTAGATGCAAAAAGAGAAGATTCACACAAGCCAGTAAATGCAATGTTATTTTCCCCTTTCCTTCAACAGCATCTACTTTCCCTCCAATTGTTTTTGCTTTGCTTCTTTGATAAGCCCACGAAAACCTTTGGATTTAGCCTAGTTGGCTAATATAAAAGCACACATAGTATGTAACTGATGGCAATTAACTGCTTTAAAACCATGCAAGCACCTGCAGAATGAAAGCATGTTATTTACTGTATGTTATGACTTTGAATTGTTTTCAAATGGTCGATGATACATGGGAAGAAATTTTAAAAATATAATTATATAAACCCATATTGGTTTTATTTTATTTGTAGATACTGTATATTATTTCAGGGATGGATTAGGGATTTTAAATATTACATCTTTTCTGTTATAAAGCTTTGGTTTTATAGTAAACCTTTTCAGTTTGTTTCTTTTCAGGCAAAAGAAACGGAAGGCTAGTTCATCTACAACCCGAGTCTGAAGGTTGCACATGTGGAGGAGGACACTCCAGTGCCCAGTCACATGAACAACCTTTCATAAAAACCAGAGCTAACGTGCAGAAATATCCAAAGGCAGTAATACTGCAAAAGGGTCACGTATCTGGAACTTACATGTAAGGATTTGAGCACATGCATTCTGGTGCACATTGAAGGTTCTATGCCTGGTGAGTGAGACTGCATGAACCCAACATTTGCTCCAAGACTAAGACCTATTTACCCATTATGTTCAATACTCAAACAATCTGTGTACACAGTATGGTGTATACAGGTACAGATTGGTATGAAGGTACAGTTATCCATATGTTATGCTGAACACAGATACAGCAGTACACTTTCTATCTGTACCATACACTTGCAGGACCTGCATCCAGAGTCACTTTCAAAATGCATGCAGGCACTGTCATTCACACAGAAATGAGTATACAGACATTTTGAACACAGGTACAGCAGAGGGTTTGAATAGGACTCTACAGTAATCTCAACATGCACAATGTAATGATCTCTCTCTCTCTCTCTCTCTCTCTCTCTCTCTCTCTCTCTCTCTCTCTCTCTATATATATATATATATATATAACATTTTTGTAAAGCTCTTCGTTACTGTGAATCCTCACTGAGATCCAACAGCATGATTGGCCATCTTGACATCCATCACATTATTCAAAAAACTATGACTCCTCAGAGGAATGCTAATGGACTCACATTATATTACCAGTACTAAAGAACAAAATGCACAGGCAGAAATTTATCACTGCAGCTGTAATAAGATCCTGGGTAATATATTCCTGGAGCACTGTGTATATATTGGTTTTGATATACAGTACAGGGTAATGTACACAGTCTGGTACAAATTCTCACTGATATATGTGCCAAAATTATATAAGATTGAAATAAACACCAGTTCTTCATGCACATCAAGTTTATAAATTCTCAAAATGCAATTTATTATCGCTCCTTGTTTGTTTTCAGGTTCATGGAACCACAGAACTACAGAGATGGAAGGTACATCATCTGTCTTCTTGTCTAACCCCCTGCAGTGAAGCAGGGATGGAACCACAGTCTTGGCTCAGTAATTTCATTTCTTGCAGTGCAGCAGGGGACAGAAGCATAAAGCTGGAAGATATATTAAAGGATATATAGTCAACCCCTGGCCAAGGCAGGATTTTCCTACCCCTAAAGCATTTCCTAACAGAAGTCACCCTATCTCTTCTTAAAAATCTTGCAGGCAAGAGTTTCCACCAAGTCCACCCCATCCTGATAGTAGCATGCCACAAGCAAGAAAGCACCAAAAAGAAAAAAGAAAAGTGCAAGTAGTGAAAAACGAAACACAGATTATATCCAGATTAGCAGATCATAGCAGAAACTGATTTTAAAAACCCAGTCATTAGGCCAGGTTGAAAGGGGCTATATAAGGCCCCACCCACAATCAGTGGATATCAGTCATGCAAATGTCGGAGCAAGCATTTCAAAAGCATTTTCAAGTCTATTGTGCCTATCTTTGCAACCATAAGACAAGAAAGTTGAGGTGAGGAAACCCCTTTACAACTATAGGCAGTGGGGGACCTTTTGAAGGGTAATGGGCAGCCAGGCGGGGGTGGCGAGAGAGGTAAAAAGCTGCTTACCTGGCAGGCACGGCTGATGTCGTCACTGCTCTCCACTGTTCACCCTTCTGGCGTGGACCCACGCGCGCTGCTCCCTTCTTTACCAATCTGCCGGCTCAGTGGAGGCTCAGTTCTGGCCTCCACATATGCGTGGAGGCCAGAACCAAGTCGGCAGCTTGGGAAAGGGCAGGGGAGCGCACCTGAGACCACATCTGGATGCAATGTAAAGCCACCTTTAAAAGACCCTGAATGTTTCGGTTCTATGTAGGCATGGATTTACCTGCCTACACATCCCTTGGACCCCCTCCTTTCTATTTCATTTGCCTTGAGGGAAAACTGGGTAAAAATATTTTTGTAGGTTTTTAAACCTTCGTATTTGTAGATTCCTTCCTATATGGCCTCCGCACATATTACAATACAACAAATAGAAAAACAGAAACAAAAGCTCACACTACTCATAAACGACAGAGACAAATTTACAGTAAAAACTGCATCCACTAGAGAGGACGTTCAGGCTGGGGATTGCCAATGTCCCCAAGAACTTGGAGAAATAATGTCATCAGAAATGTATGGCACATATCAATCCTTCAAAGAATAAAGACTGTTTTTTAATCTTTCAGGGTACATGGATGATGGTTTTGAGAAATTGGTATAATACAAAAAGTGCAACTAGCATTCCAAAAAATCAGTCTTTATGGGTAGGGTTGCAGAAGCTGCTGCTGCTGCTAGTACTACTACCACTACTACTACTACTACTAATTTTTATATACCGCACTTCAACTAAAGTTCTCAAAGCGATTTACATAGGGAAATAAATAATACATAAATAAGATGGTCCCCTGTCCCCAAAGGGGTCACAATTTAAAAAGAAACATAAGGTTGAGACCAGAAACAGCCACTGAAGGGATGCTGTGCTGGGGTTGGGTAGGCCAAACTCCCCCCCCCCGCTAAATATAAGAGAATCACCACTTTAAAAGGTGCCTCTTTGCTCAGTTAGCAGGGGTTTAACTGCAAAACTGTATGGATATTCTGTCGTGTACTAGATTCTCTTTTATCTCGATCAAATCCTGCTTGGTTAGGTAAGGACTTCAAACACTCCCAGCCTCTAGCTGTGGTGGATTTTGCAGTTATAAGGTCCTTGTGATAGCAACAGCCAAATGTTTGTCAAGAGAGAAGGACCTGAAAACATACCTGTTCGGTCAGGTTTTTAGTATATGGCTTTAAGGTTTTAAGTTTTAGAGTTTTTATCTGTATTTTAAACTGTTTTGTGTTGGATTTGGGTGCCCTTAATTTTCTTAATATTAAAATATCAAAAAAACCAAAAACAAAAACACACAAAACTTTGCTGGATTCTAGAGGCACCATCAACCCTGGAATGTGATGCCAATTGCTTGCACCTCAGCCCAAACCCACAGCCAAATGCTGTGAGAATGCAGTTCTAATGCATGTTATTGATGCATGGGTGAGATGCTGTAGATTGCGGTAGGTCAGGGCTGCACAACTTTGGCCCTCCAGCTGTTGACTACAACTTTCATCATCCCTGATGGCTGACCATTGTGGCTGGGGATGATGTAGTCCAAGAACAGTCAGAGGGCTATAGTTGTGCAGATAATGTTGGATGTAGAGAATGCCACAATGCAGCACACACAAATCCATCAATTGCATCTTTAGTAGTCATTGTAGAGAGAGTTCTAAGAATATCTGCAACAGGCCTTTGGCGGCAGTGTCAAGAGATGCCAGGTCCTCAGTGCCTTTCCTGCTACATTCACTCACCTGAGAAAATGTTGGGGAAAGGAGGAGAAAGAAGTATTTCAAGGCATACTTCACTGGGATCAGTAATTTCACCTGACCAACCACTCATATTTATCGATGTAGTGTCTCTGAACACCAGCTCAGCATTCTGTTAATTAATGGCTGCTGTTCCAATGTTGTGCTTTTATGTTGGATACAAAACCCTCATTCATATCGAAGTGGTCAGCACTGATATTTTTAAGTACTTTGCATTCCTGTGCCTTTCCCATCAGTTTTGAAGATATTTAAATGTCCTATTTATTTGGGTGAGAACATTATATAACACGTGTCTTTATTAATTATTTTCCAAACATAAACTCTGGATTGCTGCCTGTTTATGATTTTTATGGTGAAATATATTATAAATGTATTATGGTCAGGTATGTTCATTTATTCATCTATATCTATGTAGTGGAGGCAGAACTGTGTGTCTCAGCCAGTTTCTATTAGTCTCTCATTCACTTTTCAAAAACAGAACTTTCAGAAAATGTGGCTTCCAGAAGTGACAAAGAATGATAACAAGTATGCCTTCCCGAAACCCCAAACGTATACAAGAAAGTTGTTTAAATGCTTAGTGTCATGTCCACTCTGATAGTTTCTATGTAGGAAAATAAGAGGCAATAATATCCAATCCTGACCAGTTTTGCAGCCCCAACTGTTAAAAATAAAAATGATGCAACTTGACACCCAGGATTTTGCCATGGTTGCCGCAACCCCTTTGGTGTCCTACTTTTGCATCACTAATGCAGTGAAGGACCGAAGTGCCTATAACTTTTCAGTTGAAAAAGTGGCAACTTACATTTTAAAATGTGAGACATGCACCATAATCAAATAGAAAGAAAAATGAAAACAAGGCCAATAAGTACTATTTGCTTGTTAATATAACTTCTGGACTGTAGATGGCACCATAGTCTTCATTTTGTCTAGCTGTAATCTAGTCTTTGGCCTTTGTTCTTCCTTCTAAACATGATTCCACACTTCCTTCTTTCTCCTCAAAATACAGAACTCACTGACTTGGACAGTGGATGGGAGTGGGAAATTACCAAAGAAGTTTTCGCTAACAAAAACCATACTATTCCTGCACTTAAGTGACAATATACTTCATTGGGTATAAAATAAAAGAGGATTAAAAATTGGTGCGGGGGTAGGTGGGGGTGGGATAGAGGGTGAAGGGAGTGTTCTTTTTTCTTTTCTTCTATCAAACATTACACATTTTTATATTCTTCAGAATAATACCCATTTCCCCTCTCCATAAAGAGCTCCCCAAAGGCTCTGGAGTATGTAGACAAAGGGTTTAAAAAACAAAGAAAGGAGAAAGAAGCAAAAATGGGTCTTATTCAATGATAACACAATGTTAAGAAGCCATTGGGTCCAGGCTGAAACAGGAACATCCATTAATTGTTCATACAAATAAACACTGGGGCAAAGCATGCGCCCACAGTTCACAAAAAGGCAAAATGTTCCCACACGAGATACAACTTCTATAATCCCTGACTTTCCTTTGTTGGAAAGGGCCTGTGCAAATTCCAAGCAGAACTGCTGGAAGAAAACCTGGAGAATTCCAGGGTGAGAGGTCATATCCAGAGTGATATGAGGAGGATGCTGATAGTTACTATGTCTCCGTGCCAGGGAAGAGAGGGTAGAGGGGCCCGGCGGGGATGCCCGGCAGGGGTCTTCTCATGTGTTGCCGCAGCATGGAGCCGCACCGTGGCAATTCATGATCAAAAAGACAAGGTTAGTGAAGTGCTCGCTCCGCTAAACTCAGCTAAGGGGAGGGGGAATTAGGAGGGTTTGCTGCTGGGAGCTGCACGGTTCCTGTGGCAGCAGACGATCAGCAAAAAGTGGGCTAGGCTCCCTTAGCCCGCTTCTTGATGATCATGAGAATCTCCTCAATATGTATTCAACACAGCCCAGTGCCAGGCACCCAACTCTGTAAGGCCAGTGATTGGGGAAAGCAGGAAGAAGGGGTAAAGGCAGGAAGCAGCTGCAGAAGCAATAGTTAAATGCCAGCTTGGTTAAGGTGAGAAGCAGGGAAGCCAGATGGTAAGGTGAATAGGACCAGATTTTGCCAGCAAAGATCTGGGTGCAAAACTAATGATCTCTGGTTGTCCATAAACAAGGGCAGCCCAAGTTATTGTAGTGCCTGATGCAAGATGCAAAATGTTGCCTTTCCTCATGCCGCCGGTAGGGGCTGGGCCCCTTTCAAAACCAACCCTTGCAAGCTTTGAAAGGGCATGTGGAGTCGGGACGAGGGAAATTTGCTAGCAGGCTTCTTTCTGCCCCTTGTGCTTCTTGCAAGCTTGCAAGTTATGTGATGACAGGTACTCCTTGCAAAGCTTGCAAGCGTTCTTTTGGTCCCAGACAGCTACTTCGATGGCAGCAGTGAGACATCTTGCTGTTCTGCCTGTGCCCAAAGAAGCTGCCCCTGAAGCAACTGATTCACCTTCCTCATGGAGTAACTACCCCTGGGAACAGCAGGGATTCCTAATCTTTTTACACCTATGGACTCCCCAGATCCACAGGTATCTCAACTTTTCATAAGGTAGAAATTAGATTTATTTTTATTTTTTTAAAGGACTCAAGATTGTTATTTCCAAGAACTTTATTCTGGAAGCAAATTTAATTCTAGGAAGCAAATTTAATTCAGTGCAGCAAAGATTTTCCATGAACCACCTGGAATTGCCCTATGGACCCCAGGTTAAGAACCCCTGGCATAGAAATAACAAACACACCTTAAACAAGTCAACTCCTAGACTAAATGTGCACAATTTGTGACCTACCAAGCTGAACTCAGTCCATCAGCCATCTATGGTGCAAGCCATGAGAGGTTCACTAAACCTTGTAGGTTTGCGGCTTGTCTGGGAATGAAAAACAGGGCTGTTTTGAAGCACTAGGCAAGTCACAATACATGACTGATGGGTTGTGTTTAACTTGGTGGATCACAAGTGGTGCAGGACTGTCATATAATGAACAAATTTATTATTATTAAGAACATATAGAATATGTTCAATACAAAATTTGGTTCTATAGTACTCTTCACATATAATCAATCCCCTGGATATTTACTGAACAGTGGTGGGGCACTGGATCTGTACCCTCCAGCCCTGCCCCATGACACCAATGTACCCACTAGCCATGCCCCCGGTAGCTGCATATTCATATTTTTATTTCATTAAAAAGGGGCCATGCCCAGATACTCAACACAAGTGGAAACCCGGGGACGCGGGAGGCAGAAGGTGCAGTGGACATTACATGAGGAGGGAGTTATGTGGCAGCTTGACAGAAGCAAAATAAACACAGCAAACCAATCTGTTTGGCTGTTTGCTGGTATCTCTCTTGTGTCTGTTTTTAGATTATGAGCCCCATGGGAACAGGGAATCTTCTTATTATTCCTTGCTATGTAAACAGCTTTGTAATTTTTTTTTTTTGGTTGAAAAGTGATATATAAATATATTCTAAATAAATAAATTTAATTATTTAGCATGAAGGAGCATCTTACAATAACTTTGAATGTTGTTTTTTCAGCATGGCCTTACAGCATATTCATGCTATACCTCAACAAATGACATCTCAAGTCCAACTGTAGAGCAACTGTTAACTATTTCAAATATTATTCAAATTCAGATGCTGAATGACAAAATAACTTAAAATGGAAGGAAGTGGCAAAGGAAGTTCCAAATTAACAATCAAACAGATGATTTCCTGATATGTTCAATAGTAAAGGTAAAGGTGCTGTCGAGTCGATTTCGACTCCTGGCGCCCACAGAGCCCTGTGGTTTTCTTTTGTAGAACACAGGAGGGGTTTACCATTGCCTCCTCCCGTGGAGTAGGAGATGATGCCTTTCAGCATCTTCCTATATCGCTGCTGCCCGATATAGTACCAGCGGGGATTTGAACCGGCAACCTTCTGCTTGTTAATCAAGCATTTCCCCGCTGCGCCATCAATAGTAGGCTGATTCTAATTTCTAAGATAGACAGATGTCTAAAGATAATTGGTACAACAACAGTTTACAAAACTTGTTCATGACTTGATGTCAGCATCAAGCAATCACCTGCATGAGACTGAATGCCTAAACACCATATGCAATGTTTAATTCACCTTGTATCACCTCAGAAAAAATCCTCGACTACTGATCTCTGTTAAATGTCGGAGCCAACCTGACATTGTGCCAACGCAACAACACCGACATTTTCCAGGTTCTTATGACCGGAAATCTGGAAATCACACACACCATGTGAATCTCCTGTTTCCCAGTCAGCTGGCATTGTGTGGGCTATATGAGAACCGAGCCATAGCTTAATACAAATACCAGTAGTTATTGTTAATTTATTGAAGAGTAGAATAAATCCCTGATAAAATTCTGCTAAGGTATTTAACCATCAGAACCAAAAAATGTCCAAAATTATCTTGGAAACAACCATGGGTCAGGAAATAAACCTAACTTGCAAACCTTGTGATCCATCAAGTCAAAATACAGCCAACCACAAGACCTGGCTGATAGGTGCCTAACAAACTAGCACCGTCCTTGTAATATTATTTGTAAAATTATATCCTGCTTTTCTCCAGAGTATTCAAAGTGTCTAACAATCATGCAATAGCTTTACAATCCATCACCCCTTGTCTTCGGTATTATATGAAATATAAGATATCCAGCATTTAGACAAGGCTTTGTAGGGTGGAAAGAAATCCTAACACCTATGAGCAAAGAAACAATGAAACAAATGAATATTCATGAAGAATAATATAATTTTGGGCATATAAAAAGAAACACGCATTAGCATTCTAGCCAATTCTCAAATTACATATAGCTGGAACGCTGGAATATAGGGACATAGGAAGCTGCCATATACTGAGTCAGACCATTGGTCCATCTAGCTCAGTATTGACTGGTAGCAGCTTCTCCAACGTTGCAGGTAGGAATCTCCCTCAGCCCTATCTTGGAGATGCCAGGGAGGGAACTTGGGACCTTCTGCTCTTCCCAGAGCGGCTCCACCCCCTGAGGGGAATATCTTACAGTGCTCACACATCAAGTCTCCTATTCATACGCAACCAGGGTGAACCCTGCTTAGCTAAGGGGACAAGTCATGCTTGCTACCACAAGACCAGCTCTCCTCTCTAGCTGACACTGGGTGACATTCTAATGAAGCACATGGATAATGAGAGACTGCAGGGATGCAACTGGGGCTCATGCATGACCTCTCCAGTCCCTCTAAACATGCACTGTTGTGCAATCTGTTGAGACTTCCCCACTCTGCTTGCGCTGCAGCACACATGTAGGAGAACTGGGGCAGTTGCGCATGATTCCCAGCCACATTCTGGCAGTCTCTCATTACCCATGTCCTTTGTTAGCCACTGGAATTCCATGTCAGCCACTAGAATTAATGCTTCTATCTTAGAAGCTGCAGACCTAATCTTAGAGAACGAAATGGCTGTTTTCTTCAGCTTGGCACAGATTGCAGAAGCTGGGTAGGCTCACAATGAAGTCCTTCAATACCTGTGTCAAACAGCACTCTTTTCAAGGGGCAGACTGAAGAGAGAATATCATCACACAACAAGGAAACAATGGAATCCCTTGTACAAGTCTAGTATATTGAGGTTCTTCCATACAGAGGAATCTATATGTTAACAAGTATCTGTTTGCCATAATTGTCCAATAGTTCTTACAAGAAATTTGTCATGCATTTCAAATACACAGGGGAGTGGAGTGAGTCCTTCCTTATCTACAGTCAGAATTAAAACAGGGAAAGTGGCCTGGTTCGGACTTATACCAGATTGGTTTTTTTTGTTTTTTGTTTACAGGAAAGGGAGATACATAAATTATACAGAATATAGCCATGATCTTATGGTTGTGACCAATCACTTGCTGAGCTCTCCGGTAACAAGTTGGAATCTGAGCTGCGGGACAATGTCTCAAAATATTCTGTAAGTTCACAGTAGGTTTTGGCAGACAGATAGGAAAAGTAGCAACTCTTGCACTGGAAGAGATAAAATAGAGACAGTGAGGCTATTCATGCGATGGGACAAAATCGGGCTAGCCTCCGCTAGCCCGATTTCGTCTCACTGTGGGAACCACTGGGCTCAACTGTGAGCCCGGTGGTTCCTGAGCAGGTAACCCACTCAAGTAGCCTGCCCCTTAAACCGGGCTTGCGGAGCGAGTGCTCCGCAAACCCGGTTTTTGGGATCGTGAGTAGCTGTGGTGTGGCTCCGTGCTGCAGCTACTCATGAGTACACCCCTGGCCGGGAGGCTGAAAAGCAGCCTCCCAGCTCAGGGTCTCTCCAGTATGCCCTGCGCACTCGCCATGCGCAGCTCCCAAACTCCCCAGCCCCTGCTAGCTCCGTGACGGAGCCGGCAGATGTGTGGGCAGCCGATCCGGCCACCCAGGCAGGTCTGCCCAATTGTCTGCGGGGAGAGCGGACTTAGCCGGCTCTCCCCGCAAACCCAGACAAAGCAGGTCTCACTGTGAGACCCGCCTCAGTGGCTGACATCCAGACTAGGTTGTTCCATAGTACTACTCAGGAGTTACTCTAAAAGGCTACTTGATTTCAATAGGTCTACTCCGGAATAATTCAGTCTGGCTGTCAGCCAATGTTTTAGTATAAGTGGCTAATGAATAACACTTTGAGCCAGGGGCATAAGAAGGCTGACAGAGCCCCTACCAGCTACATCTCAGAGAGAACAATGGGGGGCACTTCCATGTGTCAGTGCCAGCCACACCCCTTGCGTCAGAAGCACATCAACGCAGAGGACATAGCCAGCATTGGAGCATGGCTGGGCTCCCTGTTGCCTTCACCCAGACAGCAAGCGTTTCTTTGTTGGCTGAGTGCCTCATTTCTCTCCCTCACCCTAAAAGGAAGGAAGACTCCAACTGGTAAACAAAGCACCTGCTGGTTATGAGAGAGGCAGCAACAGACAGCACATGCATGCCCAAATGCTGGCCATACTCTCTGCATCAACATGCTTCTGACTCTGGTGCAAGGAGCATGGCCAGCATCAGAAGTGCTGCCCATCACTGTTTCCCAGCTGGATGTAAGTGAGAGGGGGCCCTAAGTGGCCCCTTAACACTGGCAGCCCAGGGTCATTTGTCCCTTCCATTTCAATGGTGGGTATGCCACTGCTTTGAACATCTAAGATAGGTGAAGTAACCATTTCCCAGTCTGTTGGAGAGTACTGTACTGTGTAGTTTAAACACTTGCATAAGAAGCTATAGTCTGAAGGCACATAATGCAATCATCTTGCTGAACCAAAGCAGTGCCTGGATGGCACTGTAGACTGTTCCAAGTTTTAGGAGATATGTAAGGCAGAATATAAATGAAATAAATAAATGTTTTAAAAATAGATAGAAAGACTAGCTAGATATACCTGTAGAGACTAACTTGTGGGGACTGTATGACCTGGCAGAAGATTAGAATTGTGGGGAGTAGCACTTAAAAACAACAACAACAACAACCCACAACAATTGTAGAACTCCAAAGCATAACTGGAAATGGGAAACATATCTTTCCCCTCTGCCTGCAGTTAGTCAACTCAGCTCCATTTCTCCTAATATTTACACATCTCCTAATGTTTAAATAATGAATTTTGTCTCTTTAGGAGCCTCTAGTTAAGCAAAACATTTGTACTACAGTGTTTTATACTCACTTTTGCTGCCCCTTCTATGATCACCACCAATAGCCAATTCCACAATGAAACCTTGTCAGATATTTACATCAAACACCAAGTCATTGTACAAAATAGAAGAAGAGAGGATGAGAGAGAGAGAGGGGTGGGGGAGAGGGAGAGGGAGACAGAAAGAAAAAACTGAATTAGGAAGAAATGTGCATCAAAATATCAAGAGCTTTGTCAGAATCCTGGAATGTGTAGCAGGAGGGTGTGGACTGCCTTGAAATGAGCTGAAGGCAGCTCCAGTGTTAACATTTGACATCCCAGTGAAGTCAATAAAAATCTCAGCAGATGCCTTAGAGTCTGGACATTGTGGTGTTTCTACAGAACCATGATGATTGTTGGCTACCAGTAGCTTATGCATCTAAAGTAAATGACCAGTCTTTTTATGGGCAGCCAGAGCATGTGGAAACCAAGCACAAGCCACTGATTACCATTTGGTAAGTCATTGAAAAACTATACTTTTCAAATTCAAGATGATTCTCAAGCTGCAAAAATATGACTAACATGTATCCAGTAGAGTAGGTAAATAAAAGATCATAGTAGATGCACTTTTAAGAGCCACCCACCTACCCATCCACGTACAGATTGAGGTGCAAGTCTATATTGACACGACAGTGTGGTCACTATAGCAGACAGGAAAATGCAACAAGTCAAGCATGAAACAGGCCTTATTGGATCAATATGATTTGTGTAAGAATGGATTGTCCAGGCTGGCCAGAGAGCTACAGCAGCTGCAATTTCATCCTAAGAGGTTATTGGAACTGCAGACAAGAGCTATCGGTGATAGATGAGGTTGTTTTCAAAGGCAGCAAAGTAGTGATTCCATGGAACCTCTGACATGCCATGATTCAAAAGATTGATGAAAGCCATTTAGGGATTGAAACTTTTTTTAAAAAAAGAACATGGGATGTCATGTTTTTGCCAAGGATCAATCAGGTTATTGCCAATATTATGGCAAACCACTTCATTTGCTTGAGACATCAACCATGCCACCAGCTTGAACTCTTGCATTCACATCCAGTTCTACAGAGGGCATATGAAGATTACTACCTATTTCTTCACATGGAATTAAAATACACACCTAATAATTACATATTATTATTATTCCCTGTATCCTGAGATCTGCACACTGTGCAGTAATAACAGTACATCAATCACTGTCAGCTTCAAAGTGGTGTTTCCAAGGCATGGGATTCCTCATGATGTCTTTAGTGACAATGGGCCCCATAATCTAGTTCAGCATTCAAACAGTTTGCAAGTGATGGGACTTTCATCATACAATGTCTAGTTCACATTACCCCTAGTACAATGGTCCTGTGGAAAGGTCAATCTGAATAGTGAATATTTTGCTGACAAAAATGGACAGTGGAGGTAATCTGTATCAAACACTCTTTGCTTACTGCAGTACACCTTTGGATGATGACTACTTCCCAGCATAACTGCCAATGGGCAGAAGGATACACGCCATAATACTAATAACTGATGACTTACTGGCCAGGAATGAGAACAAGAATGAGAGATAGATGAGAATGAGAGATAGAATGGAAGCTCTGAAACAACAGAAATGGTACTTTGACAAGAGAGTCTGTAGGCTCCCAGGACTGAAACCAGGAGTCTGTGTTTGTATAAAGAATCATAGCTCCGATGTCTGGGACCAGCAGAGCACTATTAAACAACCAGCACTACCACAGTTTTATTTGATTCAGATGGACCAATGGGAAATCTATCGGCATAACCGTCAGACTTTTCAAAGACTGCCAAAGGGGCTCCTGAGTGGTACTGGAAATGGTACCCTAAATTGCTTTCAACTGACTGGTTGCAGCACCAGTAGAGGCAGCACACTGCTGATGACAAGGAAGGGCAGCTATCCTGATGATCCCAGGGGAAGGTGAATGCCCCAGAGAGACTCACAAAAAGCTGCTAAGGAATCTGCCACAAGGCAGGGCTGATGCTGGTAAAGAGCCACTCCAGATGGAATATAACCTCTGAATATAACCTCTCTTCTGTAAAAGCTATTTAGGCAGAAGGTTGTCCTGTGTTTCTGTTCATGTGTTGAGAGAGAAGATGTAGTGATTATTTTAATTTAGAGGTAGTGGTAGACATTCTGCACAGTTTAATCTCTGAGGTAGGAAGCCACTCGGGCTGCCGTACATGCAAAAGGCAGCCCAGAGCTGCTGCAGAGCAGACCATTGCAAATCTCCTTAAAACAGAGCACAAGCACCTGCCTTATGCTACTTCCATTGGAAACAATTGAAGTAGGGCTAATGGAAACATTGAAAGTAGTGTGAAGCAAATGTCCACATGCTGTTTTTAGGAGATGTGCAACAGCCCACCTCTGCAACAGGTCTGGGGCTGCCTTTTATGAGCACAGCAGCCCTGGTGGCTTCCTAACACCAAGGTTAGACTAAGCAGGGTGTCACCACTCCCTTACTGGGAACGTTAGGGTGGGAATTTGGAGATGGACTCTGGGACAGAGATGTTGGGAACGTGAAGCCAATTCAGATTGAAACCTGTTTGCTTAAGGTGTTCTGAGTTCAGTGATGTTTCTGCCGTAATGAAGTGCTCTTTCTTGCTCAAATGCCTTTGCCAGGGCCACAAATTAGTAAAGGTAAAAAGGTAAAGTGTGCCGTCAAGTTGGTTTTGACTCCTAACGACCACAGAGCCCTCTGGTTGTCTTTGGTAGAATACAGGAGGGGGTTACCATTGCCTCTTCCCTCACAGTATGAGATGATGCCTTTCAGCATCTTCCTGTATCACTGCTGCCCAATATAGGTGTTTCCCATAATCTGAAAAACATACCAGCGGGGGTTTGAACCGGCAACCTCTGGCTTGCTAATCAAGTCATTTCCCCACTGCGCCATTAATACGATCCCTAAATGTGTGAAACTGATGACTGGTTCATATGCTATCAAACCCTTCAAACTGACAGCCGTGGTATATGCAAGCCAGTGTGACAAGCACTGCCTCCTGGTGGCCATTCACTTCTGCAACGTGGTACATTTACTAACCGCTCTGCTTACACAAATTGCTGGCAGGGAACACATGTCTTTCAACACAGGACAATAAACATTTGTAGTGTGGGGCAAGTGGTTTGTTACTCTGTCCTGAGAACAAATGCCCTATAACGCAGTAAATGCATATTCTGACCACACCACACTTTATCGGGTCTGTCTGTCTTCATCCATAGTTGAGTGACTCATACATTCCTTCTTGCATCTGGCAGCATCTACAGGACTGCTCCATGCAGAAGACTTTAGAACAAAATAAATCATCCCTTATATGATCATATTTTATTATTTATAATATTTTTATACCACCTGATATGTACATCTCTAGGTGGTGATTATTTGATATTATGGCAGAATACCCAATAATATTATGCCATGCTCTGACTCTGGCTATTCCATATTCTCAACAACGACAGCACTGCAATGTTAGTTACTTTATCCCTCAAAGCACAGGCTGAATATACACAGAAAACATGGTCATTGCCCAAAATACCAAGCTAAGTGGCATGGTTTGAACTTGAACAGAACGCCAATGCATTTTCTCAAATGCCTCATCCATCTTCAATTCTCAGAGATCTGTAAGGGAATTAAAGTCAGTTTTCACTTCCCTTGAGTTATGCCTGGTTCAAGGAAGGCCTCTTCCTAATATGGGCATAACAGCCAATCAATTTTTTTTTTTTTGCACTGCCTTTTGCACCTTTGAAGCACAAGAGCCAGATGGCTCTCAGTCTGACTATCTATTGCCACAGCTACTGCAGAGAAAGAAAGAAAGAAAAACCTGGGGTGAGGGTGAAGTTAAACTACACTGAATTAGCAATGAAAATGGGTGATCACTATAATGAGATAATTCTATTACCTTTGTGTTCAAGCAATTTAGCCTTGATTGTTGCTGACCTTTGGTGATTTTGAGCATCACTGGAAAACAATACATTACTAAAAAGCATGCTAGTATTTGGGAATGTTATTTTTATGCACGCCTGCACTAGGCCGTTTTCTTTTTTTGTCTCAGAGGGTCTAGTTAAGCCTTATTTGTCAACACTTATTTATTTTTCACATTTGAATCCTACCCTTTCTCAAAGGCATTTAGGGTGGTATACATGGGGCTGTATAATCTTATCCTTATAACAACCCTGTGAGGTAAGTAAGAGAAAAGTGACTTGTCTAGTGAGCTTCCTGGCAGAGCAGGGTGTAGTCACTGGGTGTAGCTGAAAGCATTTGCTACACAGTCACTACTTCAACCTATTTTAGCTACAGAACATTAATGTGCCTTCAGACCATTCTCTACGCCATTATCTTTAATAGCATTGTGCACGGACCTATTTTTGCCGTTTGATCCGAATTCAGACCAAATTAGGACTGAACCATGGACCCGCAAACCCCTCCTGGTATAGACCCAGGAATTCTGAATATAGGCATATTTTAACTGTTATTGTTCCAAACAGATTTTTAACTCTCAATAATCAGATCAGTAATTAAAAGATAACATCATGCTCAAGAGAAGTAGAAATTCTCTCTAAGATTCAAATTTACCACATATGGTCACTATTCAATTAAATCAATAATGTTGGAAGTGGAAATCCTACAAATTTTAAGCTCTTCTTTTGCTTGCCTTTTCAAAGGACATTAATTTTTTAAAAAAACACCCTATGGCAACACAGGTGGCCCTCAAGTTTGTAGTGGTTTTGCCCATTTTGGGTCCACCTCCCTGTATACCATTTATTTTTTATTGCAGGGGGGCAATTTCGGTTATTTGCTATTTCTATCCCCCAACTATATTGGCATACAGTTTAAATAGCCACTCCCCCTGCTTCTCAGCTGGCATATTGGGAGATTTTAAAAAGAGGTGCATGCTTCATCCACTCTTGCCTCCTGCTCTACTTTAAAAAAACCAAACACCATCCGCATGCATCAATTGAGAAGCGGGGAAAGTGATTATTTAAACTTTACACTTCCCCATATTTCTCAGCTGATGCCCAGAAAGGTTTAAAGTTTAAATAGCCACTTCCCCCACTTCTTAGCTGATGTGCGGGGAAGTTTAAAATTAAAATACACTCTCCCCACACAGGCTGCTCCATCCACTCTCACCAATAAGAGTGGATTGTTTAGCTAAGGGACCTAGCCCCATTTTTGGGGTTAGGTCAAGAACTCCAATACCACAGTCTCCACAAATATTATCTCTGCAATATTAGAGAGCCTTCTTGATTTCATTTCTTGAACTTTCCTAGCAATGTAATCTATGAAAAATCACTTAGGGGGTATAGGGAGATGGGTTTGTGACCTACATGCAGACCACACGATGACTTGCCTGCCAGGTGCAAAAGTTGCAGACATCACAGGGCATCTAAATAGGCTGTTAGGCAGTGCTGGGGAGGAGTCAGCTGATGTGATGCATGCCGGCACCAACCATGTTGGGAAATGTAATCGGGAGCTTCTGGAAGCCAAATTTAGGTTGCTATGTAGCATATTGTCCAAGACCCCCAAGGTAGCATTCTCAGAAATGCTACCTGTTCCACATGCAGGGATAGCGAGTCACGTGGAGCTGAGGGATCTCAATGCATGGATAAGACGGTAATGCCAGGAGGAGGGGATTAAATTTGTTAGGCACTGGAATACATTTTGGGACAAGACGAGCCTGTATAAAAGGGACAGGCTCCACCTGAACAAAGATGGAACTAGACTGCTGGTGCTTAAAACCCCAAAGGTTGTAGAACAGCTTTTAAAATGATGCCTGGCCCAGCTGATAGGAGCTGGGCAGTATCCGGTTCGGCAAATAGCATCCCTTAAGGTGTGAGGATGTAAATGGGGACAGAGTAGAACCAGATAAAAAGCAGACAGAAGGATGTGCTAGCTCATCAAAAAGATCAAATGGCCAAAAGAAAGATAGCACACACCTGGTAAGAGGTTCAGCATATAGGTGTTTATATGTCAATGCCAGAAGCTTCCGAGCCAAGATGGTTAAACTGGAGTGCTTTGTTGCTAATGGAAACATAGATATAGTGGGCATAATGGAAACATAGTAGAACAGTGAGAACCAGTGGGACATGGTTATTCCTGGATATAAACTCTATAGAAAGGACAGGGAGGGGATAATTAGTGGTGGAGTAACACTATTAGTTAGTTAGTCAGTTAAAATATTTCTATACCGTATCTCTGGGCAGTTTACAATTAAAATCATTTAAAAGATTAAAAAAAATTAAAACCCAGTATTAAAATTATTTAAAACTATAAATCTAATTAAAAGCCTGGGTGAATAAATGTATCTTCAGTGCCTTTTTAAAAGTTGCCAGAGATGGGGAGGCTCTTATTTCAACAGGGAGTGCATTCCAAAGTCCAAGGGGTACAACGGAGAAGGCTTGTTCCCGAGTAGCCACGAGATGAGTTGGCAGCAGCCGCAGGCGAACCTCTTAGCATATATTAAAAAATATAAAAGAAGGGATAGAATCTCACAAGCTAGAAAACCTAGGAGGACTGGAGTCCTCCACAGAAAGGAAATGTACTACTAGTGATGTGCTATCACTTTCTTGATCAAAATGCTGACAGTGACTGGGAGCCGCAGAAGGAAATTGGGGAGAAATCAAAGAGAGACTGAGATGTAATAATGGGTGGCTTCAATTACTCATAGACTGGGTAAATTCACAGTCAGGTAATGACAATGAGGCCACATTTCTAGACATGCTGAATGATGGTGCCACAGAACAGTTGGTCATGGTACCAACCAGAGAGAAGGTGACCTTGGACTTAATCCTGTGTGGTGCCCAGGACCTGGTGTGAGATGTCAGTGTCATGGAACCTTTAGGGAACAGTGACCATAGTGTGATCAAATTCAGCATACATGTGGGGAAAGAATCACCAAGGAAGTCTAACACAGACACTTTGAATTTCAGAAGAGGAAACTTCTCTAAAATGAGGAATTTGGTGAAAAGAAATCAGAAAGGGAAAATCAGGAGAGTCACTTTGCTCCAGAACGCATGGAGTTGATTTAAAACCACAATGATAGAAGCACAGCTAAAATGTATACCAAAAAGAAGGAAAGGTACCACCAAGCCTGGGAGGATGCCAGCATAGATAGCAGGTAATTTCAAGGAAGTTATAAAGACTTCCCTCAGAAATTGTAAGGCCTGCTCAAATGAAGTTAACAGAAAATAACACGAACTCTGGCAAAAGAAATGCAAGGAATCAGTAAGGGAGACAAAAAGAGAGTTTGAGGAACATTTAGCTAAAAACATCAAGGGGAATAACAAAAGCTTCTTTAAATACATTAGAAGTAGCAAACTTGCCAGGGAGATGGTTGGACGGTGAAATGATGAGGGAGTGAAAGGAATTATTAAAGAGGATATGGAGATAACAGAGAAGCTAAACGAGTTATTTGCATCTGTCTTCACAGCAGAGGATACTGAGTCTGAAACGAGCTTCTCAGGGACAGAGGATGAAGAACTGCATCAGATACAGGTGATGAGAGGTGACATTCTAAACTGTCTGGAAAAACTAAAAATTAACAAATCGCCAGGGCCAGATGGCATCCACCAAAGAGTCCTTAAAGAACTCAAATGTGAAATCGCTGACCTCCTTGCAAAAACATATAACTTATCCCTACAATCAGGTTCTGTACCGGAGGACTGGAAAGTAGCAAATGTAACACCGATTTTCAAAAAGTGATGTAGTGGGGATCTGGGAAATTATAGGCTGGTTAGCTTAACGTCTGTTGCAGGCAAAATGATGGAAAGCATTCTCAAGGATAAAATTGTTAAGCATATAGAAGAACAGTCCCTGCTGAAGAGAACTGGCCATTTATTCCTACCCTCTGTTTCCTGTCTTTCAACCAGTACATTAAAGATAATGCATGGAAAGCTTGTTGAACACTCAAAATCCTTATGAATGAAAACTCTTATGTTGAACACACAAAAACCAGAAAAAAAATTCTAAGGATTTTTATTATCAGTAAACATACAAAAAAACATAATAGCACAATATGTCCCATAAAAGAACATAATATATTTTGGATATATATGTCTTGGTCATAGCTAGAGAGCACATAGTGAATATCAGTGTTTCCTAAAGCAGCCTTAGACATTCCTGATCACTTAAATCAGTAGTCAGCAAGTGTATTGTTTGATGGGCCAATCTAAGTCAACATAAGGGATGAAAGTGGGGCCCTTCCCACTTGCCGCCATTGGTATGCTTATATTTTTCCTACCTCAGGTGTTGAAAATGTCAGACTGATGTGCTGTTTGTCCATGGAGCTGGAGATAAATTGCAGGAAGCATTTTATATGGATGAGGTAGCTTAGGAGACTGTCCCTCAAGAGTGTCAAACTCCGTAATTCTATATTGCAAATGGGGACTGAGAACAGAGCTTTGCAAAAGTCACTCAGTCAATCAATCAGTATATCTTTATTTTGGTCTTTGACCAGCAAAATTTATGGCCAGGGTGACATGTGAACCAGGGATTTCCTGGCTTACACTCTTGTAGTAGACTTGATTCAAAAAGACAAATTATAGGCGTATTTTCATTGAAAGGTGATTTTTCAGAATCTGAATAAACAAAGCTAGTGATTTCAACATGAACTATTTCTTTCTTGCTCCCCACCAAATTAAAGTCTGCAGTTGTTCAAGCATCTTCCATCCCTTGCCACACACAGCTGAGCACGAAAACTGAGGAGAGAGAACTTACCTCATGCCATATTTATTTTTGTTTGAGCTGAAAAGTACTTCCTCCTTTTGGCAACTTTTAGCACCTGTTATAAATGTATTCATGTTGTTTTAATGATATTCTTCTTGACACAAATTTCCTTCGTAGCCCTCACTGTCCTCAGCCCTATTTTTTCTACACTGACATTTAATCACATTTTCTGTGATGACCCACATGATGATACCACAAGATGCATATAAATAAAATGATGTGGACCAATCAACTTCCTTTGAAGGACAAAGAGGAAGGAAGATGGCTTGAAGAAGTGACTGCATTAAGGGAACAAAAGGTTCCCTTTTGCTGCCAGCCAGCATTAGCACAATTGGGTATGTATGTATGTATATTTCTATACTGCCTGACATGTGCATCCCTAGGCTGTACATGGTGTACACCCAAGCGGCTGGTCTTCAAGGGAAGAAAGGGTGCTGCTCACCCTCCACCGATCAGACACAAAAACCAATCTGTTCTTCTACTTCCCTCTCTCCCGCTTGCTGTCAGAAATCTTACTACATTTGGTTTGACTGCAGTCCCACTGCTGTCCAAGAGGGGACTTCTTCTGCCTCTGTGTGTTGTGTGCAAAGACAAGTTCTAAAGAAATGTGCGTAGCAAGGATGGGCAGCATATCTGGCTTTCACAACCGCAGTAAATGTTGGACCAAATCCCGTTCTACGCAATTAGTGTATTCACTCCCCAGAAGAAGCCAGAATGTGTTGTTTTTCTGCAGGTTTTTCTAAACTCCTGTGGGCGGCAGCATTGTTACTCTCACCTTGCAAAGGCTGAGTTTGCACATGCGCTCCATTTGGCTAAAGAAAAGAAGAAGGGAGCAGAGGAAGGCAAGTGTGTTGCTGCTAGTGGCAGCAGCAGCTGAAGTGGCTTTCGGGAAGAGCTCCTTACTGCTCCTCATCCAAGCTGCCTGGGCAGTGTGCAGAACCCACTGGGAGACTGACCAAGCTGAGAGGGGTCAACCATGCAGCCCTCTCCTCTGCTTCATCTCCTTTCTTCCCTCTTCTGCCTCCTTTCCTCTGGGCTCCACTTCTGCTTCCTCTCCTCTTCTCCTTCACCTCTTCTGCCCTCACAGCTTCCCGTGCACTGCCTGACAGCTTGTTTGGGGTGCAATTAGGCACCATGATGCACCCCAGAGTCACTTCAGTGGCTGCCCACCTCTGAGAGAAGGGGTTGCTTTTAAAGAGTGAAACTGACCTGCTCCATCCAGATGCTCTTGCTCAGTGGCCAGGAGTGGAATGAGAGTGGGGTGCTTTGGGAAAGAGGGGACAGGGAGAAAAATGGGGTGGCAGGAGGGATGGCAGGCTGGTTGGCTGGCTGAGTTCAAGGAGCTGCAGGATGGAGAAACTGAAGGGGTGGGGGGAGAAGCCCTAGCAGAAGACTTTCTTGGCATTGCCCTCCTGCTTTTCCCCTTCTGTCAACTGAGCGGTGGATGCTTTTTCTTCCAACTCTTTCCCTCACCCCCAACCCAAAATAGACCAGTGGTCACTGGGTTTGGCATTGCTGTCGGTTCCCAAATAGGTGAACTTATCTTTCATAGCCCCATCTTCCCTCTGTGGGGAGATACCTCTATCTTCTTGAGGTGGACTTTGCAGAGTCTGGCTGAGACTGTGCTGATACGGAATAGTTGTCTAAGAGCATGTTTTGTGCACAATATCTATTTGTAAATCCAAGGCTTTATTTTGTACAGTTTGCACACTTCTTTGCCTGTCTCTTAGAAGCAAATATTACACAAAACCCAATAAGTTTTATTTCCAATACTATGTATTGGAAGTTAAAATAGAATTGATATATTTATGAAGGTCTTGATAGATACGATTCAGCTTTTTAACTATGAAAGCTCTCATGCAACAAAGTGTATTTTTCCCCTGTTTTGTCAGTTTAAGAGATGGCCTTCCTATCCCCAGTGGCTGTCCTGAGTCTGGTTCCAGTATGTGTTGGGTAAAAACTATTGTCTGTCACAAAAATGAAGCATTAATGGTTTTCTTGAAGGATCTTCCTGCCCCATATCATTAAATAAAGGAAGTTAGGGTGTTCAGTTTTATCTTCTGTAAAAAGGTAAAGTTGTGCTGTCAAGTCAGAGATGACTCATGGTGACCATAGAGCCATGTGGTTTTCTTTGGTAGAATACAGGATGGGTTTACCATTGCCATCTTCCATGCAGTATGAGATGAACCCCTGCTAACTGGGCAAAGAGGCACCTTTTACCATGGTGATTCTCTTTATTTAGCAGGGGGAGAGTAACTGGCCCTATCCACCCCCAGCACAGTACTTCCAGTGACTGTTGCTGGTGTGTGTCCTATGTTTCTTTTTAGAATGTGAGCCCTTTGGGGACAGGGAACCATCTTATTTGTTTTATTTCTCTTTGTAAACCGCCCTGAGCCATCTTTGGAAGGGTGGTATAGAAATCAAATTAATAATAATAATAATGATGCCTTTCAGCATCTTCCTATATCGCTGCTGCCCAATATAGGTATTTCCCATAGTCTGGGAAACATACCACTATTAGGTGGCAGGCAGATAAACTCCCCAGAGAGCTTCTGAACATTTTAAGTGTAACTATGAAGGGAACAATATCTTTAGGAAATCTGAATCTGTTTTCAGCAGGAGGAAAGAAGGTCTCTGAGCACAGGTAGATCATATGCCATGGTGAGCATGGCATCAGATTGGGGTGGCAATGTGAGTGAGTTGGACAGAAGAGTTAAGCTCAAGGTTGACATATTCTGGAGAATATGTGAGTTGTGGAGTAGAAAGAGTGCCTCTGAGCATGGGCAGAGTGTATTCTGTTCTGTCCTACTCTTTGCCCCCCTCCCCAGCAACCACCTGCCGCCACTGGGTGTACATCAATTAAATACAATATAAAAAGAGAATAAAATGATTTAAAAATGACATAAAACCAATTAAAATTAATGGAAAGCCTGAGAAAACAGCTGTGTCTTAAGGGTCTTTTTAAAGACAGCCAGAGATGGAGAAACTCTAATTTTAACAGGGCGTGCATTCCAGAGCCCGGGGGCAGCCACAGAGAAGGCCCAGTCCTAAGCAGCCATAAAACAAGCCAATGGTAGCTGTAACCGGACCTCCCCAGATGAACTTAATAGGCAGGACGGCTCATGACAAAGGAGGCACTCTCTTAAATACCCTGGACCCAAGCTGTTAAGCACTTTATAGATAACTAGTTAATTTTGGCCCGTTGAACAACGGGCCCTAGTAACGGCTCTCCTGTCCCCCCCGCTGCCATTCCCCCTCCCTCCCTCATTAAGGGCCAAATCGGCCCAGCCACTTGCCCCCGCAGCTTCCGCCGCCGACCAACCGCCCGCCCACCCAGCTGCCGATACCTCCTTGCTCCCGGAACACGTCCTCCGCTTGATCCGCTGCTCAATTAACAGAAGGAGAGAGGTGCTCGCATGCAGAGCTCCACTCTCTTTAAAGTCTCTTCCCGAACTGGCGGTTTGGGCGGCAAGGACGCAAAGCGCCAGTTCGGGAAGAGACTTTAAAGAGAGTGGAGCTCTGCATGCGAGCACCTCTCTCCTTCTGTTAATCGAGCAGTGGATCAAGCGGAGGACGTGTTCCGGGAGCAAGGAGGTATCGGCAGCTGGGTGGGCGGGCGGTTGGTCGGCGGCGGAAGCTGCGGGGGCAAGTGGCTGGGCCGATTTGGCCCTTAATGGGGGGGTCAGCTGGGAGGGAGGGTCGGCGGCGTCGGCTGCGGGTGCCTTTAAAAAAATATTTAAGTGGCCTCCGCTCCGCCCCCGGCCTCCGTCTCTTTTGGCCGAGGCAGCGGCTCTGCCGCTGCCTCGCCCAGTTTACCCCGGCGCCGGTTTTCCGGCTTCTTCGGGGCGGCCGCTTCTGGCCGCCCAAGATGGCTGCCGGGTACCGGCGAGCGTGTCTCCCTTGCCCTGTTCTGCGCCTGCGCTTTGCGCAGGCGCAGAACAGGGCAAGGAGGCACGGACACACGCTTGGTGTCCGTCCACGGACAGACACCAAGCGTTTTATTAGAGAGGATAAACAGCACCTTGTATTTCACTCTGAAACATATCGGCAGCTAGTGCAGTTCTTTTAAGATCAGTTTTATATGGTCTCTTCGGGTTATCCCAGAGACCAGTCTGGCTGCCACATTCTGAACCAACTGTACTTTCCAGACTATGTACAAAGTCAGCCCCACATACAATGCATTACAGTAGTCAAGCCTGGAGGTTACCAGCATATATACGACTTTCCTTCAGTTTCATTTGCCCCCAGAAATGGGTAAATAGGAACAAAGGAAGCTGCCATATACAGAGTCAGACCATAGGTCCATCTCGCTCAATATTGTCTACACAGACTGGCAGTGGCTTCTCCAAGGTTGCAGGCAGGAGTCTCTCAGCCCTATCTTGAGACAGTAAATCTCTTCTGGAAAGGTTTGTATGGTTATGTGCAAAAAGACAAGTGTATCTCTTCTAAACAGCAATGGGACAAATTATGGAAATGGACGTTGGACATAACGCCCCCCCTCCACCGATTACCTGATGTGCCTTGTAATCCCCCATCCCCGAGTTACAGTACTGCCTGCTTATAGTTTATAACCCTGTGGGTTTCCAAACCCTTGAGCGTAAATCTTTGTAGATATATGATGTACAAACAACCACTTTGTATATAATTGTGCTTTGGCAATGTACTGTATGCTTTGGTAGTTTGTTGGTTCAATAAAAAAATCTTGTCCTTTTAAAAAAAAAATAAAAAAAAATCTTGTCCTATCTTGGAGATGCCAGGGAGGGAACTTGGAACCAAGATGCTCTTCCCAGAGCAGATCCATCCCCTGAAGGGAATATTTTATAGTGTTCACACATATAGTCTCCCATTCATATGCAACCAGGGCAGACCCTGCTTAGAGAAGGGGACAAGTCATGCTTGCTACCACAAGACCACCTCTCTTGTAACTGATGTATCAGCTGGACAAATTATATTAAAAATTTGCTTAGCTGTATCAAATACTGAAATGCGAGAATATTCAGCACAGCCTTCTAGAGTCCATCTCATGCACAACTCCCATGCATTCTAAGAAAATTATGAAGGAACAGTGACCAGGGATTATGACCTTTCTTTGTCCAAGTTTACAATCACTTCCTGTCAACCTGAGAGTCTCCGACTCTTCCTACTAAATAAGTTGTATTGCCTAACAGTCTCTCCATTGGTGCTTTCCTTACACAGCATTCTCGTCCGACAATTGTTCTTTACATCCCAATCAGTGGTGTTGCACTTCACTGATTTTAATAACTGTTCTAATATTTCCACTCAAAATTGTGCCTAATTATATATTGCTGTTGTATTCTCAGCACAAGCTATTTGATACAGATTAACCCGCTGGGACAAATACTTTGCAGCAACTACCTTTAAACGCCTTTTCAAATTAAAATAATAGCAGTCTGAAAGAGAGTTAAGTTCAATTTTAAAAAAAAATAACTAAAAGCTTCCTTCAAAAAGTGTACTGGAAGCATATAGCCACCATTGCAGCCTTTCTATGAACTCAAGCACTGAAGAAGGGAGGTGAGGCCTGATCCTCACATACCATGTTCAGCTGCTGCCCTGAGTTGCGGCCTTCCAAAGGCAAAACTCTCACTGCCCTAATGGGAGGAGGCAAAATCCAGCCAGGTGCCACTACTGCTGCCTATTATTCTAACATCACATGACACACCAAGGAAGCCCTTCAGAGCTGACCCAAGCCCAGGGTTTGCTTTCCCCTCCAATATCCACAACTCTGGACTAGTCCAAACTAATTTGTGAAATCCAGCTCCTCCCTCTGTGCACTGTAGTGCTTCTTAAGGCTCTATCCCCCAGAGGGTTTGGAGGCCCAGGCCCTGTACTTTTGTTAGTTACAAAGAAGTGGAATTTGATGTTGTGGTGTTTTCCTCTTCATAGTGATGTGAAGATGGGGAAAGCTGCACCTGTTAGAATTTCCCATTCTTAATGACCAAGACCCTCTCAGGCAGTGGATTTGGAAGGTGTAAACCACCACTGCTAGCTCTCTGGTTCACGGTAGGGATGTGCTCGGAACTGGTTTCGAGGACCTTCATGGGTCTCTGAACTGGTTCAACTGGCAGGTGGTTCTGTTGGTTCAAAGGCGGGGAGGTGCAGCTTTAAGGGCAGAGGAAGAGTGCATGTCGGGCGTGCCAAATACTTCCAGGAATAGTTCCAGGAAATGGGGGCCATGGGGCAGCAGGGAGGTATGCTGCCGCCCTGAAAAGCTTTACTGAAATTGGATGCCGGGGGGGGGGGGAAGCGGCAGGAGGAATAAGTGAACTCTCCCCCACCCTTAAAGCTGCACCCTCCCACCTTTGAGCCTCGCCCGCCTGGTTCCGTGCACATCCCTAGTTCACAGTGCTCCAGTTTCCCTTGTCTGGCCATTTCTTTTCTACCATCAGATCACAATCGCTTCTGTCCCTAGGCCAAGGTTTTGCTTCAGCTTGTTTCTTCTTGGCTGCTCCTTTCTTTGTGCTCCCTCCATTAGGCTTACCCCTTAGGTTCTTATTTTTCAGTCCACCGTCTGCACTTCTTCCTTCATCTTGCTTCGACATTCACTGTATCTTGTCTTTCCTATCACCTGGGACCAATTCCCAACGAGCCCACTTATATCCATCCGAGGGTGCGCAGAATGTTTCAGTGTCAAAATGTTTCAACTCAAAACAGGCCATTTAGAGTTTTTCGAGCTCAAAACAAAACACCCTTTAAATAAAGGGGCTGTTTCGAGCTCGAAACAGTTTTCCTTCCTGATTGGTTTTCTGGCACCTGATTCTGATTGGCTTGTGATCTCCTTGCTTCTTGTTTGTCTTGTTATCATACAAATCAAGTGCTGATATGGGCAACTGTACCCCCATTGGCTGAGGGGAGGGAAGTCAAGGAGGGAGTTTCAAAATGTATTTAAAGGGATTGGGAGGCAGAGAGAGTCCTTATAGTTCTTGTCATGCCAAGAGTCTAGAAGCTTTGTTTCTTGTCAGACCATCTTTTACTATCTCTATGAGGTATAATTCCCCATGCCTTCCAAGTGGAGAGTTTTTCCCCCTCAGGTTTTTAGGGTTTGGGATTTTTTTGATAGTCTGGAACCTACCACGAAAATGGCATGTTTTAATCTCTTGTGGTTTGGTCTGGGAGTTTCGTGTCAGTGAGTGAGTGAGTCAGTCAGTCAGGCCCAAGCAGCTGCATAATATAAATTCAAGCCAGGGTGGTGTAGGGTCTACAGCAGGCCTGTAGAACTTGTGACCAATCATCCCAATGCAACTCACCAACTGAATGGATGCCCACTGATGGGGTTTAATGAACCTTCTATTTCTGCTGCCTGCCTGGGACTGCAAAAAATGAAAACAACCTTGCTCTTTGGAGAAAAGTGAAGATAATTAATACATTTATAAGTCATACTCAGCAGAAAGAAGTCTTACAGTAATTTGCTAAAACAGACTCCACCCTATTGAGTTCTGGGTTGTTCTGTTTCAATCTGACAGAAGCCCACTTCTTCCCAAAAATACAAATTGGGGAGGGATATCTACCTACATAAGTAACGTTGGAATGAGATCTGGCTCAATTTCTGAAGTACTGAATTACAAATTCCACATGGGGAAATGTCTGTGCAGAGTATGGCCTCTGGTCAAGATTCTTGCATGTTGCCCCCCACCCCCCAGGGCCGGATCTCTCTCAGCCAAGAGTGATTCATCTGCAAATGTGCAGACAGTTCATGCAAAAATTTCCAGTGATCATGGGGTGGAACCTCTTTCTTATCCTGCATGCAATATGCCTTCTTGTTCTTTTATCACCCCAAATCATTCTTTTATTCACCAAATCTTGCTGCCTGTAAGGGCTGTTTCATACATTACATTTTTTTGGGGGGCGGGGGGTACATCTAAGATGTGTAAAGAAAGAGTGCACTTAAAAATCTAAAGTATGATTGTTATAGTTAGGTGTCTGAAAACATACAATTCACACAAGTATACTCATCAGAAAATCAAGACTGGTTGCAGCTCCCTGATTAATGTAAACAAAGTAGCAAATCCAGATTTGCCACATGTAATGTGTGAAATAGCCTTAAAATAATTTACTCATACCCCTAGTCCCATTAAGCACATTGCTCCTTTTCAGAAAGTGCTGTGATACCAAAAAAGCTCAACTAGAGATTCAGAATCAAGTATGAAAACTGAGCAAATTAATGCCCCCCCCAATAAATAAATGTACACTCTACATAAACACAATTTGCCTCATTTATGTTGCTCCCATGTCCGCTCCTAAACAATTTTCCTCAAGAGTAGATGTGCCAAAGCACCACATGGAGTCCCAACAGAGCACACATGATAAATAAAGACCTCTGAGATTCAAGTAAAATCAATGTATGGAGCCCCTGGTGGCGCAGTGGTAAAACTGCCGCCCTGTAACCAGAAGGTTACAAGTTCGATCCTGACCAGGGGCTCAAGGTTGACTCAGCCTTCCATCCTTCCGAGGTCGGTAAAATGAGTACCCAGAATGTTGGGGGCAATATGCTAAATCATTGTAAACCGCTTAGAGAGCTCCGGCTATAGAGCGGTATATAAATGTAAGTGCTATTGCTATTGCTATTGCTATTGCTATTTAGAGATATGACAACACACTTTTTGATTTCTTTAATTGACTCTTGGGATCCCATGGATTATTTCAATAGATTTTTTTTTAAAAAGTAGATACCCTTCATTATATTTCCCCACAACCTACCCATTATAATTATTTTCAAATAATTTCTTAAAATGCCCTCTTGGATTCTGTGTCAATTCATGATTATTCCTTGAGGTCACTATCATATGAAGGAGCTTAAGCTGGAAAGAAAGATACATATTTCTCATATATGGGCAAAATGGGTTGGTGGTAAAGGAAACGTGTGGTGGTGGAGAGCTCAAACCAGTGAATGGTCGTGTCAGTAAAATGGCACATTAAATGAGAGTTCTGATGTCCTTGATTTCAACATACAATGCCCCTGTTTGAAGAACAATGCCCTTGATTTCAGGATCTAGGGAAGCTGAGAGGAAGAGCTATGTTCTATAATCCTAAAGGTTTTAATACTTTTATATTTGCAGCAAAATGTCAGACCATGTTAATTCTATGCATTAACAACAAGGGATTCAAGCAATTACCAACCACTCAAACTATTACTCTCTTGTAGTTTTTACTTTGCACATGTGCCAAGACATGCACACTAGCAAACTTTCACTATGAAAGGTGGCGGGTGGGTGTTCCTCAGGACTGTCATCATATTTTGTTTGGCTCCATACACAGTATACTTTATTCACTGCTTCTCCACACACCTTATCCCTATGTATGGATGTGTGTGTCTGTGTGTGTATACAAACACACACGTTACTCACACCCACATACACAAGCACTGCAGTGCAGTGTATGTGCAGCAAAATTAAACCATGGAACTGGAGGACTGGTGTGCTTAATAGCAAACATTTTTTTATTCTGCTTTTTGTAAAACAAACCTAAACTCAAAAGTAGTTTAGCAGAGCTATTTATAACAGCCAATGAGATAATATTGTTCTATCAAATCAAAACACCAGAATACTGTATAGCCAGCCATATGGATTACTCTTGGACTCTGTAACTTGGAGCAGGGATTTAGCCATGAAGAATGGTTCAAAGTTCTGTTTATTTGTCAGGGCAAAAGATTATGGAAGTCTTGCTCTATTCTTCAATTTAAGGTAATCACACACAGTTTGTGGAGCCAAATAACCAAGCCAGACCCTAAATTAAAACACCCAGCAACAAAACAAATGAATTGGCCTGAAATGAATTGTCTTATCACATTAAACTAATTTTAATAATGTGATTTAAGCATGAGTACTCTCTGCAATTCTTTTTTATCCATAATGGGTAATTGAGCGGATGCTATTTTGCAGTAGCTAATATAATTTGGTTCCACCTCCTTAAAAGGGCCAACTGCCGTCTCCTTTGAAGACCACAGTGCATCCCTGAACTTGAACAGTTCACATTCCCCTACAATTCCTTTATCTACATATCTACAGAGGCTGTTGGTGTTTGCTGCAGCTGAGCTGCTCTGCACAGATTTCCTTCTCAGTATGTGGGTGTGTTGGAGGGGAGAAGTGTGTTAATTATACAGAGAGATGGAGACGAGCCAGACAGCCCCTCTGGTGAACTGTCTCATGCATGCATGGCCTACTTCCTGCTGTTCTGCTGCTAGAGGGATCACCTGTTGGTTCTGGCATCCGCTCAAACTGGGGCCTAACGGAAATGACAGAATCAGCTAGAAACGAGAGCCAGCTCATACTCCAGCTACCTCCAAACGAGGGAAGTACAAAATCAGATGACTGCGGTGTGACCTAGCCATTTCACACAGGAGCCCAATGGCAGGAAATGGTAGAAAGAAGAAACAGAAGACCACTACTTATATTTGGCTTTGGTCTTTGCTGAGAGAGACAAGTAACAGTAATCTCAATAACGATAAAAGCATTATGGATGCTTTTTACATTAGTGAGTGCCCAGAGACTAACAGCCCAGGACCTCACACTCCCCAGTCACCCTTTCCAGTTGCACACAGAGGAATGCCCTTCCTTCGATTTGTGGAAATAAGACCACATCTACCTTCCTGAAACTGCACATCTCCTGCTCTAGGTAACTTGACTGAACTCTGTACTGAGTGGCTTCGAAACAGTAACCACATCTTCCTATTTGCCCCTTGTTTGCAGCACCTTCCGTGGGCCAGTAGGTGGGCCAAATGTAAAGAAGGACAGGGTTCCTGTGTCTTGAATACTTCAAGGACTTTCAGCATGTGCAGCTTTCCTAGTTTCTGCATGGCAAGCTGCACCTGCCAACACTCTCTTTCCCACATAACCCGATCCTCCTCCACATCTCCTTCAGGCAGCTGCAGGCTCCCTCCCTTAGTGTTTTTAACAAACAAATGAAGACATATCTTTTTAGAGAGGCCTTTTAATATCGTATCTTCTGCTTTTATCTGGTAAGTATTAAACTATATTAAAAGGCCTCTCTAAAAAGATATGTCTTCAGTTTGTTAAAAACACTGAGGAAGGGAGCCTGCAGCTCTACTGCTTGGGGCAGCTTACAACATTGATAAAATAATACAACATAGGATTAAAAAAATGAATAAGGTTAAAAAGCGGTGGGCTACACATATATTTTAATAACAGACAGACAGAAAAATAAATAAAAATATAATACCATTCCCCTGAAGAAAGATTAGGGATCATAAGAGTATATAGTCCAGCATCCAGTTTCACACATTGGCCCAGCAGACACCTCTGAGAAGCTACACGGGCAAGAGGTGAGGGCATGGTCACCATGATGACCACTCAAGCTGGTGTCTGCACATGCTCAGATGCCATTTTTTTATTATTATTATTACATTTATATCCCGCTCTTCCTCCAAGGAGCCCAGAGCGGTGTACTACATACTTGAGTTTCTCTTTCACAACAACCCTGTGAAGTAGGTTAGGCCAAGAGAGAAGTGACTGGCCCAGAGTCACCCAGCTAGTTTCATGGCTGAATGGGGATTTGAACTCGGGTCTCCCCGGTCCTAGTCCAGCACTCTCACCACTACACCACGCTGGCTCTCAATTTCCTTCTTGACGCAGGGAACTTTTTGTTCCCAAGCAAGACGCAGCTGGGCAGTGTGGCCTTTCCAAACAGACAGCCCAGGCTGCTTAATACTAACAATGCCACGCTGGGGCAGCGGAGGAGCAATAAAGGGGCAGGTAAGATCTGCCTTCTCCCTGTTAAAGTGACAACTCTCCACCCCCCACCCACCCCCACCCAGATGTGCATGAAATGCTTTGTGCACAACCCTGGTTAGTCTCTCCTGTCTAATCTCAGTCTGCTGTGCAGCTGTTAAAGGCCCAGGAAACAAGGTGTGTAATAAGCTTATCCAGCCCTCAAACCCACATTGTCTCCAGAGCAATCCCTAGCTGAGGCAGTGTGACCCATTTATAAGGACTTTGGTTTTCGATGGTGTTGTGAATCTGGAAATAGTATTTCCAGTGAAGGAAAACTGTTTGCCTCCACTGATAATACCTCCGTTCAGAAGAGGAAGCCTGGAAATGCCCATACAACTGGGAAAAAGGAAGGTGGTATTAAAAACAACAACCTGGGGAGGGCCCACAGCTCGGTGGTCCATAAAGTTTTTTATCCTATCAAATGGCTGAGGCCAAACCCTCAGGACAACTTTATGCTTTAGCATGTGTCTAATCCATTGGAGGCTGCTCAGTATGCAAACAAATGCACTTGTTAAGAAGGGAAACTTAAGACTTACCGTAAATCAGGAGAGGAGGGGGGGGCTTGCTTCAACCCTTCCTCCCTGCTGCTGGAGACTCTTCTCTCCCATAATTGGCCAGAAAAGGTGACAATCAGGCTATCCTGTCTTCTGATTGTTTGGAGGGTCCCCTAAGCATCCTTACCCCAATGGAAAACTACACAGGCTGATTACAACAGCCTATGTATTTTTTCCACTCCTCTCCCGCAGATGGGGGGGTGGGAGGTAAAAGGAAATACACAGGCTGATTGTCACAGCCTGTGTATTTATTATTTTAAAGTTTGTTTTTCCTTGAGGGGTGGGCAATGCTTTGAGGAGCCCCCAAACAATAAAAAGACAGGATAGCTTGACTGGCACCTTTTCTGGCCAATCATGTGAGAGAGGATGCTCCAGCTGCAGGGAGGAGGGGCTAAAGCAAGTTTCCTTCTCTTCAGAGAAAATGGCTCTCTCTCTCTTTTCTGAATAAGTCGTAGGTTTCCCTTCTTAATGAGTGCATTTGTTTGCTTGGTTGTTCCCCATTTGCCCTTACTGACTGTTCATGCCCAGTGGGGTTTTCTTTTCTTTGCATTTCCCCCATTCTGGGTACCCCTGTTCCCTTTTGTTGCCCAATGGGTTTTTCTTCCCTCCCTACTCCAGCTACTTCTTTTGCCTTCTGTTGCCCAGTGGGTTTCTCTCTCTTTTTTATGCACCCCATCCCCTGCCACTCTAGCTACCCCTATCCCCTTCTGATGCCCAGAGGTCTTTTCTTTTCTGCATGGCCCTCCCCATTCTAGCTACACCTTTCCCCTACTGTTGCCCAATGGGGTGTTCTTTTTTCCCTTTGCATCACCCTCCAGATACCCCTTTTCTTGCCCAGTGGTGTTCTTTTTCCTTCCATCTCACCCCCACCCCCAGATAGCCCTCTTCCCTTCTCTTGCCCAGTGGGTTTTTCCTTTTATTCTTCTTTAATCCTTCACCTCCCAACTACTCCTTTCCCCTTCTATTGCTCACTGGAGTTTTCTTTCTTTCTTGCATTCCCTCTACCCCACCCCCCTTCCCTTCTCTTGCCTGGCTGGTAGTATTTCTGGGTGGAGATTTTGCTGTGCGCTTGATATAAGAAAAGACTGGGAGGAGCTATTCATGTGTCACAAGCTGGCTGGGCTTACCCAAGCAGCTCATGTTGTCTAGAGCAGTGTTACTTAACCACCGGCCCACGGACTGGTGCTGGTCCACAAGGTGTTGGGTACCAGTCCATGAGGCATCACTCATAAAAATCAACCCCCCCCCCAAAAAACAATTTTGGGCTGGCGAGGGCCAGTGGGAGTTCTCCGGAGCTTATTTCCAGGCAGCCCTCGCTGCTGGATAATGTTCATTTCGCTTCCTCAAAATGAACATTATCCAGCAGCAAGGGCTGCCTGGAAATGAGCTCTGGAGAGCTGCCCAAAATTGTTTTTCTTGGGGGGGGTGACCCCCTTACTAACTGCTGGTCCAGGAAACTGCACACGGATAATGTACCGGTCCATGACTAAAAAGGCTTTGAGAAACACTGGTCTAGAGCACAGCTAGCCCTCTGCTTCCAGCTGTTCCAGACTTGTTTAATCCAGCTCCTGTACCCAGGTCTCTAGTGAGGTAGAGAGAATGAAGTAGAGAGAACCTACAGTTCATTCTAGCTCAGTAGGCGATCATGTGCATAACCACCCCGAGTAGCTTGACTCCCACCTGTCCTGTCATCATTTTAGGCAGAGAACTAAAGGGGAAGGAGCAGCCACACCGAGCGGAGCAGCTGCAATACTTAGAGCAGCCACTCCGCTGCTCACACATTGCACCATGGCTCCCGGAAGACCCAATGTGAGTTTCCCCCCTCCCGCTGGTGCTCTGCTGCTCGCTGCCCCAGCACTTGTGTCGGCACATGAGTGATGCAGTTTTGAGGACCCTCTTGCTTGTCTGCAGGGAGGCAAGTAGGAGCCTACCCCCTTGCAGCAATCCCCAAGCACCAGTAATCTGGCCATGGGAATGTCTTGAGTGACTCAAGCTTGCTAGCCCACCCAGCTGTGAGCAGTTGTGCAGGTCAGCCTGCTGTGGGAAAGTGTTTGCACTGGCACTGAATGGGGTGCTTTATGTTCTAAGAAAGTGTGTGTGGTGGGGAGCTCCCAAGGGATTAATAAGTGAGATGTACTAAAATGAATGACAAGAATGTCCACTGAAAACAGCAGATGCTCTCTGAAGGTCCACTGGAAATACCTGGGAGCCATGAATACCAAGTGACATGCTTGGTCTCTTTAGAAATAAATGCATTAATTTTTAGTATATCCTATCGTAACAGAGTAAGACACGATAATAGCAAAGTAAGGCACATAAAACAATAAAAATCAAGGGTAACATAAAAAAGAGCCAGCAACTATTGTATGACAAAGATTATGACTAGTTTCTCTTCAATTCTGCAGTGACCAGCAGCTGCCACTCCCAGGCTCAGTGCCTGACATCTCCAATTTAAAGGGTAACAGAGCTGGGGGAAACCTTTGCCTGGGACCTTGGAGAGCCACAGCCAATTAGAGCAGATAGCACTGGGCTAGATGGACCGAGGGGTTAAGCCAATAAAAAGCAGCTTAATAGGGTAATGTTCCCATCTCAGATATGTTAAACTAGAGCAGAGATGTGTACAGGGCAACAAGATTCTTGTATCTCAGCTGTATGTTCAGATGGAACATGTCATGTAGGGGTGAGGAAATCTGCACCTGCTGAAATTCCCTCTTAAAGGATGCAGGGGCCCCATTACCCTGGCTGGCATAAATCTGCTCACTCTAGCTGACACAGAGAGGTAATTAATAAGTATAAGCCTGTGATCATACACTTCCTTTGTACACTTCAATTCTGAAAGCCAAGCACTATGTACTCCCCAGGATCTGCTTGTTAGCCAAAGATGCAGCAACCAACACTGTTATAATTTTGAGTATAATTTGCTAATTTGTTCAAACATGTTTTGGCAAAAAAAAAAAAAAAAGAAAGAAAGAAAGAAAGAAAGAAGGAAGGAAGGGAGAAAAAGAAAAGAAAGAAAGAAAGAAAGAAAGAAAAGCTAATGTTGAGATATGGTTTAATGCACTTTCAAAAAGAGCTCCTAGAGAGCCTTATTTTTTTATTCTCCCCTGGTTAGGCTTATTAAAGTCAGAGGAAAATGCCAAAATTAAATGTTTACTAAAGTCATAGGAAAACACCAAAATTACTTCTCAAAAACAGAAGGTTTTTCTTTTCCAGCAGCATTGGAAAGGCACCCTTGAGCCTGTTTCTTTCAGAGAGAGCACTTCATGAATATTCAATGAATATTCATTCCCAGTTCCCAACACTAAAGGATCAGTTCTTCAAAACTTCACAGTATCCTAGCAGGATACTACGAAATTTGCTTTTCCAGGCTGCCAAATGGCTTACTTCACACTATGCTGCATTTGCACGTTGCTTCCGGCAGCCAGGCAGGTAACCAGGAATAAAGCCCTAGCAGAAGAAGTGAGCACAACTTCATTTGTCTGTCATGAATTATGCAGGATCTCTTGAATCCTGCACCTGCACAGAGGCAGGAAGCTTGCAAATAATTATTATCCCTCTTTTCCTGGGTTATAGAGGCTGAGGGTTCAGCTAAGGGTTAGAAAAACCCAATTCTGGAATGAACAGTTCTGGTTGGTGTGAACAGTAACCAATTGGGGGTGGGGGGAGAAAAGGCCCACTGCCACTATGTAACAGGTAGAAAACACTGTGTTGAAATACAGTACAGCTTTTCAAGTTGGTAATCCAGAGCACGGTTTTTCAAACCTACCTTCAGGAAACCCTTTCCACAGCGATATGTCTGCTATGGAACTCCTGAGAAGCTTTCAAGGAACGCTAAGCTTCTCTGGAACACAGTCTGAAAAACCACTGTTCCAAAATATATGGACACAGAGGTTCACAGAGTTGACTGTATGTACAGAGTTATTGCCAAAGAATGCATGGAATACTGGCTCCATTGAGTGCGATTTACGTATTCACATTCCTAGCTCTCTGTACTGCCTGGGTTTTAAAGGAGTAACAAATTGAACTGAAAATATCCAGACTGAAGAAAAAGTAGATATAATCCTACACCTTTAAAATCTGAACTCTGACCTCCAAATATCAGCCTAAATAACAACAACAACAACAGACAATAATATTCAGCCATCCCAGGTCCTTGGGAAGGACTCGATGTCTGGATGAAACAAACCAGTCAATAACACCTGTCTGACTGTGTAAACAGGAAATAATAATATCATCATCATCATCACAAAATACAAAGATCTACAAATTGAAATTGAAAGGCTGTGGCAGAAAAAGACCAAAATAATCCCAGTGGTAACTGGCGCCCTGGGTGCAGTTCCAAAACAACTTGAAGAGCACCTCAACACCATAGGGGCCACAGAAATCACCATCAGCCAATTACAAAAAGCAACTTGACTGGGAACAGCCTATATTTTGCGACGATATCTATAATAACCAATAGTACTGATGATAAAATTCAGCCATCCCAGGTCCTTGGGAAGGACTCGGTGTCTGGATAAAACAAACTAGTCAATAACACCTGTCTGACTGTGTAAACAAGAAATAATGATATGCTTGCATAGGTTGTTCCATCTTGGAATCATACACTACAAGTATCTAGCAGGATGAGTCTTGATTTGTGTTTCTTTTTTAAATGACTTGTGCAATATATTAACCATTTTTCCTTTTAAAAGCTTAAAGCACTTACTCATATTTCAAAATATGTATAAATGTAATATAATGCAAGTATAGAAATACGTAGCTAGGCAGACCAGAATTATTATTCTTTTTAAGAACGAGAGTTGTTCTAAAAGTGGCTGCACAGATGTAGTGGCACCACTGAGAAGGTTTTACCTCAAGCTCACACAGATCTTATTTTTACTAGCAGATGATGCCACCTAGAACAAAGCCTTCTCATCTATCCCCAGGAAAGAGTAGACACAAGGTATTCCCAAGGCTATGCAGTACCCAAACTTATAACAGAGCACAGCAACACTGCAGAATGACTAGGGGTGTGCACAAACTGTGGTTTGAGCACTGGTTCAGCACCGTGGGGAAGGATGCGGGAGCTTTAAGAAAGAGGAGAGCAGGTCCTTCCCTGCTCTCTGCTGTCCCATGCAGCTTCCTGCTGAGGTAGCCCTCATCCCAAGTACCCCTGCGCAGTGCCAGCATGTACATGGCATCTGCACAGGCACCATGTGAGTGATCAGCATGGTGTTGCTAACTGCGCAAATGGCACCCGCGCATGAGCAATGCTGTGTGAGTACTCAGGTAAGGACCTGCTCTCCTCTTTCTTAAAGCTTCCACTCTCTGCTCCCCTCCCTGTTGTGCCGAACCAGTGCTCAAACCGCAGTTCATGCACACCCCTAAGTATGACTTCCACTTCCCCAGTCAATTATTATTAGATTTGTTAGCATGCTATATTTATACATTTCTTTCCTCTCAAGAGCACGTGGTCAGTTTTTGACTTCACCATCTCAGCTTTCAAGGCAGGAGGTTGTGGGGGCAGGGGAGGAAGCACTGAATCTTTAGCTCATGGGTCTCAAATGCAGCTCTCCTGCCACGTTGACCCACAATCCCATCATCAATGGCTACCGGCCATTGTGAATAGGGATTTTGGAGGTTATAGTACAACAGTTGTTAATGAGCTGCAGTTTGAGACCCCTGCTTTAGATAAAACTCAAGATCTATATAATAGTCAAAGGAATTGTTAATGGATTTTGTCAATTAAATATAAGAAGCACTCTAGGCTTTGAATGGTTTCCAGGTGCACAGGGCTTACTTAATGGGTATGGAAAGGGCTGACCCAAAGATAAATAGTGCCCTGGGTAAGGGGTGCCTTTGGTGCCCCCTATGGTAATTTACAGAAGTTCAGTTTTGTAGTTAATGCCCAACACAAAAGCATCAGTTCTTAAACTGTCACAGTACCCTAGTAGGATACTATGGGACTGGTTTTTCAAAGCAGTCAAATGCCAAATGCTAGAGCGAGAAAGGCAAGTTGCATACACCTGACAGGGTTAAGGCTGGGCAAGACAGTTCTGCAGTTTCAATTTTGCCAGCAATGGCTGCATTTTGCAGCTTAATGGCAAGAAGTAGTCTTGAGGAATTGCAAGGGCATTCAGGCGCGTTTAAAGAATTGATGCTGCTTCAAAGACTAGCATTGCCTGTTTAGGTCTCCGTCTGCTCAAACTGTGTATTTGTAAATAAACAAATATTCTAAAGAACACAACTAAATATCCAGTATTCTTTTATGACATAGAAACTTACTCTGTAAAAGACTGCCTCCCTGGGACAACTTTCAGTTTTAGGGAATTGGGGAGCACAAAAATCACCACCAAAAAAACAAACCACCAAAACAACAACACCAAACAATCCCCCCAAAACTCTGCATGTAAAGGGGGATGGTTTAATTATATGGTATTGCCATCTTTAGGAATAGGTGAAATTTAACTAAAAATTAAATTGTAGCTAGTATGACCTTGATTGTAAAGGTGGCATTTCAACCTAGATTTAACCTTCCAGATTGTTTGGACAGATATAGGCTTGCTGCTTTTGTTTGTCAGTAACAGGAGCATAATTTTTACTTGGATTTAATTATACTTGAAATTACCAATTAAGTTTCCAAATGTTTGGCTCTATTTGTCTGCTTGTGATTTAACTCTTGTGTACTATAATGACCCATTGGCCTGGCAACAGCCTCGAAACTAGCATGAGGAGGCTCACACAGGCAACTGGCAAACAGCAAACTATTTGGGCTAAGTAAGGGTCTAACTACATGCTCATTAAAACAAGTATCACAGACCCCCCCCCCCCTTTTGGCTAAAGGAAAATCAGCTTGAGGAAGTGATATGGAGTAAAATAGTAGTAGGGGAAGGAAAGATTTTGCCATTGAATCAGTGTAGACTCCTAGCGATCACAATCCATGTGATTTTCTTGGTAGAATACAGGAGTGGTTTACCAGTGCCTCCTCCCATGCAGTATGAGACAAAGCCTTTCAGCATTTCCCTATATCCCTGCTGCCCAAAATAGGTGACTACAAATGTATTTCCTAGGCACAGTGTGGGAAGCACACCGGTGGCGATTTGAACTCACAGCCTCTTACACTCTAGGCAAGCTGCTTTCCCCACTGCGCCACTGCTTAACTCTTTCCCTGCCTTCCACATCTTTGCTCCATATCATTCCCAAGCTTCTTCCTCCACCAGCGTTTTGTGGGTTTTCAAATGCATATTTGCCTTGGCAGGCAAATAACCAGACCCTGGCCTGGTGAAAAGAAGCTTGAGAGGAGGTGATTTGAAGCAGAAAAGTGGAGAGAAGAGAAAGGGTTAAGCACCGCTCCCATTTCTCCACTTCAGATTGTCCTCTCCAGAAGGCTGCATTTCCTTAAAAGAAATGGCTGTCAGGGTTCTGTTACATGGGTTTTCTGTGTAGCATGTAATTAGGCCCTCAGGGATATGTGGGGTCCAGGGCAAAATCAGAGTAAACTCTGAACCTCATCTACAATTATAAATACGACATTCCCTGCCCAGGCGTGCTCGCACGCACACACAGTGCCATGTCCTTTCACTTGCTAAAACCAACACACTTTTCAGTTACACAAACCTGCTCATTAATCAGAAGTGCCTAAGCATCCTTCTTTGATTAGTTCAGGAGAACTGATTTGCATTTACTGATCATGAAATCCTTTTAATCTCTTATTCCAGCAGAATAAGTCAAACACTGGTGTTAAGTATCTAAGATGGTAAATCAATCCTGATCAAACCTTCATCTTCCTGGGACTTTCTATGCTTAAAATGAGTCGATTCAGGTCTCTTTCAGTACATAATTGCATGATTGGTCCTACTTTGTTGCTATCTCATTGCTTTCCAACAACAGGTTCTTTGAAGTCTTGGGGGGGGAGGGCGGGGAGTTTCCAATCAGGCATGTAAATGCATTTTATTCCTTGATGCTTGTTCATGCAGCATCATTAATCCTCAGCATGAAATCAATAGGCTTAAAATGCTTAATCACATCAAAATGCAATGTACAAATCCATGCAGATGACTTTTGGTGTACTAGGCATAGAAATAAACAGCATTTATAGACAGGCTGCCTTCTGATCAGGAAAAAAAAAGCCCCACTTGTCTATCATAGGAATATAAATGAATTCATTTTCTTTCTCTCTCTCTCAGTGGCTGACATGCAGTACAGCCTGATGAGAGTGGAGCAAGAGTTCTGCCCTTTCAAGCAGCCAGTAAAGCTAATTGCATGTGAGGCTTGGCTTGCAGTGCTGGGTGGGCGGAGGAAGGTGGAGGTGTGATTTTTGTTTCTCCCCCCCTCCCCACAAAAAAACCCTTTCTCTACCAGGAATATGTCCCTGAGGATTGTGCCCCCTTTGTGGGAAGGAAAGAGATGCTAAAACTGCATTACCATTTTGCTGTGCCCATGCAGTGCTGCAAGCCAAGCCAAACCTCCCATGCGGCTAGTTTACTGGCTCCGAGTAGGAATGGAGCTCTTGTTCCACTCTCATCAGGCTGCACTGCATTCACCCAGTAATGTTTTCCTAGCTCCAGCTACATGGACACAACTCAGTCCTCAAAAATGTTGTGGCATTTTTGCTGTTGGGAAAAATACGAGCACTTTGATTATGTCAGTGCAGAACCAGTTTTCTGTAACATATCGTCAGTCAACATCTCAATTCTTCACTTGCTTATGCAGCGAAGTTGTGCTTGTGCAAGACAATCATGTAGCTGTACTGAATCACAGGGATTTTCAGAACTGTACCTTTGTGCTCTTGCAGGGAACTTGTGCAAAAGGTCCCTGCAAAATATGAAGCATGCCACATGTTGTGCATTTTGTTGCACAAGGGCAAACATAGTTGAACTAGCACATTAGTCTTGAATGCAAGTTCCAGACTCAGCATAACTAGCTAGTGCAACATTATTGCACTAGTGCAACGTCCTTGTGCAAGCACAGCATTAGTCAGCATCTCGGTTACTGTATCTTTCAGAGAATGGTCTGTGTGCACGTTAGGTGTGCGCGTTAAGTATATTTTGTTGGGCTGCAACACATAATTGAATCATTAGTTAGTCAGTACAAAATCTTTTGATCTATTAGTTGTGTTAATTTATTTTAATGCAAGTATTTAGAGAAAGAGTTCCAATCTTTGGTTCTGCAGTTGTTGGACTACAACTCCCAACATCCTCTGCCACAATGGACATTCACCTTCTGGGCCCAACATCAACACAACAGGTGTGAGGAAAAGCAGGATATGAATAAGCTGATGTAAGACCCAGCCTCTTGTCATGCAAGTTATTTTACTCTTAATCCTCCTCCCTAACTCCCAACATGGCAGGTTTTACACCCTCAAGCCTCCAGATTCCAAGTATGATCTACCATATTCTGTTCCTTGGTCTACTATGGATACTTTTTTCCGGTTCAACATGTGCAGGAGGGGAGCAGTATTTTTTGCCCAGCAGATGCAATGATTGCAAGGACATGACCAAACGTCAGTTAGTTGAAAATGCCTTTGTACATAGTTCGAAAACTTCAGTTAGTTCAAAATGTGGCAGCCAGATTGGTCTCTGGGGTAACCTGGAGAGACCATATTATGCCTGTTTTAAAACAGTTACAGTGGCTGCTGATATGTTTCTGGGAAAAATACGAAGTGCTGGTTATTACTTTTAAAGCCCTGAATGGCTTAGGTCTGGGTAACCTTAGAGAGCACCTTCTTCTGCATGATTTCCACCACACGTTAAGGTCATCTGAGGAGGTCTGTCTCCAGTGACCACAGGTGCATCTGGTGGCAACCCAGAGGCAGGCCTTCTCCTTAGCTGCTCCTGGGATGTGGAATGCACTCCCGGAAGAAATTCATCATTTCATGGTTTGGCCTGGCCTTCCATGGTTTTTAAATTGTTTTAACTGTTTTAATTGTTAATGGTTTTATTCTGTTTTAAAATTGTTCTGTAATGATTGTTTTAAAACAGATTTTATGCTGTCTTATATTGAAAGAGTAGAAGAGGACGACCAGCAGCAAAGTGGATGGACTCGGTTACGACAGCAATGAATGCACCATTGAGAGACCTTAAAGGCCAAGCTGAAGACAGATCATCCTGGAGAGAATCTATCCATGTGGTCACTAAGACTCAACACTGACTTGACAGCACTTAATCAATCAATCAATGATTGTTTTTAAAGGGATTGATTTGTGGGTTTTGTTGTTGTGCACTGCCCAGAGCCATTTGGATAGGGTGGTATATAAAGGCAATCAATCAATCAATCAATCGGGACAATTTAGCTACACTGAGCATAAGAAAAGGGCCGTGCAGTTTAAAACATGGATGAAAATGAACATCAGCAACATAGTTCAGAAGGGGTGATGAAAAAGGTAGACATTTGTCAGTGTAAGAAAGAACAAAAATGAGAAAGTGTGAGTAATTTCAGCTCTTTGAAAGTAGTGTTCAGCAGGATGATTCAAGCCAAGCAAGCCATCCAGCCCACAACTTCCCCCTAAATACGACAATGATACAACGTGAAATGAAACCCAAAAGGCAGCTCCACAGCTGCCAATCAGAGAATGAGCCAAGCCATGAGCCAAGAAGGCAACAACAGGCTCTCGTGCCAACACAGAAAGCTGTATTCTAGAATTTGGCACCTGGATTCTGCAGCTGCCAAACACAGCCCATCTGGTAAAAGTGAGTTCGCTGTACAGCCAAAGGAAAACTGGGGTGGGGTTGGGTGAGGGGATTGAGAATGCAAAAGCAAAAAAACTGAATGTTGGACAGAGAGCATAAGGAGTGACTGAACATAAGAGATTTAATTGCATTTCTAACACAGTCATCAGGAACACCTCACACATACTTAAAAGTGGACCTAGGATCGGATTAGGTAGGAGCAAAACTTTATATCCTTAGCATGCAGATAATAGCAGTGGCTTACTCCCACTAATTCACTTTCTGAGAGGTCTCAGAGAATGGGGTAAGGGCAGTGACTGCCTCAAGATTCATGAAAACTCTCTGGTAGGTGCACAGCCACATCTAACAGAGTTGCTGGTTTTGATATGATTAAACCAAATCTAAGCTGCTGATATTTTGGCTAATATCAGAAAAGACGGATAATCTTATGTTCATTATTGGGAAGATGACACAACAAGACAAAAATGTACTTTCATTTACTCAAGAGCTACCCCTAGGGGTACAGACACTGCACCTCCCTTTATAACACATTTGACTTTGGGCCAAGCTAAGTGTTTGCTACTTCTCCTCTGCACAGGGGAGAAGCAGCATATATGTGTCAATTTGAAGACAGATCATCCTGGAGAGAATCTATCTATGTTGCTCCTAAGCGTCAACACCAACTTGGCGACACTTAATCGATCAATGTACCAATTTGCAGTAGGGGAAGTTTTCCCCTTCCCACTGCTTTCTCCTGACAAGCCCACCCTGCCACCCCCGCCTAGTGCTTGTGACAAACATGTATCTGGGAACAAAATAGCAGGAGCAGGGGGCAGGCTGCAGGAAAAAAGCAGAATGGTGGGAGAGTTAGGCCTCCACCCACCACTGTTTCTTGCTTGCTGATCTTTCCTCCACGCTCTCTGCTCTGCAGTAGATGAGGACAGCGTAGTTCCTCAAGTAGAGCAGCACAAATTGAGTCCCCCCAAGGGAGGTGGGAAAGCCATTTTAAAAGAAGAAAAGACAATGGTTTTAAAAACTTCTAAGGTTGTGTCAATATTTCATTAATAGTTTCACCATCAGTTTCAGACTAGTATGAATGGTGACCTGACATGAATTTGGTCTCTGGCTTTTCACAAGTCTGCTTAATGCATGCTGGAAGCCTATATAAACTGTGTTCTGAAAGGATGTGTGAAACGCGACCCATATTTAATTGAATTTCTATTTGACCTTATCCTAATGGTCAACACTCTAGTCAGCACATTGCCAGCAAAGCATCAGGAGCACATGAAGCAAAACATCCACAGTTATGGGTAGCCGGGCCCTTCTGAAGCTATGTCAAAGAACCCAATGACAAACCATGACACATGACCTCAGTGTGTAAGTACCTCCATTCCCTTGTGAGCAGAGCATGCAATACCTACAGGGAAGCACTGCTGCAGTCTCTTGCCCCGGAAGAATGCTGCTGCAAGGTTGGACTTTGAGGTTCCCTGCTGTCCAGTGGCTTCAATGGGACTAAAGTGGCTTGAGTACAAGAGACATGCCGCAAGGCCCAACCGAAACATTAATTGCATGGTCAGGCTGAAGTGTTTACCCATGTGTCAATTCACACAGCAGCTTTCAAATTTAAATTGAACTTTCAGCCACCACCTGTGTAATGTTAGCTCACCAGGGCTTCGGCTCTGCGGACTGATGTCCTGGCATGCTAACCTCACAGGAATAACAACATGAGTGCCCAATTTAAACATGATGTCTGTCAAGTTGAACTCACATGGATAAGCAATTTTATCCCATCAATTGTCCCAGTCAGGGATTAAGTTGGGCCCACATTATGTAGAATGAGGTGGTAGACTCATCTGTAGTAGAAATCCAAACTGTACTGCTTCAGACTGCAGGTGGAGGTAGAGAATTGCATTTTTTAATTTCCTCCCAATTTCCTCCCAACAATATCCCTGGCGGTTGCTAAATTTTGTTATACATTGACCAAACTAAGAGAAGCTAGAGCACAGCAATCGGTTACTGTCAAAGATTCCTGATTTTATATATTTGATGACATTTTAGACTTTGTTTCCATTATTTTCTTTTTACTGTGTATATTCTGCGTATATTGATGTTTGATCTAAGATCGTAAATAAACAACAACAACAATTTCCTCCCACATAGATAACACTTTGCATGTACTTTTAAATAAAAAATTAGTATAGCTTTTGTGGTAATTTACAACATGTGGGGAACCTTTTACTTTGAGGAATGTTCTAAAAGGTGACACCTGCCCCTGCATTCTGCAATCTGAAGGGATAACAGTACAGAATTCTATCTCAGTAACTTTTAGAACAGATGCAGTACTTAAGCTTTGGGGACTGTGAATCTGAATTCTACTAATTTTCAAAACCTAAACTAGTAGAGGCTAAACTGGTCACGTTCATTCTGTGAATGTGAAATCAGTTTTTAAATATGTTGAGTACTTTTAATGCCTGCTTTAGAGGGTTTTAACATGGAGTGTTGCAAGAAATTTGTGTTATTATCTAGCGACACAGTGCTGCCTGCTGGAAGAACTCCAGGCCTGCACAACTTGAGATCAGCAAGTCAGCTGCAGTCTACTAGCAATATATAGCAGCCCATCTGGGATGCTAGGGTTTTGTGTGATGCCTGAAAACCTGGTGGACTATCAGACACTTGGCATGCTGCAATACATTATAGAAGCATTCTCCTGAACAGCATTTTACAGACCTCAGAAGGGATGACTTCCTACTATTACTACTACAACAGATATTTATATACCGCTCTTCATCCAAAGTTCTAAAAGCAGTTTAAATATACAGCAGTCATAGCTTTTGTGAAGCTTTGCTTCTCCAAAGGTCCATACATGAGTGTGAGGAAAGTTTCTCTTTGCCTCTACAGTGGTTCTGCAGAGTAGACATGGGGTGATTCCAGTTTATAGAAAGGCCTCTCCCTCATTTCCACACATATCAATACAAGTGCTTTCCATGTCCTAGGCCGTTCTGAGCTGCTAGCAAGTCATGATAGCATGACAGTGCCCATTTCAATGACTGCAACAGTGCATTCTGGAGGTAAGATGGGCCCATATTCATGGAAGACAATTGGCACAGCCCGCTACACGCTTTGTACAGTTGTCCCTCGCCAACCGTGAGGGTTTTGTTCCTGGAAAACCTCACAGTTGACAAAACTGCAGTAGACAAGCCATTAAAACAGGAGGTTAGGGGAATCGTGGTTGCGGAAAGATAGAAGATGAGGTAAAAAACAGAATCACCACCTGACTCCCAGTAATGACCCCCTGACCCCTGGAAATGATCCCCTGAACTCCCCCCAAACCACCCAAAGCCCCAGACATGACCCCCGGAAAAGATCCCTCCAAAACCACCATTTAAAAAAAAAAAAAAACACCTCATCAAACTACTACTACTCAGGTCGTGGTTGGTGAGTGCGATCACAATTTCCCAGTTGTGGATACTCAAATCCACGATTGAAATACTGCAGTTGGCGAGGGACCATTGTACCTGAGATATGGCTGCCACCAAGAAGATAAACCACTTGGGTTCTTCTGTGTTGGACACCATTTGTGTGAAGCAGCTCCCATGTGGTACAGTTTGATTTTAAGTATACCGGTGACACCAACCCCAAAAGGAAGGCTTTACTGATGGGATTAAAACCAGCCTATACCACACAGGAGATACTTCACACAAATACCTTCTTCTGTGGAAAGAAGCACATGCTATTTGTTTTCTTGTTGGCAGCCATGCTCCCTATGTGAAGCAGGCCTTAGAAGGCAAATTGAGTGCATACATGGGTCTATAGCTCCGATTTACCCATGATACAAATATATTCTTATTGGATGATAGTGATCATGCTACTACAGGCCTGCACAACTACAGCAGGCTTCCAAGATGAATGTAGTCCACCAGCCACATATCGTGGCCTGCCAGGTGCTTGGCAACTCCTTGTTTTTGCAATCCCTGGCAGGCAACAGAAACAGGAAATTTACTGAGTCACTGGTGGGCTGTTTAGCTTGGTGCATCACAAGTTATGCAGATCTGTGCTATATTTTGTTAATGTTAGAATTCTACAAGTTATCTGATACCAGAAAATACTGTGTGTGGGGAAACTCAGAAGTAAAGTATGTAACTACTAACCCTTTGTATAAAAGAGTCCCCCCCCCATCACGTTTTTTTACATGGACAGCCATGACAGAGGGAAATAAAACTGTTTCCCAGAAATTTCAAGTACACAATATCAACATTATATAATGCACAATAAAATACTTCATACCTGGAGTTGAAAAAACGAAAAGTGTTAACAGCTGACCTGGCACAGCCCCACATGCTCTCTCTGGAAATTGAACACAGACAATTAGGAATTTTAAGATACCCCAAAAACCGCATAGGGGTGTAGACAACAGGGAGGGAAATGTGCAGCAACAACAACAACAAAACCCAAGCACAGAGCCTACTTCTCGGGGTTTGCATGTTTCCACCTGAAATTTGCCTTCACTAGCACTGAAACAGACATCACTTGAAGTGTAGAGACTTTTTGTTGTTATAAAATGTTTATTATATTTATATATGTATTTAATACATGTTTATGCCTCCCTTCAATCAACGGTCCTCCGGGTAATTCATATAAAACAAATACAATTAATGGCATGCATCTTTCATTGTTGTTTTCTTAAGCATGATCATAAATCATAAAATAAAAAGTATTTGATTTGATATTTACTTTAAGAGGGTTAGGTATTGAAACAGCTGGACTCTAAAAATCAATCAGTCAGGGACATGATCCCTGCATGCTATTCATTTTAGGGGGAATCAGCATAAAACTAAGAGAGTCCTCCCATTTCTTCTGCTGTCCCCCAACCACTGCCTAGAATGGAAGGATTGTGTACTTCCACTTTTTAGTATCTCTCCCTTCCCTGAACTCAAAGCTCCAGCAAGCCATTCAGAACAGCTTTAAGCTCAAAGTAAATACTGGAGCAGGCCCTGGGTTGCTGAGCATGGCTTAAAGGAGGAAGAACAGGAAGCATGTCAACCTCCCATTCTGTGCATTGGCCAGCACACACTGCTCAGCACGCAAGAAGTAACTGGAGGAAGGGACTGCATTCTATATTTGTAAAATGCAATTCTAGGGTTGCAGCACTTCTGCAAAAATTCACCAGTGTAGAATTTTAGCAGCCCTGCAGAAAAGATAGAGATAAAAAATGCAATGATAGGTGCTTTATACAGAAAATAAAATGAAATGAATGTTGAAGTGAAACTCCACTACCACGTCTCAGGCCACTGGAAATAATGGTTATACTGTTTGTGCAACTGGGGTTAGGGGTGTGCACAGAACTGGCTGGTCCAGTTTGGTTCGAGTCTGGACCCGAACCAGACCAGGCCAGTTGGGTCGGGCACCCCCACAATGCCCCCCACAAACTGTTATTTTTTCATTTTTTTTTTAAAAAGACCAACCCAAAAAAACCACCTTACCCCCTCCGGGCGGGGGAATTCTCTGAGGCAGTGGGGGGGGGGTTCCCATGGAGGTTATCCCTCCCCCTACCAGCCTCCCATCTGTCCGACACTGGCCCATTCCGGCCTTTCCTCCCAGCATGGCGGCAATTTTGGAGGCTGCCACACCTGCACAATGGGCCTCTGAGTAGCCTGGGTCATGCCAGGCCATGCAGAAGCCCACTTCGCAGGCATGGTGGCCTCTAAAATGGCCACCACACTGGTGGGGGAAAGAATGGCAGAATGGTCCAGTTTTGGACAGATGGGAGGCCAGCAGATGGAGGGGGAACCGCCACAGACCCCCAAACATGCATGGCAGTTTGCGTTGTATGTGATCCAGTGGTTTAGAGAATGAAATAAATATCAAGTGCACAGTTTTCAACAACTGATATTTCAGCACCATGCTGTTACATTAGCTGTATAATCCTTCTCTATATTAATTAGCAGTACATGAAACACCCATGTAAGAAATCTGATTAGCTGCATTATGGTTAAAAAGGAGGGTCATTCAGTGGCTTAACTAAGGAGTTACACCATTAAAAAGACACAGAAAACTTGTATGTGAACTTCAGAATCTCATTATCTGCTTAAAATATTCCACAGCATTTTTCTGAAGGAAACTCCCATGGTTCTAACAAAACGTCATTTGTCTAAACAGTCATTTCATTACACTGGAAACACTGAGGATACTTTAGAAGCAGGGTGGCGCTGGGATCCTTAATGCAGCATGATTTTTAATGCATTGTAAAATAAACATTTCAAAGGGTGGTATGAATCCAATCTGTGTATGGCTAAAATTCTATGCTAACTTATTTAGGAATAAGTCCCACTGAACTCCATGAGGCTTTACTTCCAAGATAGTTTTTTCCAAATGTCTGGTAGCTAAGAGCACAGATACTCCCCGCCATCTTCTGCCGCTGTTTTAGAACTGGAGCTAAAGTTCACTCCTGCACTTAAAAAATGTTGCTTTTAAAATATGAAAGTAGAAAGTTTCTGTGTGAGTTACAGTTCTAAGGGCCACTAGGTGTAACGTTACAAAGAGTAGGCCTGATTCTGATCAGGATCACAGCACACTGGTAGGGATATTTAACCTTTTATTTCGGCATTGTTTGCCCAATGAAAGTCATGCACCCTGGAGTGGCTATTTAACCCCCAAAGGTACTATTTTCTTCTGGGTTGAACAGCCACTTCTGGGAGGGGTTTTCAGTAGAAAAACAGTTTGCAAGTACTACTCTAAGTACTTCCTGTGATATGCTTACAGACTGTGATGTGTGTGTAAGAACTTCCTATTATCTCCTTAAAGAGCAGGAGCATGACCAATATATGCCAGGCCAAATCCTAACACCTTAGAGTTTCTCCTCAGAGAAGAATTGAGGAAGTAGATTAGCAACCAGTGTTCCAAGATGTCCAAGGAACGTGGACCCCTCTGGGGCCTGGAGTCCCCTTGTCCGCCTGCCCACATCCCCTGCTGTCACTTGAACACCGGGCGGTTCAGAGGCTTGAAGGTGGTGGTGGGGGCAACTTTAAGGGCAGGGGAGGGTGCACTTACTCCTCCTTCGAATTCCCCCCCACCGGGGCTCTATTTGTAAAGACTGTGTCGGTGCGGCAGCATACCTCCCTGCCACCCCGTTCCCTCCTTGGTCGGAAGTGGTGTGTGTGTGTGTGCGGACGCCGGGCTCACTCACGCGCCTGGCATGCGCACATGCACCCGGCACTTCTGGCCAAGGAGGGAATGGGGCGGCAGGGAGGTATGCTGCCGCCCCGATGCAGTCTTTACAAACGGAATGCTGGTGGGGGAAATACAGTGGGAGGGGTAACAGCACCTTCCCTACCCTTAAAGTTGCCCCACCCTTGCCTTTGAACTGGCCCCTGCCAGTTCCGTGCACATCCCTACTTCCAACTGCACTGAAGCCTGGATGGAAATGAACAGTATTCATGTGCCCTGTGTCTGCATGAAGGTACACATACACTTTTTATTACCATCTGGGCTCTGAGGCAGCCAGAAGTTCCAATTGGCCTCGGAGGTGGATGGCAAGTGCAGGGTGGGGGTGGGGTAGGAAGAAAGAGCAGGACCAATAGCTATGGTGGCCTGTGACAAGTGTGTGTGTGTGTGTGGGGAGAGTAGGAGCCACAGCCATGGTAGAGGGAGAGCAGGAGCCATAGCGTCCGGAGGGGGGCAAGCATCGGGGTGGGGGGGGGGGAGAAACCATAGCCACAGCAGGCGGCAGGTGGCAGGAGTTGCAGTAGCACTCCATGCTGGTCATGGGGCACAGGCCACCCTTATTCAATGGCTGAACATGGGCCGTCTCTGACCTTGCTATGCCACTAAGTTGAGGAAACTCTTGCTCTCCTGGGGCATTTGATAAGGCTCATTCTCAACTAGTGTTGGGTGTTGAACAGCTCTCTTCTATTGTTGTTTTTTTTAAACTAGCTCTGCCAAAATGTAAAAGGGAAACGAAAAGAACTATCCTGCAGCAAGCCCAGGCAATGGTCTGAACACATATGATGCAGTCCCACTGCGAAAGCTAAACAGGTCTGGCCTTGCCTAGCTGTAAGGACAGGAGACTGCTGAGGAAGCTGCACTGAGTTCTTTGGCGAAAAAGTTAGTTTAAGTATGTATATGCAGTATACAGTATATACATACTCTTTCTCCAAAGAGCTCATATATTTATTTATTTATTTATTTATTTGATTTATATACCGCCCTTCCAAAATGGCTCAGGGCGGTTTACAATTAAAACAAACCACTAAAACAATAAAAAGCTAAAACAAATTAAAAACAATATAACAACGATCAACAATTTAAAAACATTTTAAAATAGCAATTAAACAATTCCAGTAATTAAAAGCCCCAAAATCGGGTTAGAATTTAAAAACACTGGAAAGCCAGGCCAAACAAATACGTTTTAAGGGCTCTCCTGAAGGCTAATAAAGAATTCAAATTACGGATTTCCACAGGGAGCGCATTCCACAGCCCTGGAGCAGCTATAGAGAAGGCCCACCTCTGAGTCGCCACCAGACGAGCTGGTGGTAACTGGAGACGAACCTCCTCAAATGACCTTAATGTGCGGTGGGGATCACGCAGAAGAAGGCGCTCTCTAAGGTAACTCGGGCCTAAGCCGTTCAGGGCTTTAAAGGTAATCACCAGCACTTTGTATTTTGCCCAGAAACATATCAGCAGCCAGTGCAATTGCTTCAAAATAGGCATAATATGGTCTCTCCGGGTTACCCCAGCGACCAATCTGGCTGCCGCATTCTGAACTAATTGAAGTTTCCGAACTACGTACAAAGGCAGCCCCATGTAGAGCGCATTGCAATAGTCAAGCCGGGAGGTCACCAGCTGATGCACCACTGTTTTGAGGTCATCCTCCTCAAGGAATGGACACAGCTGTCGAATCAGCCAAAGCTGATAGAAAGCACTGCTGGCCATGGCCTCTACCTGAGAAACCAGGGTGAGGCCTGGGTCCAGGAGTACTCCCAAGCTGCGCACCTGCTCCTTCTGAGGGAGTGTAACCCCATCCAGAACAGGGAGATCTAACTCACCCCTCCGATTCTGAGCCCCCAAAATGAGCACCTCCGTCGTGCTTGGATTCAGCTTCAATTTGTTCTCCCTCATCCAGCCCATTACTGCCTGTAGGCAGGCATTTAAAGAGTGAGTGCAATTTCCTGAAGATGAAAAGGAGAAGTAGATTTGGGTGTCATCAGAATACTGATAACACCCAGCACCAAATCTCCTGATGACCTCACCCAGCGGTTTCATGTAGATATTAAAAAGCATTGGTGACAGAATGGAGCCCTGAGGGACTCGATATAACAGCTCCTGCTTTGAGGAGCGACTGTCACCAAGCTCCACCATCTGGGATCTACCCGAGAGATAGGAACGGAACCACTGCAAAGCAGTGCCCCCTATTCTCAACTCCTCCAGGCGACCCAGAAGGATACCATGGTCGATGGTATTGAACGCCGCTGAGAGATCCAAGAGGACCAACAGAGTCACACTCCCTCTGTCGATTCCCTGGTAAAGGTCATCCATCAGGCTGACCAAGGCTGTCTCAACCCCATAGCCCGTTCTAAAGCCAGTTTGAAATGGGTCTAGATAATCAGTTTCCTCCAAAACCGCCTGGAGCTGGTTAGTCACCACCCTCTCGATTACCTTGCCCAGCCAGGGGAGATTGGCCTATAACTATCCATCGCTGAGGGATCCAGGGTAGGCTTCTTAAGAAGAGGTCTAACTATTGCCTCCTTCAAAAAAGGAGGCACCCTACCCTCCCCCAGCGATGCATTTATGATATTAACTAGGCCATGTCCAACAATCTCTCCGCTAGATCGAAGCAGCCAGGTTGGGCAAGGATCCAGAGAACAAGTGGAAGGCCGTACCGCTCCAAGCAGCTTGTCCACGTCATCAGGAGTCACAGATTGAAACTGATCCAACCTAACACTGCAAGAGGGATTGCTGGATACCTCCCTCACAGTCCCTGCAGAAATAGTGGAGTCCAAGTCAGCCCGAATACAGGAGATTTTATTTGCAAAGAACCCACTAAAGACATCACAGCAGAGTGTCTCTGGGAACTGATTTGAGGCAGAAGGAGCAGAGATTATACTCCTCACCACGTACATGAACTGGCAGACACAATGTGCGCTGACCAAAAACGCTTTTTTGCTGCACGCACTGCCATTGCATAGGTCTTCAAATGGGTTCTATGCTGCATCCTGTCAGATTCGAGCCGAGTTCTCCTCCACTTGCGTTCCAGTAGCCTACCAAGCCGCTTCATCCCCCGCAACTCCTCCGTGTACCAGGGGGCCATCTTAGAAGCAGGTCTGGAGGGACGCTTAGGAGCAATAATATCTACTGCCCTGGTGAGTTCCCTATTCCATGTTCCCACCAGGGCATCGACAGAATCACCGGCCGCACCAACATCGAAACCCTCCAAGGCCTTTTGGAAACCTGCTGGGTCCAGCAGCCTTTTTGGGCAGACCATCCTAATAGGTCCATCACCCCTGCAGGGGTGGATTGTGACCGTGATACCAACCTTAACCAGGTAGTGATCTGTCCATGACAATGGGGTAACCACCGGATTCCCCACCCACGGAACACCCCCCTGATCCGAACAGAAGACCAAATCCAGTGTGTGGCCGGCAACATGAGTTGGTTCAAAAATTAATTGGGATAGGCCCATAGTTGCCATGGCCGCTATGAACTCCTGAGCCGCACCAGACAAGCCAGTCCCAAAGTGGATATTGAAGTCCCCCAGCTCCAAGAGCCTGGGAGACTCCAACACCAACTCCTCAACCAGCTCCGTCAGCTCAGTTAGGGAGTCAGTTGGGCAGCGGGGTGAGCGGTACACCAACAGAATCCCCAGTCTATCCCTAGTTCCCAGCCTCAGAAATCACATCCACTCCACACACCCCGCCCACTTCCCCTAACGTGCTCCACAACAGAGTAACCTGGAGGGAGAAGCTGAGCCCACACTGGGCCACTCGCTTCCCCCAACCAGGTCTCAGTTATACATGCCAGGTCAGCTCCTTCATCCATGATCAAATCATGAACAATTTCGGTCGTATTTTGAACTGACCTGGCATTACAAAGGAGCAAGGTCAGGCTCTGTGGGTAGTTGATGCTGCTCCCCAAGGCCTGAGAGTTGTCAGAACAGTTGGAAGTAGAAATAGTTACTAAATTACTAATTTCTCTTCCCCTGTAACGGCCAGCTGTTCTGCCAGTGCCAGTTCTTCTATTCCCCACCACTACAGCAATAGCTGCCCTAAGGCTGCCAAGCGCACCCCCTGCATCATCCCCCTCAGGAGAGCCCAAACACATCTCATCAACTAGGCCTGGCACAACTCAGGGCAATAAAAACAGCACTTGACCCACCCACAAAACAACCATCCCCCAGCCCTCAGTCCCACGCCCGGAGGCCCGGCCCCAAAGGCCGGCCCCCTTTGGCGGCCGCCGGCCACGCTGCTGGCATGTCTTCAGCAGTATTTATAAGTCTCTAAAGCTTCCCAGCAGCCCCTTCTGCCACAAAGGACTGCTGGCCGACACAGGTGTTAGCTATCAGGGTTTCTGAAGGCAGCAGGCTGGAAGGCAGCTCTTCGTCAGGGCAAGATGGAAACACAAACCCAGAGGGCCAGATGTAAAGTCCGAGCAGTGGGGGGGGGGAGGGAGGAAATGATATATAGACATATATATATTGATATATAGACATATATCAAACGCACAGAGATACAAAACCAAAACTTACTTGAATGGTGATACAGATAAACACAGGGCATGGTGCAGCCAAATGTAAGCAAATTTGATTTCAATAAGAGAAAGTTTAAAAAATTATCTAACACTTCTGGCACTACAAATGCACTTCTAACCATCTACTGTAGTCTTAGAATTCTGTTCCAGAAATTGGGAGAGGGTCAATGGCTGACAACCAGAACAACAAACAACTTGCAGAGTAAGTAAATTTGAGCTAGTGCAAGAAGTTAGCTTAGTTGCACTAAAATGGGAATTTACTGAATAGCACTATAGCACACTTGTGCAAATGTCCTCATTAAAACAAATTAGGCATGCCGCAGTTGCACAACTATTGTGCAAGCATGCTTGTGGTAGCACAAGACTAGTACAACTAGCAAGCACAACAGTTTTGCGCTAGTGCAATGCCCTTCTGCACACTGAGGCACTTCCCCCGACCCCAACCCAATTTCACATATACATTTATAGAGTCAGAGCTCTTGGTGACTAACCAGGAAAGACACTCAGGCAGTTCTGACAATCACAGAGACCCGCCTCGGAAGGGTGACCGGGGAGAGCGAGCTTAGCCTGCTCTGCCCGCACACGAGCAGACAGTCTGCTCTGGGCAGCCGAAGCAGCCGCCCACATGACTGCTGGTTCAGTTACGGAGCTGGTGGGTGCTGGAGGGAGCGGGGGCCGATGCTGGAGAAACCCCCGGAGCTGGGAGGTGGCTTTTCACCTTCCCTCCAGAGGCCTACTTGTGAGTTGCTGCGGTGCGGAGTTGCGCCACGGCAATTCACAATTGCTTAAACTGGGTTTGCGAAGCGCTCGCTCCGCAAACCCGGTTTAAGCACTGGGCTACTTAAGTTGACCCAGTGGTTGACTCTTAAGTGGTTGACCCGCTTAAGCACCACCGGGCTCGCAGCCAAGCCCGGTGGTTTTCACGACTGCAGAAAATCGGGCTAGCGGAGGCTAGCCCGATTTTCTACAATCGTGTGAATAGCCTCAATGACATCATTTGAGTGGATTAGCACTTAATGGTTACTGATTATGCTAATGATTATGTTTCATGATTATGTAGTTTTGAATGTAGGACTATACTGTGTGTTTTTGTATATGTATTTACTGCTGATCCATGACTGTAATAAATAAATCATTAACCAGGAAAGAGATTTTGCAGTCATGTAAATAGCTCAATAAAAACAGGGATCCAGTATGCAACAGCTATGAAAAAGGCAGATTCCATGCTAGGGATCATTAGCTGCTGTGTGTGATTATACTGTCAACCACTTCACATTACTCCTTTAGAAGAAAACCAAGGAATTGATTTGCTTATCAGGATTTCCCACTTTCTTTGGAGTTGCGTTAGTAGACAAAAGTTAAAGGCTACTATGCACAAATACCACTTTTGCATCATCTTAGTGACAAGACTGCAACAAAAAGGTCTTGCACGGGCACAGTAGTTTTATTATTACAACCTATCCAAGATGAGTGAACATGCAAAGCGGAGACATCTACACATGTTCAATGTCTGCATGGATTCAACACACATCCAACTGTATATATGTAGGGCTCTCCCTGTGACTGGGAAATCTACTTTTGCAGGGTCCCTGATTCTGTGGAGCAAGCCCTACGTGTGTACAGTTGTATGGATATTGACACCACACAAATATTCAAGTGAATCCATGCAGATAAGGAGGTGGGGATTGTTGTTGTGATCTTGCTCTCCCTCCATGTATTCATTCATTCTGGATGTGTTGTGAGAATAGAACCAGTATTTAACCAAGGTAACATCTGACTAAACCATGGTTAAGGGTTGTCCAAAAACCAGGGGCCACATTCACATGTAACAGGAAACTGGAGGTCCTTTCACCTCCAGTTCCCAAACTGTTCAAACCAGGAATTGGAGTTACCAAAAGGGGGGGGGGGGCTGCAGTTTCCCTTCCCAAACCACATGTTGTCACCTTCAGTTCTCTCTTGGTTTCCAGTGCTGGGCTACTGGTTTCCCTGTACCAGCATTACATATGAATGCTGGCACACAGTTTCACTTCTCTAAAACTGGAGTTAAGGGAGGAAGCTCCTCCCTTGCTCCAGCTCCTATTGGCTGGGAGGGCTGTCTTTCAGGAAAGAAGAAAGCATGCACAGCCAGCTCCCCCACCTCTCTGCAGTCTCGCTGACTGCAGAGAGGCCCCTCTTCCAAGCGTACAAATGCGTATGCGAGGGCAGGGCAGAAGCATAGGGTCACTGGACCTGCGGTTCCCCGTTACGTGTGACTGTGGCCAGAATGTGAAATGAGTCTGTGTTGAACAAACCATGGTTAAAGCACTTTCCATGCCGTTTTTTCCTCTCTGAAAGAGGATATGCAGGTCTTGCTGTTATCTCCCTATATAGACCCTCTTGCTGAGGGCTCAACTTGTTAAAGTAAATCATGTTTTCACAGCATGTTTGTCAAGGATAAGACAACAAATCATAGTTTTGTTTTCATTAAGTCATTAATGGAAAGTGCAGACATATCTACATGAATAGGATTCTGCCTATATATTGTACAAGAAAATTAACACCTGGAAAAGTATATCGTAGCCTTTACATGCTTCAGTCACTGCCAAAACTATCTTTTTAGCTGTTCCTTGAGCTTACATCACCTGTCCACCCCAAAACCTGCTTGCATTTAAGAGCAATTTAACCTGCTTGAGGTTATATTTAAACAATCACTGAGCAAATATTTTATCCAGAACATCCTTATATCTTGCATAAGCTTGCAATGAAGGAAAGTCCCCCCCCCGCAAATATTTATAAACTGGTTCTCAAAGTGGTTTACATAAAGAAACAATAAAATAAATCTTCTCCATTCTTACCTTGAATTTTATACAAAAATATTCTGTATACAGATTTTGAGATTTTAAAACTGTGGAACTACAGTATACTGTTACATAATAATGCAATACAGGCGAACCTCACCATTTGCAGATCCAACATCCGTGGTTTTGTGTATCCGTGGTTGGGTAATTGACACCCCACCTTGGCATACACCGGGGGGGGGGGAGAGTTTGTAAAGGGTTAATTTCATGTATCTGCAGGTTCAGGGAGGCTGAAAATGACCTCAGAAGTCATTTCAGGCTGCCATTTTGAAGAGAGGAGCCATTTTGTGGCTCATTTGTGTAAATATTTTTAAACTATGATTTTCTGAAGACCAACCAGATTTGGGATTTTGGGGGGTATTGCTGGACACCTGGAGACCTGTGGAGCATGGTAGGGCCCTCCCCCCATTTTGGGGGCCCCCCTTTCAACATTTTCAGCAGTGTCTGTAGCCTCCAGGAATCAAACCCCCTGAGTCCCATTGATTCAATCACTCTGTACCTGCACTTCCATTATCTGCAGAACCCCCACAGATACCGGGGTTTGCCTGTAATATAATTTGTACAAGACTGCAATGTGTTAATTTGTGTGCCTATATGCTTAAAACATCTTAGATAGACAATAAAAATATATGGCTTTCATATGAATATGCTCTTCATTCCTTTGAAGGGAAAGATAGCAATATTAAGGACTAGAACTAAAGCATCTGTTCATGCACGCAAGTTTCATTACTTCATTACTGCAGCATCAAATGACGACTTTTACTACAGATCAAACATTACATATAAAATGTTCTCCACATCAAACACCAAGCCATTTTTCAATTAAGTCAGTTCATACTATGAACATACTATGAACTTTTAAAAGGCCCATATTTATGTTACTTTGGCGATGTGAAAGCTACTGAAACACAGCTTACTTCCACACAGCTCGGGTAATGTAGATATTGTGTGGCCACAGGGGAAAAGTTAAGATGGAATTTCTTCACACACCCTTATTGCCTCTGGAACCTGGAAAGTCAGGGGTGTAGTGGAGGGGTGTGCGTGCAGGGATGGCATCCCGGTATTTCTCGGCTTCTCTGGCTGTTGGGGTGGGCATGGCCATGGGGTCTGCCATGGAGAGCACATGCACTTTTGAATTTGCAACTATATCACTGTGGAAAGTAGCCACATCATCAACTCTTTCCACACCTTTTTGGCATTTCCACAGTGGTGAAGGAAGAAGGCACTCCATAGCAGCTTCCATACTATATTGAAGTAACACAGCAGTGGCCTCCAAGATTGGACCTATGGTTCTCCAAAACCTCTGGCTCATTAGTATTCCAGCTGCTGATCTGTCATCCTACTTATAAGTATAACACAGTTGGGCCAGCCTAGAGTTCTTTCTAGTTTCCAGAAGTGTTCTGCAGAAACTTGGGGAAGCTACGATCCTCCTCCTCCTCCAGTACTGGCTGTGCTTGAGGGAGTCCCTGATAGGGTATATAAATCTCAAACAATTAAGATCAGTTCCCTATATGCTACCATCATACAAACTTGACACACAGATGTTACCATAAAGAAAAATAAACTTCTCAGCCTATCTCAGACATTGCAAAGGTAAGCAGGAGGTCGAGGGATGTAAAGTACGCCATTTTTGGTATTTCTGAAAATCATATAATCACTTCAGACTTTGAAATTGGAGGCAAAATGCCAAATCAACACTAGCTACCAGCAGGGGTGTCAAACTCAATTTGGAGGTGATTTGGATTTGATTCTAATGCACCTCCGGGAGGGCGCACATAGTCTTGTGCTGCCTTCTGTCTCCTCGCACCCACATCCTGTCTCCCTTCCTTCCTTCCCCCTTTTATTTAACCTGCCATTTAAATTAGCTGAATACAATACTTTTTACACTAGAATATGCTCAGAAGGTCAATATATATATTTTTTTTATTTTTAAGAAGAAATTCTTCATATTTAAGCTGTTATTTGTTCTCAGATATCTAACACTTAATAAACAGATCAATAATTCCAAAACAACATCATGCCCTAAGAAAAGCAGAACCCCTCTCCTCCCTCACCCACTACTCACCCTTCTTTCTTCCTCCTCCTCCTCTTCCTTTTTGCACTCTCTTCCTTCCTTCCTCCCGACTTCCTCCCTCCCTTGCCAAGAGAAAAAGTGCCCCACGCCATCTTCTGACTTTGTCTTTATTCCTCCTCTTCCTCTCCTCTCTTCCTCTCTTGAGTTAGTGCTTTGCACACTGAAGAGCTCACCTTGAGGGAGGAGGAAGGGAGGTGTGTGGTGGCAGCAGCAGAGGAAGGAAGCAACCCACAGCTTCTGCTTATGAAGGAAGGAAGCAGAGCAAACACAGTGGGAGGGGAAGGAAATGTGGCAGTGGTGGCAGCTTGTCCTGGGGCACTTCAGGGCCTGGTCTATTGAGCTCTGTTTGCCAGCAGTTTAACATCCCTGAGCTACAGTGTCCATAGGAACTACACATGGCACAGTACAGCGGTCAAGTGTGACGGTTGACCAAGAATCCCCTAGTTTAATTCTGAATGAATGTGCTCTGATGTGCTGTAAGCTGGAGTTTCAGCTGCAGCAATAGATCTTGGGGTGGGGTGTGTGTGTGAGAGAGTGTCTGAAGTCTGTCAATGACAGATGTCCCTGCTTTGTCGCAGGGGGATAACAAAGCACCACCCACTGCCACCCTTGTGCAGAACCTTGCAAAAGCAGCTCTGCAGCCTTTGCCAGGTTTACCCAGCTTATTGTCTAAAGGAGGCATTAAACAAATCCCATTTTGTAAAAAAAACAACCCATCTTCTACAGACTGGCTTTGTGCAACTGGGTACTGGATCACCCTAAAGATCCTCCAGATTGAATCCTGGCTTACATTGTGTCACACAAGACTCTTCAGGCCTCTCTGCAATTAATGCAAAACATAAAATAAAAAATGGATCCTATGACACCCAACACAGCTTATTCATCACATGGGAAAGACCCACGCTGGCCATGAAAACAAAACAGAAGCTGTGAGCCAAACCACCAAAGACAAGCTGGGGACCTTGAGGGGAGGTGACAGTGATAGAGCAGATGCTTTGCTGATGTCGATTTTCAGGTTCACTCTCCACATCTCCAGTTATAGGGGCTCAGGTAGACCCCTGCCAACTGAGACAAGAAACTCTTTATACAGTGGCGGTTCTCTTCTATTTAGCAGAGGGAGAGCAGCTGTCCCTGCCCAACCCCAGCATGGCATCCCTTCAGTGGCTGGCTGTTACTGGTGTGTGTGTGATATATATATATAAAAACTGTGAGCCCTTTTTGGACAGGGAACCATCTTATTTGTTTCCCGCTTTCTTAATTCTCCTATGTAAACTGATTGGAGAACGTTTGTTGAAAAGCAGTATATAAATATTTGCTGTAGTAGTAAAGGCTAAGTTGTGCTGTGGAGTCGGTGTTGACTCCTGGCGACCACAGAGCCATGTGGTTTTCTTTGGAAGAATACAGTAGGTAGCAGGGAAAAGACCTGTAAAGGAGCTCAATACAATTTCTGTTTCCCCTCCTTTCCTGGTACCAAGCACTTTGAAAGCCACCATAGGTAGTTGGTGGACAGCATTTAGCCCGAGAGAGGCCCTGGATAATTCTGACAGGCCAGGGTTTGCTTTTAGCGCAACCTCTTTCAGCAATCAGCCATTCAGATTTCTGATTCCAAATACAAATGCTTAATGCTTTACCATTGACCTTATGTTTAAAAAGCACCAACTTGAGACTGAGGTTATTACTAATTTGGAATCCACTGACTTTATTTTCCAGTACAAGAACTCTTCTCTAAGGACTATCAGCTAGTTGAGATAACAATGCAATGAGGTAAGATTATTGCAGGGCTTGTTTTAACACAGGGATTCCCAATCTGGGTCCCCAGATGTTGTTGGACTACAGCTCCCATTATTCTGGCTTGTCTCCGAATACTCATGAACAGTTCTCATGGGATAGCCCATCCCAAGGCAACAAAAGAAGCTTTGAGCTAGCCCTCAGCTCTAGATTAATATACCTGCTTGTCAGTGACCAACTTTCCCTCATTTGCTTACTGGTGAATATTTGCCACAATCAGCATTTTTAATGCCTCTGATCACTGCACTGAATTAAGGTGGGGAAGGAAAAACTCTGCCAGAGCAGGTCAGCAATACTGCTTCCAAATGCATAACATCACCACTGTGGAAACAAGAATAAGTTGCTTTCCCAAAGTTTTGCTTCATGTTCTAGAAAAAACTATCCAAAAAATCCCAGCATTAATAGTTTTGTGGAGGTCAGATGGATCCACTTATGTGGCTTAGTTTTATTTTACCTGCGGCAGGTTTTCTAATCTATTCCTGCAATTCTTCATCTGGTAAATGTATGCAGTGTTTTTGGGGCAGTTGACCTGGATTCTCTCCAGATCACACAGAGTTCACCGTCACAGAGACTGCCTTGGACTCTGGCCAACCCAAAATGGATTTCACTTTGTTCTCTGAAATGACTGCATAAAATACTGCAGGAGCACAGTGTGGGGGCACACTTTGCTAATAAAGTAACATACAGGATGGGCATATTGGCTGACATGTTATGCACGCCAGTGCTGGCATTCCCAATCTGCTGGGGTCACTGCATACACGAACGGAACTCCCAGGGGTGTTGTGGTGGCAAAAGCATGTGGGCACTTCAGTGCCTTGTTGGAAACCATGGAAGCAGCGTTGCAGAAGTGCCCACATACTGTTTTAGTGGTTGTGCAACTGCTCACCTCTGCATTACCCCTGGAACTGTCAGCAGCCCCAGTGGGTCAGAACAGCTGATAATGGAGAGCACATCATGTTGGCCACTGACTAGAGACCAGCAAAACGTTGTAACCTGTGTTGTGTTGCATCCGCATTACAAATTAACCTGGCACTGCAAGTTGTACTATTGGAACAAGGTTAAAGCTCCTTTTTCTACAACAGTCATTCATGGCAAATACTGGCACTGGGAACGGGGAATCTCCTCCAATCTTGCCATAATATTTTCAGATTTTGCATGTTATTTCCATCTCATCAGGTCATTATTTTAGTCAGAAGCAAACAGTGCCTTTGTCTTAGTTATGAATTTTGTTTTGTTGTGTGTGTGTGTGAGAGAGAGAGTATGTGTGTGATGAGAATTTTGGAATTCAGGGGTTCAAAATGGAACTGCTGCAATTCAGAACTCTACATCCCATTATGGGCTGGGCCCAACTGCTTCAAACTCAGGATTCATTTTGCCCCTGGTGCTGCCAGCCAGTCTTCCCTGACACTTCCCCCCTCTCCCCCGCCCGGCTTCCAAAATGGAAGAACCTTCTGGTCGAGACACACCTGCAAACATTCAGGAGCATTCAGGCCAGTTAAGGAGCAGTCTCCAAGTTCTCTTATCTTCAGGGAGCTTCCCTTGTTGCCAGGGAATAAATTACCCACAAGGGTAAGTTGGCTTGGGAGGAGTGGCAGGGAGGGCTGGGGTAAGATCCCATGTGTTTGTTTGTTTGTTTCACAAGCTGTCTTGAAAAAAGCTCAGAAAGACCTTTCCCTCCTGAGAATTCCTCCAGAAACGCCCTCCCCACAATAGGGGTGATGTGGGGGAATTGCTAATCACTGCTTTCTGGGGATTTTTTTCTGCTGCATACCAGGCCACTGTGTTGGGGCTGGCCCTGTTTTGTCATAGGATGTTGGTTTAACTGGTCCTTTGTCCTGTTCCAGTTACATCATTCTGTGATTCTATGAAACAATTGGCTGGTTCACCCTTATTTAGCTGGCAACCTTCTTTGCATGATGAATGTCCACCACCACACACCTAAGGTAACAAGCAACAAGGTGCTCTACATAGCAGCCTGTGATGGAATGGTGCAGAACTACTTTCATGCAAATTGGCTTAGAAATCTTTGAAACTGTTAGTCATAAGAGGCAGTTGTTGTTGTTGTTGTTACATTTATATCCCGCTCTTCCTCCAAGGAGCCCAGAGTACTACATACTTAAGTACTACATACTTAAGTTTCTCTTTCACAACAACCCTGTGAAGTAGGCTAGGCTGAGAGAGAAGTGACTGGCCCAGAGTCACCCAGCTAGTATTATGGCTGAATGGGGATTTGAACTCGGGTCTCCCTGGTCCTATTCCAGCACTCTAACCACTACACCACGCTGGTTAGAGAGTGATGGAAGTTGGATGTGAAGTTCAGTTAAAGTGGAGATTTGGGTCTGGGTAGGAACAGTCTCAAAGAGGAGGAATTCTGAGACTCAAAGGATAAGGCAGTCTAAAAAAATAAATAAAGGACTAGCTTAGGACAGTCTGTAATAAAGACAGGGTTGTGAAGTACAGTTCTGGAAATTCAAAGATGAAAATATTGTGTGCAAAGAAACTAAGTGCTGTGAGAAGTTCAAATCATCAACTTTGTAACCAAGCAAGAGTTCAGCCCTATTAATCAGCAGTGTAACAAACACACCTCAGATAACATCTTTAAATATTCTTCTTTTGTTTTAAAGTACATCTGACTGAGTGCTTTCTGTAACAAACCCTCCTCACGTCTGCAAAGCCGGGTAAAGAAACCAAGCAGGTTCATCGTATAATTGCTAACAGCAAAAATATAAGTACACTGTACAAGCCGAAGTAACATCTAAGGTAAAAAAACAACCACCCCTGGAAAGAAACTTTACACATATCCCTGACTCAGATCAAATGCCATACAGCCCAATTTTGTTCTGTTTGCAACTATATACCACTTTTAGACTATTTAATCCCCAAACCAGTTAACAATAAGTAGACAAAGACTTAGCATAAAACATCATTAAAAAATAAAATAAAAACAGAAAACCAACAATAGTAAAATACAAAATATCAACTATTGAAAGTAGAAAAACGGAAAAAACAAATTCTGGAAATAAAAAGGAAAAATAAAAAGCAGTTTGAACTGCCATTCTAGAAGACCCAATGATACTGATCTGGTAGGTTTCCCTCAAGAGGAAATTCCAGAAGCCAGGAGCCACCACCGGAAGGAAGCATTGATCATGAACTAAAATCTAGCCTCCTTATGAGGTGGTACTGCCCCAACAGAACTTCATCTTTGTTCTTGGGAGGAATTCATATAGGAAAAGAGGTATCAATTTGCCTAATTCTTCCACATTAAAACCCTTAGTTGTACAGAGCAGGGAGACCTTACCGTACAAAGCAGGATGGCTGGGCTAGTGTGTGAATTGGCCCTGTAATTTATACATCAAATTAAGTGGGAATGATATTGCACCACTCAAGGAAGATACGTCTCTAAATGGCTGCAATTCTAAATTATCCATATACACCCTCTCAACTCTGTCTCTCTCTCACACACACACCCTTATTCCAAAGTGCTGTGAAGATCTATACACGCTAGAAAAGAGCCATTCCTTTCCCTGTAAACAAACACTGGTAACTAACTAAAGACTAACTAAATGGGCTTCTATCATTTCTGTAACATGTCTTTCTAAAACAAAGGTAAAAAGATGTCTGTGTAGAAACAATGGCTAGATATAACTCCATGCTGGCCCAGACCAGACAGATTATGATTCTTTTAAAAAATCCATTCACACATAGGTCAGCTTTATTAGATTATATGCAAGTTTTAAAACCAATTAAGAGAAAAGGAGAAACAAGTGACTTCCGTCTGCAAGCTAGGGTGAATACAGGCACACATGTGTGCTCACATTCATTCCTGTACTGCTGCAGAAACAGAAAACAATCTGCTGCTACAGGTAATGCTAACAAACAGAATGGGTCTGGTACCTATAGGGATTCAGATGTAGGATGACACAGCTAGAGAATGCCATATGACCTGGTATTTCCATTAGGTGCCGGCCGCCTTGGCATCACTCTGAAAACCTGATACTTACTCTTGAACGGCTCTAGCTATAGAGAGGGCCGTGGATCCAGTTTCATTAACACTATCCAAGGTCACATTTGGCAGGTCATCGTCATCACTGTCACTTTTGATTTGTCTGGGAGACAGGCCACGGGGATCCATTTGTGCTAGGAAAAAGAAAGAGACACAATGGGTTAAATCTAGTACAGGGACAACTATGGGGAACACCTATATTGCGCAGGAGTGATATAGGAAGATGCTGAAAGGCATCATCTCATACTGCGCAGGAGGAGGCAATGGTAAACCCCTCCTGTATTCTACCAAAGGCAACCACGGGGCTCTATGGTCACCAGGAGTGGACACCGCCTTGATGGCAAAACTTTACCTTTACCACAATTTAATTCGGCCTAGTCTGTAGATATATTTAATGGTAATGATCAGAACCCTGAACTGGGCCAGGAAACTGATAGTCAGTGTAGCTGATGTAAGACAGGTGTGATATGTTCCTAATAACTCACACCTGTCAACAATCTGGCAGTCATGTTTGCACCAGCTGAAGTTTCTGGACTATTTTCAAGAGCAACCCTGAATGGCTTGGATCCAGGGTATTTAAGAGAACACCTCCTTCCTCATCAAACCCGTCACCTATTAGGACAATTGGATGAGGACCGATTGCAGTTGCCACTGGCTCATCTGATGGTGACCCAAAGCCAGGCCTTGTCTAGGGGTGCTGGAATATGCCCTCAAACAGAATTAGAGCCTCCCCTAATTCTGGTTGTTTTTAAGAAATAGCTGAAGATATACCTATTTAATCAGGTCTTTAGTTAATAGTTTTAAAGTTTATACTGTTAGAGATTTTTTAAACTGTTTTAATTATTTTAATATTTTAATTGTTGTTGGTTCTGTTTTAAATTTTGGTATATTTTGTAAACGGCCCTGAGATTTGTATGTTGGGCAGTATAGAAATACACTAAATTAATAAATAAATGTAGAGTGTGGTAATTCTCTGTTCTGAACAGAATTGTCTATTCTGTTCTTCAGTGCATGGACCACTGATGCTAGATTTGAGAGGGATGCAGTTGATGATACAGTCCTATTCTCTGAATTTTATAAACACACACATGCACACTGATAGGTAATCATCTTGTTTTTCAAGTATGAGGAGTTTTGGTCTGAGTTTTTGGCACTATTTGTGTTGTAAATGTAATGTATGTATGTACTTTTCTGTAATTAAATTTAATTTTTTAAGGTAATCATTTTATATATAATTTGTAATGTTACTCTACTCTACTAATAAAAAAAGCAAGGAGGCATAAAGAAGTAGTCTAGTCTTGCAGTGTGATCCTAAAGATGTTTTCACAGAAGCTAATGCTACTGGGTTTGATGGGACATTTCCTATTCAGGCTGAAACTAGATGTTACAGAGAAAATAGTAGCCCTACATCTTCCCTCCATCACATCAAGCCAACAACTACAGGTTACTCACCTGTAACGTTGGTTCTTCTAGTGGTCATTTGCACTTCTACACAAATGGACTATGCGCCTGCACAGAGACCACATTGGAATCTCAATAACAAGCTCGATTTCTCCTGCTTTGGCCAGTAACCCCACCTCCAGCCGCTCCTCATCCCCTCAATCACAGAGTCAAGCTTCAGTGACCCAAGCAGGGAGGACGGAAGGGCTTGTAGAAGTACAGATGACCACTAGAAGAACCAACGTTACTGGTGAGTAACCTGTAGTTCTTCAATGTGGTCTCTTGTCTTCTACACAAATGGGCGCATCACAAGCAAGCACCCAAGGTGCAGGAAAAACAGAGACAATTGGTAAACGACCAGGAACAACCTTATTTCTGGACAAGCAGATCAACTGAAAATAGACTGCAGGACACTCCTGCCAAATACAGGACCGGGTCTCACAATCCGTGAGACCTGGTTTGGGGCTGTGAGCGGGAAGAGTGGGCTAAGCCTGCTCTCCCTGCTCACAACTGGGGAGGGAGCCCTGGTCGGCCGGATCGGCTGCCCACACGGTTGCCGGCTCTGAGCCAGAGCCAGTGGGGGCTGGGGGGAGCGGGGGCCAATTGGCCCCCACAAGCTCTAGCATGCCCTGCACGAGCATTCAGGGCATGCTGGTGTGACCCCCAGAGCCGGGAGGCGGCTTTTCGCCTCCCCTCCGGCGGCTACTCACGATACAATAGCCTGAGTTTGCAGAGCACTCGCTCCGCAAACCCGGGGTAAGGGGTGGGCTACAGGAGCGGGTTCTTACGACTGAAGAAAATCGGGCTAGCAGAGGCTAGCCCGATTTTCTTCAATTGTGTGAATAGCCCCACAGCATCATTACGTGCTCTAACATCAATAGCATAATGTTCTATAAATGAATGGGGTGAAGCCCAAGTAGTGTCCTGACAAATAGTGTCCAATGGGACCGCCCGATCAAAGGCCACAGACCGAACAGAGTGGGCCTTTATAGTAGAAGGCTACTGTTTATGTGCCAACTGGTAACACAACTCAATAGTGGAGACTATCCACCTGGACATGGACTGGGCCAATACTTGAAGTCCCTTTTGAGGCCCATCATACAGGATAAACAAGGAGTGACACTTCCTCCACTCAGCAGGTCTCTGCATGTAAAAGGACAGAGTCCTTCGCACATCCAAACAATGTAACCGTGGCTCCGCATCTGATGAAAGATTTGGAAAGAACACTGGTAAAGTGAGTGGGGATGAATGGTGAAACATGGACACCACTTTAGGCAGGAACTTGACATCTGTCCTGAGAACAACCTTGTCCTTATGGAACTGCAGGTACGGTTGGTCAGCCCACAGGGCCTGCAACTCACTAACACGCCTGGAGGAGGTAACTGCCACCAAAAAGGTGACCTTCCAAGCCAACAGACGAGGGTCAATAGAACCAGAGGCTCAAAGGATGGTCGGAGAAGACCAGCCAGAACCACAGACAGATCCCAGGCCGGGGCCATAATAGGGTCATCTGGGTACAAGAGTGTCAGTCCCTTCAGGAAAATTTTAACCACCAGCTCCCTGAACCAGGAGGCCCGATCCGAGGGGGAACGTGCCACAATGGCAGCCAAATATACCTTAACAGAAGCAAGCTTCAACCCAGATTTTTTAAGAGACAGAAGGTAATTACATATGACTTGAACAGATGGATTGTCCACATCAAACCCCTGTAGGTCAGCAAAAGACCTGAACCGTGTCCACTTGAGATCATAGGACTTGCTAGCAGACGGCTTCCTAGCCACCACCAACACCTCCTGCAGTCTCAGGGGGAAGTTGGGAGGACCTGCCATGCGGTCAAGTGGAGGGACTGGATGTCTGGGTGCAACACCCTGCCCTGTTCCTGTGACATCAGGTCCGTCCAAACAGGGAGAGTCCTCCAGTTCAGAGCCATGTGGGTCAGAGCCGGAAACCAGGGCCTCCTGGCCCACCATGGGGTGATCAGGATAGCCCTGGCCTGATCCACTCTCAACTTGTTCAGGACCCTGGGAATGAGAGGGAATGGGGAAAACATATAGGAGCGGGCTTACCCAGGACTGAACAAAAGCATCCCCCATCGACCCTATGCCCAATCTCCCCCCCCCGGAGCAATACAGGGGGCACTGAGCATTATTGTCCTGTGAGGCAAACACAACCAGAGTTGGTACAGCACCAGGGGTGATGCAAAACATTGAAATCAGTGCGATTTTAAAAAATATTTATTTTTCGCAATATGAGAACAAGTTGTTCTAGTAAGAACTAATCTGCTTACTTTCCTTTCACTATACAACTGGACTAAATTTGGTTCAAATAGTGGTCCGCAAGTTAGATCTCTTGCACCTCAAATGTTCACGCATCCATCATCTTGGATGGGGGTGGGTGGCATCATTACAAACTATACCATTGTGGTGCCCTTGTGTGTCACGCACGACAACTGTACCAAATTTGCTCCACATTGGTTAGACAGTCCTCAAGTTAGTGCACTTGCACCTTAAAAGTTCACACATCTGCCATCTTGAATTGGGGTAGATGACATCACCACAAACTATGGCATTGAGGTTTCCCCATGTGCCCCTACAGCTCTAGCAAATTTGGTTCAAATGGTTAGGCAGTTCACAACTTAGCCCACTTGCGCCTCAAAAGTGAATACACGAGGCGCAGTAGTAAGGCCAAACGGCATTCCCTTGAATTGATAGGTGATCCCACCTATCTGAAACCTTAGGAAGAACCGATTTTGAGGCCTTATGGACATGTGGTAATATGCATCTTTTAGGTCCAATGAGACCATCCACATGTCCCTGTGAAGGACAGCCATGATGTTCGGTACTGACAGCATATGAAACCATATGTAGATAAGATGCCAGTACAGAGCCCTTAAGTTCAAAATAGGGTGTTGGCCCCCGTCCGGTTTCGGTACCAGGAATTACCGGGAGAAAAACCCCAGACTGTTTGGGTTTGATAAGACTTCTATCACTTCCTTCTCTAGTAGAACGGTGACATCTTGATCCAGTTCTGGCGTGTGGGGGGTCACCACAGCTCTGGATATCGGACACAACCCCTGAAATTCCATGGCATAGCCTATGCACACTACTGTCAGGACCCACTGATCCATGGTCACCCTTTCCCAAGTCTCTGTGAAGGGGCTCAGACAAGTCCCCAAAGCGCCCCAAGTCATTGTTTCTTAGCTGGGACACTTGTGTGGGGCTTTTGGAAAGACTGCTTACCAGGCTGGCTGTCCGACTTCAATTTTGTGGGGAACTTATTGGCCTGAAAGGACCATTCTGAGGATAGCTGATGGTACAACTGGGATTTTTGAGCCTGATGAGGCAACCACATAGGAGTCTTCTGCATCTTAGGCAACTGAGAAGCGTATGACATGGAATGTGCTGTGTTCCTTAACGTTTGCACCTTCTGGAGCGTATCATCAGTCTGCTCTGAGAATAGGTTTGAGTCCTCAAAGGGCAAGTCCTCCACCCTGGTGCGGACCTCAAAATGTAGGCCTGAAGACCTCAACCAGGTGTGGCGCCGTAATGCCACCGACGTAGCCATGACCTTGGCCACACACTCTATGGAGTGCCGGTCAGAGCACAATTCCTGCTTGGACACGTGAACCGCCTCTCAAAGAAAGGACTTTGCAGCATCCTGTTTATCCTGAGGAAGGAGATCCAAAAAGGGACTCACCTTTTCCCACAAGAAGTGGTTATACTGGGCATTGTAGGCCTGGTAATTGGCCACTCTAAAGTGCAATGCCGCAGCAGAATATAGTCTTCTCCCAAAGAAGTCCAATTTTTTGCCTTCTTTATCACCCGGGGGCAGATTGACTGTGCCCCCGATATTGCTGCAAAGAGGACTACACCACAATAGAGTTGTGGATTGGATGACTCTTCGAAAAGGCCGTGTCCTCTTGAAACTGAACCCTGTAAAAGTTTTCAAGGCACCGATTGGGTTGAGAAAGCATATTAGGTCTCTTCCAATGTGCTTTCACCACCTTCAAAAGTGCAGTGTTAAATGGCCAAGTCGCTGAGACCTTGGCCTCAGAGTCAATTAGGCTAAACAGCGGGTCCAATTCACCCTCTTGTGAGTTACCCAAATTCACCCCCAAAGCGGAAGCCATATGAGTCACATAGACTGTATAGAGTTTCAGGTCCTCTGAGGGGGATACCAGCTACGAATCCGAGTTGATATCGAGGGGTGATGATCCCAGGGAAACATCCTCTGAATCTGGGGAGCAGTCCTCACTGTCCGACGCAGGATGGAGAGGAATAGCTAGCTCCTGGGTAGCAGGGTTCAATCCCGGGGGGAACCAGGCTCCGAGACTGGAACCAACTCGCGGTGCTCCGATGGCACGTATAGAGCCAGTGCTTCACAATCCCCTCGATCCCAAGGGGAACTATGCGGAGAGCGGGAACATGGGCAAACCACTGAGTGAGAAAGAGGGGCCCTCTCTGGCCCAGGAACTGAGAACTGACCGTAAGTGCAGTCCTCCGAGTAGTGTAGCCCATAGCCTGGCGTAGCCTGCATAATCTGACATGCTGTCTTATCGATATCGGTCGTATGAACTGAAATCTGGGCACCAAGAGTTATACGCATGCTCAGCATCTACCAAAGGGGAGCGATAGTCTAAAGTGAGGCATCGATCCCGATAACCTCAGGAAACATCCTGGAGGTACGGCAAAGAGCGATCTTCCTGATATCGATGTGGGGGGGATTGACGGCACAGCAGCCATGAGGCGTGTTCATCAAGCTTAGGGGGGGAATACGGTTCCTCTCCCAAAGAATCATTGTCAGAATCCTCCACTGTAGCCGCATCCAAGGCTTCTGATGGCTCAGGGGAAACAGGTCGCACTTGCCTCATAGGCTTTTGTGGCTGGTCCTGCTGGACGACCCAAGACCTCTTATGGATCGAAGCCAAGGAGGCCAAAGCACCCGAAGCTTTCCTTTTCAGAGGAGGAGGCTGCTCCAGATCCAGCGACTAACGCTTGCACGCCTTAGATCACTTCTTTTTTGCTTTCGGCTGCGGTGCTGATGAGACCGGTGAAGTCCGAGAAGTCACCTACGGCTGATAAGAGGGGAGCTTCTCTGAGCGTGCCCTTTCCTCCGATGCTGGAGTCATGTGAGCATCCAAGACCGCTGGTCCCAGTACCGAGATCGAAGGTTCGACTCCTCCAGCAGAGGAAGCGGGTCAGTCTGCCGATACTGAGACGGCCATTCCGAAGGACTGTTTAAATTGTAAGGCTTCTGAAGAACAGAGAGCCAAATCCCACAGGGCTGCGCACAAGCGAGAGGCCCTATAATGGTGAACCTGCTTAGTAAACTTCTGGCAATGTGAGCAGTTCTTGACTATTTGGGACTCCCCTAAGCAAAGGAGGCACTCCAAGTGCGTTTCCAGGGAAGGAGCTTAGCTCCACAAGTGATGCACTTCTTGAAGTTATTTGTGCCCGGCATGCACACTGAAGGCCAGCTGGCCAACACGCTCCATCCCAGCTGGGAACGGAGCTCGAGGGAAGAAGTGAGGAAATAAAACGCAATGCAAGAAAAAAAAAACACCACTGCATGAAGTGAAAATTAAAATAAAGGAAGAGAGAAAACAGGAGAAAAACAACCAGGATAGGCTCAATCCAAAAGATTGTAGAGCTGAGAGACTCACAATGTTTGCTCAAGCGCGGACAAAGAAAGACTGAGGGGATGAGGAGTGGCGCAGCTATATATAGTGGCTGGGGGTGGGGGTGGCAGAGTTACCGCCAAAAGCAGGAGAAATTGAGCTTGTTAGATTCCAACATGGTCTCTGTGCAGGCGCATAGCCCATTTGTGTAGAAGACAGAGACCACGTTGAAGAACAACAAAAATATGATATTATTGAGTAGCAAGTCCCCAGACCCACTTCATTAGCTATCATTTGCTGGAGGAGTGACATTTGTAATGATACAAAGCCATGCATTTTGGTTTACTACATACGAACAAGGAATAGAGGCTGGTTCAGAGACAGGAGTCCTACTCAGGCATTATTGGAACTGTCTACAGTGTTCACAGTTGCAATGCCGCCTGGCAAGCCCTGCTGCTCACACTGATGTCATACACAAAATGCTCCCCCACCTCCAGTCCCACTTGTAGGGTTCTTGTCTCTTCCGACAAATGATGCTCTCAGGGAGAGTTTTTCCTATGATTAGGAATACTGGGGTGTCATCATTCCTAATCGCAAAAAAGATCGCTCCCTGGATATAGTGTTTGTCTGAAGAGACAACTGCCACACTAGTGGGGTTAAGTAGCACATCAGCACAATGGCAGGGCTTGCCAGGCAGCCTTGAACAGAGCTGTTGGTTTTGGCAGCAGCTTCACCATCTCTCAACATCTTGTTTCCATCCAAGTAGGCTTAGAATGGCAATTTTTACTTTTATCATTACTTGCAAAATTGGATAGTTTTGAATTCAGGTGTAGATAAAATGGACCACCTGCTTGCCTTAATGAACACTGCAATGCCATAATAAAATGTAGGAGCCTAAATACGAGTTAGGCATGGGAAAAGTAACAGGTGAGAGATATGCAGGAACAGGTTGGAGATCTGTTAAGTATCATCTTAGAAATAGAACATTCAGATTACTTCTCAGAAGGTCCCTGTCTGCATTCCATATGGTGATCTTCCTTTTCCAGGACACTGTCTATTAATAGCCATTCTGCCTGGCTGCAACAGGGGGAGAGAGGGCACAACGCAACCCACCAAATCATCTTAACTGGTACCAACTGCCATTTGCTTATATTATTATTATTATGTCTTGTTTACACAGTCAGGCAGGTGTTATTGACTGGTTTGCTTTATCCAGACATCGAGTCCTTCCCAAGGACCTGGGGTGTCAGAATTGTGTTATCAATATTGTTCTTGTTGTTATTATAGATATCATCACAGAATATAGGCTGTTCCCAGTAAAGTTGCTTTTTGTAATTGGCTGATGGTGATTTCTGTGGCCCCTATGGTGTTGAGGTGCTCTTCAAGATCTTTTGGAATTGCACCTAGGGTGCCAATTACTACTGGGATTATTTTGGTGTTCTTCTGCCACAGCCTTTCAATTTCAATTTGTAGATCTTTGTATTTTGTGATTTTTTTCTATTTCTTTTTCTTCTATTCTGCTATCCCCTAGTATTGCTATGTCGATTATTTTGACTTGTTTTTCTTTCTTCTCGACTACAGTTATATCTGGTGTATTGTGTGGCAGATGTTTGTCTGTTTGTAGTCGGAAGTCCCATTATATATTTGCATCTTCATTTTCTACTACTTTTTCAATGTCATGGTCCCACCAATATTGTTGTTGTTGTTTTATCAAATTTGTATACCGCCCCAAACTTTCATCTCTGGGCAGTTTACAATAACATAAAACCAGTTAAAAACATATACAAAAACTTAAAAACAATTTTAAAATAACCAGAAATTAAAACCCAAAAATATTAGGAAGCAGAGAGAGCTTGGGCAAAAAGATGGGTTTTCAGGTGTTTTTTTGAAAATTGCCAGAGATGGGGAGGATCGTATCTCAGCAGGGAGCGCATTCCACAATCTCGGGGCAGCAACCGAGAAGGCCCGTCTCTGTGTAGCCATGAAATGAATTGGCGGCAACTGGAGACGGACCTCCTCAGATGACCTCAATGGGCAGTGGGGCTTGTAATGAAGAAGACACTCTCTTAAATACCCAGGGCCTAAGCCATTTAGGGCTTTATAAGTTATAACTTTGTATTTTGCCCGGAAACCTATTGGCAGCCAGTGTAGCTCCATCAACAGAGAAGTAATGTGGTCTCTCTGAGATGACCCAGAGACCAACCTGGCTGCCACATTCTGAATCAACTGAAGTTTCCGGACTACGTACAAAGGCAGCCCCACGTAGAGCGCATTACAGAAGTCCAGTCTGGAGGTTAACAACAAATGTACCACTGTTTTGAGATAATTAATCTTGAGAAACGGGCGCAGCTGGCGTATCAGCCGGAGCTGATAGAAAGCACCCCTAGCCACCGCCTCAACCTGAGAAACCAGGGAGAGGTGTGAATACAGAAGTACTCCCAGACTGCAAACCTGTTCCTTTTGGGGAAGTGTGAACCCATCTAGAACAGGCAGATCAAAATCATCTCTAGAGTTCTGACCCCACACTATTACTATTATTATTATTATTACATTTATATCCCGCTCTTCCTCCAAGGAGCCCAGAGCGGTGTACTACATACTTGAGTTTCTCTTTCACAACAACCCTGTGATGTAGGTTAGGCTGAGAGAGAAGTGACTGGCCCAGAGTCACCCAGCTAGTTTCATGGCTGAATGGGGATTTGAACTCGGGTCTCCCCGGTCCTAGTCCAGCACACTAACCACTACACCACGCTGTACCTCTGTCTTATCTGGATTCAGCTTCAGTTTATTCTCCCTCATCCAGCCCATTACTGCTTCCAGGTAGGCATTTAGGGAGGATATGCCAACTCCTGAAGAGGCTGACATGGAGAAATAGATCTGGGTGTCATCAGCGTACTGGTAACACCCAGCTCCAAATCCCCTGATGGTCTCTCCCAGCGGTTTCATGTAGATGTTAAAAAGCATTGGAGAAAGTACGGAGCCTTGAGGGACACCATACTTAAGCTCAGATTTTGAAGGGCAACTGTCTCCAATCAACACCACCTGGAATCTATCCGAGAGGTAGGAGCGGAACCAGTGTGAAACAGTGCCTCCCACCCCCAACCCCCTCAGACGTTCCAGAAGGATACTGTGGTCGATAGTATCAGAAGCTGCTGAGAGATCCAAAAGGACCAACAGAGTCACACTTCCTCTGTCAATTCCCAATTGGAGATCATCCATCAGGCCGACTAAGGCAGTCTCCAACCCATAGCCCACCTGAAAACCAGTTTGAAATTGGTCTAGATAATCAGTTTCCTCTAAGACTGCCTGGAGCTGAGTGGAGCTTTTCCCCTCACATCATTATCTTCTAAGTGGCCACTCCAGCTGGTTGCTATACAGCTTGAAAATCTGGGTACCTTCTTTTTTGTTTTCTTTCTATCTCCTCATGCCTTTTTCTTTTTGTGCTGTGGCTATTAAAACTGGAAGCCTGCAGGCAGGGCCTGCGTCAGTATGTCTATGTACAGCACCAGGGGTAATGCAAAACATTTTGCTGCCCAAAGCAAAAGACAATATAGTGCCCCCCACCCCCATCAGGAGACAGTGCTCATCATTGTCAGCCCATGCTGCCGAGGCAGGCAGCAGCGGCAGCAACATGTGAACATTTCCAGACAGTACCAACACACCAGTGGAAGAGACATCCCTAGCTCAAAGTAGTTGTGGAAGAGGCAGTCCTAGCTCAAGCTGGAGGAGAAAGAACAGTGCCCCAGCAAAGTGAGGAGGGGGAAATGAACAGCATCCCACAGTGGGGTGAGGAAGGGCAGTAGATGGCAGGGTAGTACTGCAGTGGCAAGGCCTGGCACTTGTCCCCTGTGCTTCTCCAAACCCATGTCTGAGGCAACCGCCGCACCCTTCCCCATTGAAGGGCTGCCTCTGTACAGTGCTTGGAAAAGTTTAGGAATAATTATAACACCACCACTACTAGCAGGGAAACCTCTACAGAACAACTTGAATCAGGGGCATAGCAAGGTTGGTGTGTGCCCAGAGACAAGATTTTAAAATGGGCCCGCCCTCACTGAAGCTCAGCTCATAAAGTAAAGAAATCTTAAATGAAGCTGAATAGTGGTAACAAAAAGCATTCTCTCTCTCTCTCTCTCTCTCTCTCTCTCTCTCTCTCTCTCTCTATGTGCCACAATAGAATATCATCCTAACTTATTTTTTAAAAGGTTTTGTAAATTGTGGATGATGCAAGTCATTTAATGGTACTAGAGAAAGACATGCTGTTCTGGTAGATCCAGGTCAACACTCACATCAGTTTCGGAGGATGAGTATTTGATTTGATTGATTGATTGATTGTTGAATTTATATACCGCCTTTCATTAAAAACAATCTCAAGAATACAACTGAAGGAAGCTCGAGCGGGTGTGCAGCTGGGGGAGTCAGTTATGTGACTTGCCTCGGGCGGGGGGCCAGGCAGTGGGCCCCCACGACAACTGTCTCCCCTTGCCCTATTATAGTTATGCCCCTGACTCAAATGTTTTCATTCTAAGTTGGCACCTGGCAGGGATACTATATATTTTGTTGTCTGCTTGGATAGCTGGGGAGAGACAGTTTACTGAGGGCCTCCAATTGAATAGGAAAACCTGCAGTTTTGAATTCCAGTGGGAACTCTATAACTAATATGGAAAGAAGGGGTGGATGGTCAACATTTGATTGAGTATGGCTTGGCAAACAGGTACTAACTTTATACCCAGACTGTCAGATCCAACACTTTCATGGAAAAATCATCCTGAGATTACCTTTCTTTGCCAGATTTACATGGTGAACATTTATTCCAAGCTCTACCCATCACATGATGACACTTCAGACATACTATATCTCAAAAGTGTTAACTCTGGATCAGCTGCCTGGATACAGTATCAGAAGAAATGCTGATCACACAGATCTTATATGAACAAAGCACCTTGTACTGATTTTATCATGTCAAAAATGCACATGAGAACCAGTACTAAGATAAAATCTTGGCCTTCCAGGGTTTTTAAATTGTTGTAAAGGGTTTTAATGTATCTGGTTTTTCAGGGTTTTTAAGCTGTTTTTATTGTATAACTGTTATTTTATGGTATTTTAACATATCTGTTTTAATTGCTGATTGATTTTAACTGTTTTTGTTTTATCTGTAAACCGCCCTGAGCCATTTTAGAAGGGTGGTATAGAAATTGAATAAATAAATAAATAAAAATAAAAGAGGCTTGCTTATATAGAAAGGAATAACCCATCCAAACCCATTGCTTTTAGGCAAACACAGAGGTGAGAGAAGAATTATGCTGAGGAACAAAAACTGGAAAAGACCCTAAAAGAGTGACAAAGATTTGGTAAGAGAGGCTTACATGGTAGGAAAGACAATGGAAAGATGCCTATCTCCAGAGGACTGTGATAATCATAATAATTAGAATTACAACTGCAAAAGCTCTTTCCATGTTATCAAATCCTATTATTTCATCATGACTCCTGAAATACTTGCTCTCTAAAATACTTCTAAAAGCTCAGTCCACGGATTTTTGTAAACAGTGAACACTGATCGACATAAAAATGTTCCTTAGCCCTGGGTTGTAGAGAATAACTGGACTGTACAAGCAAGCAGTAAACTCAAGATTTAAAAAAATCATTTAGAATTGTTAAGGCAGCCTCATGTCTTTTTGAGTACACAGTTGGTCAATAATGCCAACTAACTGAATTAGCCACAAAAACAAATAGGGGTTTGTTTGTTTTTGTATGTACTGTGGCTCAAAACCTTGATTTATATAAAGTAAGAGACCATCAATTCTCAATACCCTGTTAGCAAATTAAAGGGGAAGAACATCCTTCAGTATTAAAGCCTATTTGCAGATGATACTCCATCAACTTCATCACTTAGCTGTGACTTTAAAATGGCAGCTATATTATCTTGCCCTTTCTGAATTATGCAACTAATTATGTAGTAAGTTTGCTAATGCTGCAAGACTATCATTTCTTGGCCATGAATGCTGAATGTTAACATCGTTTTGTCTGCTGGGGAAAAAAACCCTCTTATAACAAAACGCAGGTGATACTTAAGAGTTTTAATGTTGAAAGGACTGTGCACATCAGGCATGTACAACTTGTGACCCTCTAAGCTGGACGTAGCTCATCAGGGAGTCAAGCAACCTCCTAGATTTGCTTCATGCCAGGGACTCCAAGATAGGAGCTTTGTCTGACACTTGGCAACCTACAACACACATGATGCGCTGCCTTGGCTTGGAGGGGCCACAAGGGGTGCAGGCCTGCTCCACACTTGTTGGTTTTAAATCTAATTTCAACCTAAGAAAAAGCTGTGTTTTTCTCAGGGCCATATTTGCTCTCATAGTGTTCACATAGAAACGGGAGTGTACTCATGCCATTAGTCACAGCTAAACACTCAGTTTTACTTCTATTTCAAGCATATTTACTTCTCTCCAGGGGGAAAAAATTACATAGAAAGAAGTAAATAAAAGTGTTTCTTTAAAAAAGAGTGTCATGTTTGCCAACATGTTGGCAATGCCAACATGTCTACTCACATATGTAGATCCTGAGATCAAGAAAAAAAAAATAGCAAGGTCTCTTGTCTGTCTGGTGCATTCTTTCTTTTTGTGTGTGTGTGCGTGAGAGAGAGAGAGAGAGAGAGAGAGAGAGAGAGAGAGAAAGAAACACTGTACATTAAAATGCATGCAATGGTAGACCAATGTCCCCTGACTTTTAATGAAAAGTCATTTTAGGAGGGGACAAGTGGAAAGAGTGAAAGCAAGGGTGGGGGGAGAGAAGAGTACCTTTTCCATATGTCATTTATCATGCCAAATTGCCTCTCAAGCCATTATCCCATGGGAAAAAGACATATGTGAAACCCACATGGAGGAAAGGGGCCTATAGGTTTTCATTGGGTATTGCCTACACAGCAGGTATAATCCAGATGAATGTAAGCACTTCTAATGGCTAAACTAAATGTGGCATTATAAGATGACATAAATGTTAGGCACGTATTTTTACTATAGAGTAGCAGCCACACCAGGACCCAATCCAGTTCAGAGACAAAGCAGAGAGGTAAAGGGGTTTCATTTTCGTGCTGAAAATCCAAATTCCTGAAGTGTCAGTGTAGCAAATCCAGATCAGATCCCCTTCACAGCTGCTATTTTACAGTAAAAATAAACCCCTATCTATAAATACAGAATAGTGTATTTAACATCAAGTCTAGTTTAGCCCTGCATCATTTTAATTTCAGTAGGGAGCCACTCTCATGAGAACAAGTTGTTCCAGTAAGAACTAATCTGCCTACTTTCCTTTCACTATCTCTACAACTGGACTAGATTTGGTTCAAATAGTGGTCCACAAGTTAGATCTCTTCCACTTCAAATGTTCACGCATCCATCATCTTGGATCGGGGTGGGTAACATCATTACAAACTATACCACTGTGGTGCCCCTGTGTGTCACGCACTACAACTGTACCAAATTTGCTCCACATTAGTTAGACAGTCCTCAAGTTAGTGCACTTGCACCTCAAAAGTTCACACATCTGCCATCTTGAATTGGGGTGGATGACATCATCACAAACTATGGCACTGAGGTTTCCCCATGTGCCCCTACAGCTCTAGCAAATTTGGTTCAAATGGTTAGGCAGTTCACAACTTAGCCTACTTGCACCTCAAACGTTTATGCATCTGCCATCTTGAATCAGGGTGGATGACATCATCACAAACTATGCCATTGAGGTGTCCCTATATGTCCCTACAACTGTACCCAATTTGGTTAATATTGGTCCAGGCATTGCGAAGTTGATGGTGAGGACCCATGGGCACACAGAATGCTGGGTGATGTCATAAGCCTACTAGAACGTAGGCTAAAAACAAAGAAGTGGGAAAATTTACTGATTGACGCCAAAACGTTAGTGGCAAAAAACTGGAAATCAAGGAGAGACCATCTGTTGAAGAAAGAAAGAGGAAAAAATGTGGTACATAATGTTAACATGCAAAATCACAGCATTTCAACATCTATGTCTAGGTGGTATTAAATCCACTAACAGTACATTAGAAAGCTGGCAACTATTTATTATATAATGGATCAAACTAAGATAGAAGCTGTATATTTATAATTATTACAGATGTTGTAACATAGTTTCTGTAATAAGATACATAAAAGGAAATTTCCTAATGAAAGGGCTCTTGCATTTTACCTCTTATTTGCATTTTTATATCTTTTTATTTGTCATCTTCTATATGCAACATCATGATCTAACTTTGTATGCATATTACTAATAATTTATTTTTAAAACCACAATATTAGTGGGATTGAGTCTAGTACATGCATAATTTTATACAAATACAAATGACCCACCTTCTGAATGACATAGTGCCATTGCAGTTTCTAATTAAGCTACTAATAAGCAATTCAGCTGTCAGAAATATGATGTATCGACTACACACAATTGGATTCATGTAGTGCGCCAACAACAACAACTGGAAAGCATCAGTTGAGATTGTTTCCACACGGATTTGCTGATGTTTCTAAGTCAACTGACTTTGTACCTGGCTTTTCCAGTCCTACCTTTCTCTTGGAAAAGGGCTGTTAATTGTGCTGCCCTTTCTGAGGATTTAGTAGTGGACAGACATTTACTAAATATAGGATGAGACCACAAAACTCAGAGACCCAAGATAAGATGTGATTGAAGGAAATGTTTTGAGGTGAAAGAGGTTGTATACTAAATCACTGCTATTGCCCCGTCAGTTTCCAATTACTCTAACTTGGCTTTTTTTCTTATCAGCCAGCAGCTGAAAACTCATTCACCCAATGCACAAGCTGAGACTTCGAAGAAATATTTCCATCTAAAGGCACAATCTAAAACACAAATCAAATACATGTCCCGAAGGCTTAATACAAAGATAGGGGCTCAGAGAAAGAAGAAAGGAGGTGAAGAGGGTAGTTCTGGTTTCCTAACTAGGCCCAGCCTAGATGTCCTGATGAACACATGTCTACTGTCAAATACAGCAGCCGCACAATGAACACCCTCTTCCACTCTGTAACATCCAGCACTCCTTAACCAGCTTGTGCTGCCGAGACATTCCACAATTCATGGCATTACTCCATTGGCTGCTGTTGACAGGGGGATGGGGAAACAAGCAGCACAATAAACTTATAATGCAGGTGAATAATAATAGACATTACCGAGGGGGAGGGGAGCTAGATGTGCAACTGTCATTTCTGGCAGCAGACATGCAACTGATGTCAAGCATAGCCTAAGCCTAAGTTAGTCTATGTAGAGCAGGCCTGCTCAACTTAGCCCCTCAGCTGTTTTTGAACTACAACTCCCATATTCCCCAGCCACAGTGGCCAATAGCCAGGGATTATGGCTATTGGCTACTATTATGGCTATTGGCCAAAATCTGCAGGAGCGCTGAGTTTGAATAGCCCTAATGTAGAGTTATTTTAATGATTCTCTGATTTGGGGAGTCATTCTACCTGGAGATGATGATTCCTGTACATTTAAAAGTTCCAAGACAGCAGTATATTTTTCCAGGCTAAGCCAGGATCTCCACCAGATCACGGATAGCTCTGAAGGTTAGAACCTCAAGCAGAGCCTAGCACAGCAACAGGGTTGCAGAATAAGACAATGTTGCTCCAGCAAAGACTAGCAGCAGACTGCTGCTTCTTACTGTTGCTGTCTAGACAGGATAACTAACTGGTCACAGCAAATTGTGAGGATAAGCAATATCATACAAGAATTTTGCAGATTTTAGCAAGCACCACATCACTTAGAGAAGGAATTATTGAATTATTTTCGATGTTCCATGGACAGAGTTTGCATGTCAACCTATGAAATTGCCTAAAAGCAAGTCAGGTCATTGGCCATCTAGTCTGCTATTGTTTGCTTTGAGTGCCTGTAGCTTGAGAAGGTATCAGGCGGAGGTTTTTCTGAGCCCTGCTGCTTAAGAGCCTTTTAACTGGAGATGCCATTTATTCAACTTGGGGCCTTCTGCATGCAAAGCATGCACTCTACCACTGAGCTATGGCCTCGCCCCTGAAATTGACTTTTGGCAACATTGGACTCATTCATGTGGATCCTGAATCCAAATGTTAGGCAGAGCTGAGTGGGAAGACAGCATGGAATGGTGAGAACCAGTGGGACATGATTATTCCTCAATATAAACTCTACAGAAAGGACAGGGAAGGGAGGATTGAGGGAGGAGTGGCACTGTATGTCAAAGAAGGGATAGATTCCAATAAGCTAGAAAACCTAAATGGACTGGAGTCCTCCACAGAATCATTATGGGTAACATTATGAGGACTGAAAGGAAATGTGTTACTAGGGACATGCTATTGCTCTCCAGATCAAAGTGATGAGAGTGACCTGGAGTAGGGGAAACAGATAAGAGAGGCATCAAAAAGAGACAGGGCAATAATAACGGGTGACTTCAACTACCCACACATAGACTGGGTAAATTCACATTTCTAGATGTGCTGAATGACTGTGCCTTAGAACAGTTAGTTGCGGAACCAACCAGAGGGATGGTGACCTTGGACTTAATTCTGAGTGGTGCCCAAGACCTGATGCGAGATGTTAGAGTTGCAGAACCATTGGGTAGCAGCGACTATAGTGTGATCCAATTCAGCATATATGTGAGTGGAGAATTATCAAGGAAGTTCAACACAGATGCGTTGGACTTCAGAAGAGGAAACTTCTCAAAAATGAGGGGACTGGTAAGAAGGAAGTTCAAAGGGAAAGTCAGGAGTGTCAAATCATTCCAGAAAGCATGGAACTTATTTAAAACCACAGTACTAGAAGCACAGTTGGAATGTATACCAAGGAGGAGGAAAAGTACCACCAAGTCCAGGAGGATGCCTGTGTGGCTAACAAGTAGAGTCAGGGAAGCTAGAAAAGGGAAGAAGACTTCCTTCAGAAAATGGAAGTCCTGCCCAAATGAAGAGAACAGAAAGGAACATAAACTCTGGCAAAAGAAATGCAAGGACACAATAAGGGATGCAAAGAGAGAGTTTGAGGAGCATATAGCTAGAAGTGTCAAGGGGAATAACAAAAACTTGAAATTACAGGCCAGTCAGATTAACTTTGGTGCCAGGTAAATTGATGGAAAGCATACTTAAGGACAAAATAGTTAAACACGTAGAAGAAAAGGCCTTGTTGAAGGAGACCCAGCATGGCTTCTGCAAGGGCAAGCCTTGCCTCACTAACCACTTGGAGTTCAATGAGAGTGCCAACATGCATGTGGATAAAGGTGATCTAGTTGACATAGTATACTTGGACTTCCAAAAAGCTTTTGATAAAGTTCTCCACCAAATGCTCTTGAGTAAACTTAGCAGGGACAGGTTCATGTGTGGATTGGTAATTGGTTGAAGGACAAGAAACAGAGAGTAGGAATAAATGTATAGTTTTCACATTGGAGGTAGGTAGGAAGTGGGGTCCCCCAGGGAATGGTGCTGGGACTTGTGCTCTTTAACTTGTTCATAGATGATCTAGAAGTTGGGGTGACCAGCAAAGTGGCCATATTTGCAGATGACACTGAAGTATTTAGGTTAGTGAAATGCACAACAGATTATAAGGCGCTCCAAAAAGATCTCTCCAAACTGGGGGAGTGGATGACAAAATGGCAATTGTGGTTCAGTGTAAGAAAGTGTAAAGTGATACACATTGGGGCAAAAACCACCAACTTCACATATACGCTGATGGGATCTGAGCTGTCAATGACTGACCAGGAGAGATCTTGGGCTCGTGGTGGACAGTTCATTGAAAGTGTTGTCTCAGTGTGCAGCAGCTGTGAAAAGGGCTAATTCCATGCTAGGAATCGTTAGGAAGGGGACTGAAAATAAAAATGCTAATATTATAATGCCCTTATACAAATCTATGGTGCGGCCACATCTGGAGTACTGCATACAGCTTTGGTCACCGTATCTTAAGAAGGATATTGTAGAACTGGAAAAGGTGCAGAAGAGGGCAACCAAGATGATATGGGGCCTAGAGCACCTTCCTTATGAGGCTAGGCTACAGCATCTGGGGCTCTTTACCTTGGAAAATAGTCAACTAAGGGGAGACATGATCAAGGTGTATAAAATTATGTGCTGAGAAATTTCCCCCCCTCTCAAAACACTAGAACCCCATGAAACTGAAGGGCGGGAAATTTAGGGCTGACAAGATGAAGTACTTTTTCACACAGCGCATAATTAATCTATGGAATTCTTTGCCATGGGATGTGGTGATGGCCACCAGCTTGGATGGCTTTAAAAGGGGTTTAGACAGATTCATGGTGGACAGGTCTATCAATGGCTACTAGTCTGGTGGTTGTGGGCCATCTCCAACTTCAGAGGCACGATGCCTCTCATTACAAGTTGCAGGGGAGCAACAGCAGGAGAGAGGGCATGCACATACCTCTTGCCTGTGAGCTCCCCAGAGGCATCTGGTGGGCCACTGTGTGAAACAGGATGCTGGACTAGATGGGCCTTGTGCCTGATCCAGCAGGGCTGTTCTTTTGGCAATGTGACCCCCATGGTACTGCAGTAACACGAACTGGCTCTAAGAAATTCAGCATCAAGCCCTTACTTCCATGTGTGAATGAACCATCATAAATCAAGTATCACAGAAAGAAAACATTTATATCATCGACATCACTTCAAATGCAATGTTTTCAGTTCATACACTGAGTAATCAAATGACAAGTCATGCAGGACCATGATTTCTTCTCTGAGCCCTGACAGATGACCAACTACTTGACTTCCATCATCCCTGAGTAGCTTGGTTATCTGCACCATCCTACCAAAAAGAATTTTTACCACACATCACAGAAAGATATGATGGTAAATTGATCCTCCAACACCCATTCTATGGCTAAAGGCTATAGATGGCTTGTTCTCTATGTGGTTAGAGACATTAGAGCTCTTCACATGATCAGTAAGAAGAGTTCATGGGCTGTCTGTGGGGAAGGAGGGTCAAGCTTACCTTCCCTGCAGACGATCTCTGGGTGGGAGGATCGCCCACCCAGATAAGTGGTGGCTCTCCTGTGGCTTGCCTGGTAGCTTCGAGGGTCGGGGTGCTGGGATGCGCCACCATGCATTGACCCGCCCCCAGGAGTCCCGATAATGCACTGCATGAGTGAATGGTGCATGCTGCGGCTGAAAGCAGCCACAAGATTAGAAAAAAAATAAGGTGTCAAGGGAGCATTCACACCCTTAACCTCATTTAAGCAGGAGGTTACTTTGGCAGGTTTGCTGCTGTGTAGCCACAAGCATTGGGTCTGATCCCGGTGGTTCACATGAGTGTGTCAAACTGGGCTGGGCTCCTTTAGCCCATTTTTGCACACTCGTGTGAATAGCCTCATTATGTAGTAAGTTTCTAAGGAGTTGCCGCTCCACAAATGTTCATATGAAGCCATTTTTAGATCAGACAGACATGGGCTGAAGTACTATCCTCTAGCATGTCATTTTTCAGGTGGAGAGTCACACCTCATTAAAGAAAGGTACTATAAGTTCTGACAATGGGATTCATTTTCATGGATGTGGGCGTCTTCCAAAACAAGTAGCTTCCAAAACAAGTAGCAAAACATGTACTATGTTCAAATGAATCTCTTCAAAACATGAGACTGTATCAGCAATATTTTCCATCCATTCTCAAGAATTCACCAGCACCAATGGTTTTATGAGAAAAGCTATTATCAGGATTACATCACTGAAACTTGAAATCCTGGAGTGCTTGAATGTCAACATTTTTATGACTACTACTGTACCAGATATCCTGAATTATAATGAACCCAAGGCGGCTTAATGCTTAATACAGACATCTCTTTGCAGACATCTCTAGCAGAGATGATGAATTCCCATAAACTGGCTTGGTATTATAAAATGGAAGCAAGTCTCATGCCATATTTAGAATAAACTCCCACATTCAAAGTGGGTGTGATTGCACTCCATCCACATGATGCAAAGGAAGGGTGGAGGCTTGTTAATAAAGCTCTGTGGAAATTCTCTCTTTTATTTATGTCTGGGAATATCATCTGTGGAAGGTACAGGACTACCAAATAATGGGAAAGATGGTTCTTAAATGGTGTTTCCATGAGAAATCCTGAAGTTCCTTGGAAACTTGTTGGGGGTTCTTCAATGAGCAGATTGGTAACTATGGACAGTCCATAAAAGTCAATTGTACAACCACTACCAATCAGTTCCTCCAGTGAATGGCTGTAGGGGAATCTAGGGCTATTCTGGGGTGCACTCTCCGTTCACATGCTAATGATAATCCCCATTTCTCAATACTCTCTTATAAACTGAGTTGGAGCATAGATTGTCTCCTGGAATCCTCTGCAATGTCCAGGGACAAGCTGATGTGGAAAACATTCCCTGGAGGTAAAAGATTTAAAGACAAACTGGCATAGTAGAAAGCAATGGTCTACCAGGGTTTTTCTTTTTTTCTTTTTTCATAAACCACTATCATTCCAGGGAAATAAAGGCATCAGCCATTGTTGGGCAGGGAAGTAATGTAGAAAAAAAGAAACAGAAAAAGATAAAACTAAATGTACTGCTTAGCATTTCAAACAAATACAGACAGGCATAAAATACTCCAAACTAAACCTAGTGAGAATAGATATTGTACAGTGGTTTACTTAATATACCTCAAAGCAGCTGCACTGGGAAACAAAAACCCCTACTTTACAACTCAAACAAATGTGAAAAGATGTGACTTCTCTTAGGCCTCATAATAAGCATCCTCGACAAAGAGCAAATATACAAGGGCTCCCCACCCCATGTCCCCATCTCCTTTCTATTAAAGGTCATTATGAACGGTTTGTGCTTTTAGAAAAATGCTCCGAGAACACCAATCAACTTTTAAATCAAAAACAGCTTGCTTTCTGATAGGGGCAGCAAAACTGGTCGATTTATTCCATAAAACTTTATGTACACAGCAGCAGCATCCATGAACTTAATGATCATAATATAGAGTCTGCGGGGTAATTTTTATTACAATTTATAGCAAGATTACACATACTCCACAGTTTTCAGGGTTTATTGAGATTTTATGGGACTGTGCGGCTTAAGCAGTTAACCGTGCTCTTGTTCACTCAGGGGGACATGGGGTTAGTTCCCGTGTACGCATTGTGCGGCTAATCTACCATAGGCTGTTAATTACTCTATCCAATCCAAGTCATTATTTATAGTAATTTCACAAGTAAAATAATTTTCCAGAGTTGTACAGGATTACTAGCAGCTATGTACATTCAGGAAGAAAGTAAGAACCTACATACAATGTAGACACACATAGATGTTTATCTCTGTGGAATGATTTTTTCCACAGCAAAAACTTGAACCCTTTTTTCATTTTAAACTGAACACTGTAGAACTCACACTCATTTACAGGAAATAGAATTCTTGACACTGTTAAGTCCTAAATCACATCAAGTATCTAATATATAACTGATTCACCATCAGGCATAAAACAAAACTGGGGGAAAGAAAAGCAATTACAGAATTGAGCAACACAGGATATAGCTATTGTAAGTTCAGGTTTCTAGCAAAGGCAGTTCTACATATCTAAAAGTGACCTTGTCCAAGTGGTTCTTCCTGTCTCTAAGCCTGTGCTTAGGATCTTTCACAACCAAACTGACCTGAAAACTGGGTCAACTTTCCATGGCTAACAGCTTTCCTCAGCAGACTGAATGTTTTGAAGCATTCCATGACATTACATCAGCTTGGCCAATAGGTGACAAAGGCTTTGCCACAGCTACAAAATCTCTTAGCTGAGTCTCCGAAAAAGAGTAACCTCTCTGTATATTTCCGATCAATAGAGCATGTTTTGTTCTGCCATTATTTTAGCTCTTTTATTCTGAGTGGAGATGCCTCTTTTCTATGGATATTGAAGCATGTACAACTCCTCCTGTATTCTACCAAAGAAAACCACAGGGATCTGTGGGCACCAGGAGGCAAAATCGACTTGACGGCACACTTTACCTTACAATAATGTGACATTTACCATACTTTACAAACTCTACCTATTTTTTCCCCTGTGATACTCATCAAAATGAGTATTTCTAGAATGACGTTTTCTATCCATTATGCAAACGAGAAGGATGCAAATCTCATGTCTAAAATCAAGGGAATGGTGGAGCAAACGTTTTGCGGAGCCTACTCTGCCAAGAAGTATTACTCAAAGTAAAGCAAATATATTTGGACAGCAATAAGAAATTTTACCCTGAAGAAATTTGATCCCAGCTAGAACAGTAAATTCGCACACTGATTTTAAGAGGTACTCCTGCAAGATTACTGATAAAGTCACTTCATCCAAAGGCCCCCATAAGCACCCAGAGCTGTCTGAGAGCTGATCCCAGTATTGTGATTCTTCCTGACGCTTTAAAATACTGAAACCAAAAAGATGGAGTCTGTTTAATGGGTCTTTCCCACTGGATCATCAGCTGGCCACAAACTTTCCATATTCAATAGTGTATATTTCTTGAGCTGATCTACCTCTTTCAGTTAGCTTTTTTAAAAAAGGCTTCTCCAAACCTAACCTTTCGAAATCAAGTGCAGAATTAGTTGCCGCAACACATCAGCTAAATCAAACTAGACTAGCTTATGATCACTTGGATCATGAGTGATCCAACTCCCCTGCCACCTGAGCAAAGAGGCACCTTTTTAAAGTGGTGATTCTATTTATTAAGCAGGGCGAGAGCAACTGGCCCTATCCATCCCCAGCACAGCATCCCTCCAGTGGCTGTTGCTGGTGTCTGTCTTATGTTTCTTCTTTAGATTGTGAGCCCTTTGGGGATGGGGAACCATTTTATGTATTTATTTACATCTATGTAAACTGCTTTGGGAACTTTTGTTGAAAAGCGGTATATAAATATTTGTCGTATGAATATTAGTATGTTAAGGTTGTTCACAACAACCATTTTCTCTTTCGTCCCCACCCCCACCCCACCCTCTGTAGTTTGTATGAAGGTTCACTTAATGAAGGCAGCTGTCAATTAGCACACAGGGAATATTCTGCGAGAGTCAGGCCAGTCGCATTCTGGACAGCACACTTTAAGACGGATATACACAAACTGAAATGAGTTCAGAGGTAGGCAATAAAGATGGTCAAGGGTCTGGAAAACAAGGCTGAAAGAATTGGGAATGAATAGCCTGGAAACTAAGAAGGGATATAATCACATTCTTCAAATATCTGAAGGGCTGTCACACGGAAGAGAGCAAAGACAAGTGCTCTGCTGCTCTAGAGGGCAGGATTAGATCTAATGGGCCCAACTTACAGAAGGGCGGATTTGGCTTGAACATTAGGAGAAACATCTTAATGGTAAGAGCAATTTGACAACAGAACCAAAGAGGCCTCTCCTTTGGGGAGTGATTTTCAAGCAGAGACTGGACAGCCATTTGCTGGGGATGTTCTAGCTGTGGATTTTCGGCATCAGGCAAAGGGCTGGGATAGATGGCCTACATCTGTAATATGAGGATGATAAAATGTCTTACCTCACAGGGAACTCTGTGTTCGGGTACACTAGTGTGCCAAGAGAGAACTGCCAGTGTGCACTAATACAGTGAGATAATGTACATGAAGCATTTTGGATACTTAGGAAAAGCACTGTATCTTACAATATCCTAAATTTTCTAAAGTTTCCTAAATTTCTGATAGCTAAGGAACATTTTGTCCTAAATTAAAATTAGAGGTATGCTGTACTCTTATACCCCTTACATTTACTTAATAAGATGTACTTGCTCTCAGAGGAATCCACACATTTCTGCCTCAGTTACTGTTCTGATTGTGCCCCTGGAGAGGAAGGAGGTGAGGCTAGACCAGTGATTCATGCAGAGATAGAGAGGACCATATCCCCCAGTTACACAGTGAGCATGGGAAGGCTTCATCTTATAGGAAGAAATAAGTGCATTATAAAGTCTCCTCTCCCCTCTCTTCTGGCTCTGTTACTACATGAACATCTTCCTTTTTAAGCAGGCATAGTGTTTTTATCCTCTCAGTCGGCTCCTTTATTAGTTGTATCTATTTCCTGACTCAGCTTTTATAGTGGCTTACATTCTGCATAGCTCCCCCTGCCAAGAGCTGGCACGCACACTAGTTCCATGCGACTCAACAGCCCATCCTTGCTGCTAGGAAAAGCAGAAAGGCTTTGTGGCTACAAAGGGTTTCATCATTGCTATAGCAAGGCTTTACACATTGGGAATAATGGGACACAATCCTAAGTAGCTAGAGAGCCTCTCTGCCTCCACTAGAAGGTGGGGATGGGTTGCTGAGTCACATGGAACCAGTGCACATGCCACGGTCTTGGATAGCTGGGGCACTGCACAGAATTAGCCACCATTTTAAAAACTGCATTACTGCTAGCGGAAAGGCAGGGTGGAAATCTATAAGCAAACCAGTAGTAGGTAATTCAGTCTCTGAGCCCACAAAGAATGCTTGTCATTTCTGGGAGCAGAATGTATGGCTCCATTTCACACACAAGTCCAGAAGCTGATGAAGAAAATAAATCCTGAAGATTTATGAACAAGTCCATTAAAACACATAACTCAAAGTTCCAACAGTTAAAAGCAACAATATATAGTCACCATGACAGAAATAAGAATGAAAGTGACAGAAAGATCCATTAAGATTTCCTGCATGCATCTCCAAGGGTAGAAGTGCAGCTGACCACAAGGCTGCCATTAAAATTAGCAATCCTTACCTTATTTCTCCTTCTCTCCCCATAATGTTCAGTTAGGGAAATGCAATGCTACTGGATACTTTTTTTCCTGTGCCCTGGTACTGGCTGCTGCTGGGGAGTGGTGGTGGTGGTGGTGGTATGTGTGTGTGTGGTGGGGGGAGGATGACGCATAATGTGATGACATCACATTGATCGCATTTCTCTAAGGAAATGTTAAAGAGAGTTAGGCACAGGGTTGCCATTTTCAGTAGCAACCCCGTGATCTAGATTTAATTGCTGCTCTCAATTCAGAGTAATGGGACAACTGTGAAATAACAAGGAACACGGCTAAATATTGGAAATGAATCCAAAACTTGAGATTTTCAATATCACTCCATCAAACAACGCTTATTGGGTGTTCTACCACGATGCATTCACCAGTCTGCACTTCATTCTCCTTTCATGCAATGCTTTCAGCATTACATACATGCACTCATTCTCCTTATATGCATTTTTTCAAACAAGGTATTCTTGAACATGCAAAGCTGCCTTATTTTGAGCCAGACCATTGATCCAGCAGTGGTATTGTCTCTAGCGTCTACAACACTCAATATTGACTACAGTGACCAGCACTGGCTTTCCAAGGTGTTAGACAAGGCTTTTCCCAGCCCTTCCTGGAGATACCAGGGATTGAATATGGAATCTTCTGCATATGCTCTACCACTGAGCTACAGCCCAATTCCATGAGGATATCTTACCTTTGACATGACTTCTCCCATCCTCCAGTAGTGGTACTACTATAGTGTTGTTCACATTCCCTGGTGATCTCACAGCTGTGTAGACCACAGGAACAGACTGTACCACAACCGGAATGCGGTGTACATGACTCATTTTGTTGGTCTGTAGGTTCATGGGACTTGAAGGTGGTACTGGATGGATTATGTGCAAAAATTGCTGCCCTCCAACACCTGATGCAGATGCCACAAGTGGGCCCGGAGTTAATACTGATGGTGCAGATGTTGCTGAAGATACTGATGTGATTACTGTTGGTGATGAAGCAGGCCGACTAGAAGACGTTGAAGTAGAAGACGGAGAGGATGCTGATGCAGTAATGGACACTGGCGAAGACGAAGCAGCAATAGGGGATGACCGGGCTTTGTTTATTGACAAGTCCACTGGCTCAGTTTGTGTTTGGAAATGGTCTGTGGACAAGGAGTCTTCTTCTGGATCTGCCTTCATGCTGTTCAGCAACAGGGGTACAGCTTCCATATCTGGGTAACTGTGAGCGTTTGGAGACTGTGGGGGCAAGAAAAGAATAGCCAGTTGTTATCATTCAGGAGATGATGCTAAACATTTGGTACAGTGAGTACATTTATTGTAAGGACATCCACGGGAACAAAAAGCAGGCAGGCAAGAAAGGAAGGAAAAGGTGGGCATCTCAAGTCAAAAACAATTATCTTCACTTTTTTTTTACACAAGCTCAGTTCACTGCTTTACTTAAATATGTATTAACTGCATATGTAATGTACATATTTCATAGATGGATCATGTGTAAACAGAACATTTATATTATTATTGCATTTTTATACACGGCTTTTTCTTTATTACAATGGAAACTCATCACTCATTGATTACTGGAAAGTCTTAATTATCCAAATTTCTTCATGTGGTTCCATATTAGTATAGTTTTTCTTGCAGAATAGTCATTCATATAAATGTATAATCATAACATTTCACACGAATTAAAACAAACTAAATTTGTTTGTCAGTAACTCTTTTATACAGAGAAGTTCCCAATGATGGCAATACAGGAAGTGATTGCTTTACTATACCATCCTGAAACAGCTGTCCTTTTTTTTCTTTTTAAGGCGGAGCTATTTTTGCTGTTGTTGCACTGAAAATTAACATCCAAGATCCTGTTGCCCAGTTCATCCTTACTCAAAGTCTCTTATATCCTACTGCACCTAATGAACAGTTTATTCATTTCATTTTTACCCTTATCTGTACATCATGTTCCAAGCAGAATCACATACTCTTATTCAGTGGGAGGTCAGACTCCTGTTTTCAAAATTGCAGCTGGTAGGCATCAATCCCAGACAGCTGTTTTGCAAGTTTGTGAGGCGTTCTGTGAAAAAGTTGGAACTAGATTTTTCAGGACAAATAAAAGACATAAAGTATGCAGTGCATAACTCATTTAAACCTCAATGGCTTAGACTATTTTTGCACCCCAAGCCTACATGATGATGCTCCAATGCTGAAATGAAGATTAAGCATGAAAGAAGGTTGGCTTTTTTGCTATATGTGGGGAAGTGTTTTGTCTCCAATAATCCTTGATTGGGGAAACCCCAGATGGCAAAGTATTCTGCATACGAATTGGACACAGATTTCAAAAATAAGTTTTCAAAATAGATGAAGATGATACACAAGAGTCACCCTTGCTTGTGGGGTATACACTTAAGTTTCTCCCTCTTTTGGTTGTCTTAAAGTCAAACAGGATTTGCAGGGGTGGGGGTTGGGGAGAAGCAGGATTTCCAAATCCTGTCTGACTAGACAAAAGACAAAATTTGTATAATCGTGCATAACTGATAGGCAGCAATGGCTTTCTCACACATGAGCCACCTATCTCTCTTTATTAGGGCCAGATTTTATTTTTTGGTCTCGATCTTTGGTAAATCATTGTCCCTAGCTATACCTTTTAAAAATGTTATTAGCATGTGTAGCTAGCGTTGCCATTCTTCACGTTCTAGCCTTTTCCACTACCACTGGAAAGGAAACCTTTTAAATATGTGTATGAGAGGGGGATCTTGTCTACGGCATGTGCTTGCACATGAATGCATAAGAGCACAAAACGCAAGTACACTGCTATCCCTCCAGCTCCAAATAACCGCCCATGTATTTATTCTGCTACTAGATGAAAATAAGTACAATCAGACCAATTAGAATATACCTTCAATTAAAAAAGACTTAACTTAAAAAACTTAAATTAAACCAAAAAAAACCCCCTTATGCTTAACAAAAAATAAACTGTTTGTAGTCTGTTTACCAACTTATTGTGCTTCAGAATCTTCTGAGCAGCAGGTATAGAACATGAAGCTGAGAGGAGGACGACAACGCTCAGGCAGTACATAAGAACATGAGAAGAACCCTGATTGATCAGGCTACGTCCATCTAGTCCAGGCCTGCTCAACTTAGCCCTCTCCCCCCCGCCCCCCCCGCCGCCAATGTTTTTGGACTACAATTCTCATAATCCCCAGCCACAGTTGCCAATAACCAGGGATTGTGGGAGTTCTAGCTCAACATCTACAGGGTGCTTTCTAGATTACAAATAATCTTGCAAATAAACAGCTGTATTTTCCCGTTGCAGGAGGGTTGTGCAAGCTATTCACATTTTCAAAACGATTCTGCCAAGCTGAAGCATTTTACTGCTGACCAGCATGTAATGTGGAACCTGTGGGAAGTGCACAGGAGGGCCAAAGATGAGCAGCCCTGATCTAGACTGACAACCCAAATTCTAGAACTGTGAAAGAGAAAGAAACATTTCTCCCAGTCTACACTCTCTACATAAATGCAGTTTTATAAACTTCTGTTATACTGGGGACCCTCCTCAGGTTTCTCCCCACAACTAAAAAAAAACAACCCCCAAACCTCACACATTTTAACCTTTCCTCATAGAGAAGGTGCTTGATTACTTTGGTTGCTCTTTATGCATCTTTTCCAGCTCTAAGATATCCTTTCTGAGATGAGGCTGAGACTAGTCCCAAGGACAATCAGGGACTTCATAGCAGAAAACCTAAACATACGTGGAGCAGAGAACTCAAGAAAATGAGCCAAGCCATTCATGCGCAGCATATGGTAAGGACTTAAGCATATAGAAGACATTCTGGAAAACATTTGCCAAACCTGAGATATGACTTGCCCCAAGCTTCCAGTTTATTCATACCAGAGAATTCTAAAGACAAATGACATATTATGGGCAAGTTCAGATGATATTGTTCACCAGCCATACCCACCACAGAATTACAAATGAATGTGCATAATATCCCATACCTCAAACCCAGTGCACTGATCAAATCAGAACCACACATTTAGGGGTGGCTTGGATGGCCCATCCCCATGCGAATATTATTTGTTGTTATCCTTATTATTTAAAATATCGATATATCACCCCTCCAGTACACCGGCCAGGGGGCTCACAACAATAAAACAACAGAAGTCACACCAAGGGGCAGGATACACATACTCAAGTTTGCAATTGTGTAGGGGACAGGGTTGGCAGCCGGTGTTTTGCAGACCAGCCCAATAGGTCACATACGCATAACTCACCCTGCCCCTCTAAACACATGCTAAGCTGGGGATCTGAGTGATAAGCCTCCCAGCCCAGTTCCGGCACAGCCTTCCAGCAACAGGCCAGCCACCTTTGCACTGTGCCACCACCAATCACCAGCATTAGGCCATCTTTGCAGCTGCTCTTCACTGCTGCTTTGGCCCGCACTGCCCACTCATAGGTCTTCTCATTATCTTCTGCTGCAGGCACTTGGCAGTAGTCGGCCCAAGCCTGAGCCCAACAGCGGTGCCATGGTGGTTTTGAAGAGAGCACACAGTAATGTGAAGTTCCTCACACACACAAGTTACTTCCCTTTTTTTTCTGTCAGCCTGTACAACTAGACCTTGTCATATATATGCATACACCCCAAACACTGGTTTTGCAGGGACCCCCCCCCCTTTCTGGCTATGGCTACACAAACTGAAGGAATGTACATGCTGGCTATCTTCTAGCCAGCTGACAACTCTATCATACAGTGAGTATTGTTAGAAGTATCATAAGCACACAAGAGTGTCCTCTTTTAATACAAGAAATACTGGATGGTATACTACCATACCACCTTCAACTCACTTTTATTATCTGTCTTCAGCCTATATCTGCGTCTGAGTCACTGAGCTGGGGCAAGTGAAAATAGGCATAATAATAGACCATATATGATGCATTTCCAGTGTTCAAAGTACTTCATATAACTTAGGCCTGCCTGACATGTGATCACTAGGAATTGCACCAGTTTTGAATGCAACATAAGAAGCTTGAGTTTAGGACTGCCCAGAGGCTTATAGTTCCTGGTGCCTGACCATGATATAATCACCATGTCGGAAGAGCTTACAGGCCACAGACCCTCATTGTGCCCATGATGATATTATTCAAGTCCTCCTCACCTTGCATTACTTACTGGAAACAGAGAGGATAGCTAGGACTCAATTCAGTGAAGGATGGAGCCAAAAGGAAGGTCCCATCTGTGCCATTAAAACCTCAGGTTGACACAGATCATAGTACTGATGTCACTGCCTTGAACCCGACAGTCTCTATTCATGCCTAGAGCAGCCCAGGGGGGTGATCCAGACTAAATTAGGACTCCAGATTAACTTTGCTGATGTCCATCAGATGTCCAGAAAATTAATCCCATTATTCCAAACTAATTATGATTGGCTTATGAGCCATTTGCCCTTGCTAAGGGTAAGGTGTACCAGCATGACAAAATGTTACTTGGTGGATATCTTCTTTCACTAAGCAGTCCTGAGAACCGATTTAATTTATGATACACATTTTTTCTACCTATTCTGCCCTCTTGAGTACAACAAATCCTCAGAAGAAGAGGAAAAGCCTAAATTTCATAAATTATCATTATTGGGTCAAATATTAAGATGAGCATATCAAATATATCTGTAACTAGACAGATTTAAGTCTGATCCCCCAGAGACAAAGCTACAGCTACTCCTCATGTTGACATATGCTTCTTATGCTCAAATTACTTTGCAGTGCAAATTAGTACTGTCAAGGCTGAATATATTACAATTAAAGGGGAGAAATTTATACTTCCTTTTTTTCTACACAGAAAATAATATCTTTACTTTGAGTATACACATAATTGCATATTATAGACTTGAAATTTTAATGGGATAAAACCGAAAGCTGTGAAATGCAGCTGTTTTACAGAAATGATTTAGTGTCTCATGAATTTCCTTCAATAAATCAAGCTTTTTATGACCCAATGAGATATAATATGATTATTTTCAAAGCAAAGCAGTAAGGAAGGCACAGAAAGCAAACCTCTCTTCAACATTATGTTATGGCTATCTATGGGCCTATTCACTCGTTACTTTCTGGGGAGAAATCTCTACTTGCGATAAGTCTCTAGTGCTCGTGCATCCCTCCCTTTCCTTGCGGAAAGAATATAATGAGAACTCCATGCCGTATTGCTTTTATATGATACACATTAGGCTGAGCAGCAGAGACTTTGCTGAAGCCATCCAATGAGCAGCTAAACATCCATACCTTGTTATATAAACTTGATCCTTCTACATTGTTCCACATTGGTCTTACATAAGTGCCCATATAAACCTCAAATTAGGCATGCAGTACAAGAAACCTACACTTTAAATGCAATGTATATGATAAATTGAAGGTGACCATTATCATCATCATTATTAAAAATATCTATATCTTTTCAAACAAAAAAGGTTCTCAAAGTGGTTTACATGCTGAAAGGTCTAAGAAAATAGTTCTTTGTTCCTGTCCCCAAAGGGTTTACAATCTAAAATTATGAAGTGATAAGTTTGATAAGCTTGTCTCTGCTGGCAAATAGGGTATTCACATAACAACAAACTAGGTCTGCACCAAGTATTCTCTAATATGATATTCTCTTAGAAATTAGTCTATTCCAGGGATTCTCAGCATTGGGTCCCCATTGGACTTCAACTCCCATAATCCCCAACCAAAGGTCACTGGGGCTGGGGATTATGAGAGTTGAAGTCCAATAACATATGGGGACCAAATGTTGAGAATCCCTGGTCTATTCTATTAAGTTGAACAAATTACCCCAAAATACTCACCTTGCCAATGATGGTGTTCAATGACTTTTTCTTTTGCTGGTTGCTGCTGCTGCTCATTGCCATTTTGCATCTTTTCATGTGCCCTCACTGCTGCTTAATCTGATTGGCTATGGTGATTCACATTGTTTTGTTTCCAGGCATCCATGATGTTAGCATGTAGCACTGTGATGTCATCTACAAAATCACATCGGGTGCCACAGCCAATCAGATTAAATGGTAGGTGAGGGGAAATGAAGATGAGGAGAGTGAGGACAAAGGGGAAAAAATCAAAGAAAAATTGTTTTGTGAAGAAATAAACAGCAACCACAAGAACAAAAGCATACTGAACAGCATCAAAACAACATGGACACATTTGCAAGGGGCGGGGGAAGAGTCAAAGTATGTTGCTTTTCGACATAAAAACAAACATGAAACTACATAAACAGCTAACTTTTATCAAGCTTAGCACTTCATAACTGATCTGTTATGTTAGGCTATTTCACACAACCATACAGATGCTTATTATAAGATGAAATTGGTTATGCAAATAAGCTCTTAGAATGCTGACAGACTTGTGCAAAGCAGCACCATTTCATTCAGTTTCCTTGTACTGTATATAAAAGTTTCCCTGTATATAAACTAGGGCAGCAACCTTAATCAATAGATTAATCAACTAAAGTTTGTGGAATGAATAAAGCAGACTTCTAACAATGCCTGGCATCCTAACAAAGAACCAGTGGTTCTGAGAAGTTTCAGCACCCTTAGGACCACTTGTGTATTTTAGCCTGTGTGTTTGGGAGAGTTTCAAAAACCTCCCCTTCTCCCAGAAGCCCTCAGTGTAACCAGAAAATATATTCCTGAATGTCAGGGTTTTTTGGGGGGTGGGGGGCACCGAGCGCTTGCTGGGGAAGTGGGGGTCATTGACATTTGTCCCCATCACTGAGCCAGAAGTTGAACTTAGTTGAACTTTTCAGAAGCACTGGTGCTTCTCCAGTTGCACCAGTGCTTTGTTAGTCAGGTTGTCAGCCAATGAGTGGTAGGTTTCTGTTTAAAGTAGGCCGTCAAGTCGATTTCGACTCCTGCCACCCACAGAGTCCTGTGGTCTTCTTTAATAGAATACAGGAGGAGGAGGGGTTTACCATTGCCTCCTCCCGTGCAGTATGAGATGATGCCTTTAAGCATCTTCCTCTATCGCTGCTGCCTGATATAGTACCAGGGATTTGAACTGGCAACCTTCTGCTTGTTAGTCAAGCATTTCCCCACTGTGCCACTTAAGGTGACCAGGTTTCTGTTTAGTGAACTAATAATTCATCTCAGTCTTCTTACAGTATCTCAAATGTTCCTTTATCAAGGTTTTGGTAATATGCAAATTTATTTAAATGTATTGGGTAAACCATTTGTTTTAATATATTAATCAAAGATATTCTTTTAATTGTTATTACTAGTTACAATTATTAGATATATTTAGTTATATTAGTAACAATTGGTTAAAGCCTTATGAAAACCTCCAAAGTCTGATACATAAAAATTCATTTTGCACTCAGTTCCAACCTCAACAACCCTGTTACAACAAGAATTGTATTAATCCACATAACACTGTTGATCGGTAAATATTGATGAAACGCTCAAAACATGACATTTGAAACCACATCTTCAGTTTGCTCCTGAAGAACAGAATGATGGTCACAGAGGGACGCATTTGTCACCACGAGACAAACCAGCTATCCACTGCATATGAGCTCTCTCTATAGCCTTTCAAAGACATGGAATACATCTTACGAAATGAATGCCGGGCTTTGCTGTACAGCTTGTACATCAATGTGACAACAACACTGTCACAGGTTCTTCTTGGAAGGGGATCTTTAAGTTCATGCTAAGTTCAATAAGGCTCTTGCTTGAAAGGTTATGAGTGATGCTAGACTTTATTATTAATAGAAAGCGTTCCCAGATTAGCCTCACCAAATAAATGACTAACTTCAAACTGTGATTCATAACTCCAAGGAATTAGGGTGTCTACCAGCTTTTTTCAGGGAGCTGTCGGGATAGATCCAACTAAAAGGCACATATACATGCCATGTGAGGTTTCTGCCAAACTCATGAATGCTGCCCAACAAGAACACAGTATTCTGTGCTGTCAGAAATGTAAATAAAAGCCTGTGAAATATGAACAGAATTTTTTGCTGCCTACATACATGCTCCATAGCAGCAGATACTGAAAGGAAAATACTGAGATCTGCACAGCATTGAAATATATAGAACAACTGATGAGTATTCTCATTAATTACGTCTGGTTGAGCTAGTTCACAACATGAGTATCTTCAACATGTGAGCATGGGGAGTGGGCATGGGAGAGAGTCTCAAACTGTTATACAAACCTTATATCCACCATCATGCATAGGAGTTTTAAGAGAACAAGACCAGAGTGAAAGGGGCAGAAGCAGAAGCAAGATCAAGTGAGGTAGGGTCATGATCCAAGGTGGCAACAGGAAAAAGGGATCACAAGCTAGGCAGAGTCCTCAAAGTATCAAGTTCTTCAGACTGAAGCCCTAGGGCCCAGGCTTTATGGGCTTGGTGCACTGGGATTGATCTTTCAGGTCAGATGACCAGCACTGCAATCTATTTTGCACCACTGAAGTCCAGAGTTTAGTCTTACAGGCTTGCAGTTAGAAGAGTGTGTGTGGCACAAGAAGTCTGGTCGGTCTGACAGCTGAGAGTCCTGTTTCAATACAGACCTTGACCAACCCACCCAGTGCTTAAAAGAAACCTGCCCACTCTCCTTGAAAAATGTAAATAGTCACTGAAATTATTTTGGCTTATCTCAAGCATCCTCAAAAGCCTTGCCTGAGGCAAAATAAAATTTTGGTGTGGATGGAATTTTGGTGGCAACTCTACTCCATTTGTTAATGCATAGAATGTCTCCCTGGAAAGTAACACTGATTAGACCTAGTGCCACTCCTATTTAAATCTCAGACTTCTTGGATAATTTCCAGTGAACATATTTCCAAGCAAGTTCCTCAGGATCACAACCTTAAGATGCTAACTACATACACAGAAACAGTTTGTGGGGGCACTCAGTGAAATCACAGAGTCTCTGATCCATATCTGTCAGCTTTGATGGTACGGGAAATACCTGATGATGTGTAAAGGCAAGCAAACACACAGCTTGCCCGCTTCAGGTCAATGGGTGCTATCTTTTCCAAAGTGTAATATAAGCTAGCTATGCTAGTACCCCAGCTGTGGTCCATTTCTTGGAAGCATTTCAACTTCCTACCTCCCACCCCCAACCTGTACCATCTTTAGTCAGATAGCTTTTGTTTAAATCCAGCAATGATTAACTCCATTTCTTTTGCTTAACACCATTTTGCTTTGGGAAAAGTTAGTGAAGCAGCAAATGCTCAACCAGGGCAACAGAAAAGTGATGACTCAGTGTTTGTCAGTTCTGAGGAGCAGAGTGCCTATTTTGAATGATGAGTCATTTCTTTTTATCCTCACCAAACAGCACGGGTATGTCCAATTTTCAGAAAAATCACTTTTGCCGATGACGTTGGGTGGCAAAACAAACATCCTTTTTCATGTGGCGGAGGAGTGGAAAAAGACGACTGCCCTGGAAATTATCAGAGGGTACAGCATAGGGATTTTCTTTTTAAATCTTGTGGTTGTCTAGTTCTCCCATCATGGTCATCAAACAAACTTTACAAAATCTTTAGGTTGATGTCTATAATCACTATACATATAATGAAGGGGGGGGGAACAGGATTGTGAAAGGATTTAAACAACAAAAGGCCAATCATACCATCCAATAGCTACCTGCACCAGAGCCTCAAGAGTATATGGGGTCACGGATGAGTTTACAGCAAGGAAACACTCACATACGCCTTCATGCAAGGGCTGTACACATGGCCACTATGATTTCCTTGGTCACAGTGCTTCCAAAGTTACCGCGATTGTCAAATTTCAGTCCCCATGTAAAGGTGCTTGTCTCATATAAATGGGAGCTCCACATGAAAGCCTCTGTGAACATAGTGGTAGCCAGCAGCTAGCACAAGACAAGTGAAAATAGCTTGCCAGTTTAAGCACCGGTGTGATGTAGTAGACAAAGCGTTTGGATTTGAATGGGGCAGACCTGCTCAGCAAGAGAGAAAGCTCTGGACAAGGGGCAGTCTAACTTACCAGATAGTTATGAACATAAAATAGGACTGCCCCTATGTACAATTGTCATATAATAAAGTCTTGCTCCAACTATCCAGACTATATGCTTCAGGTACAACAAGAGAGCAGGATTCAAAACTTATTCAGACATTCAGAAACTTGGCCACGGAATAAACTGTTCATGCTGGACTACATCGGAGGACAGCTGAGGACCAGTCAAGGTATAATTTATTCAGAATTTCTTCAGTCTAGTTGCCTTGGCAATGGGGACGCACTCCTTCCCTGCTCACACATACATTTGTGTCTTTCCCCTGTCCCCCTGTGTCTTCCGGCAAACAATTGCCCAAAGAGAGCACACAAAAATGCTTGCAAAAATTGGCCCCCTGTTTTGGCTCTGAATTGATCTAACACCAGCATAGCACTTGGCTGAATTCACATTTCCCCTATCCACTGAATCAAGTACACATCAATAATTTGCTGTGCTAGGGGTAGCCATTTAGTGTGATAGTCAAAATCTTAAACATGTAGGGAACTAATAAATTCTCATATCTGCTTGATCACTGTGTTTCTCACAGGGATTAAAGCTATGTCTCTTGGATCTAACATAATGTTTTCCTTAAAAAAAGAAACAAAGAAGAACACATTGCTTTGAATTACATGGCCCCGGAACTCTGTGAACCATGCACAAGTTAAACCATTACCATGAAGATAGTAAAACTGCTTCTGAAGACAGATGCTTGCTTCTCCCCATTAGCATCTCTCAACTCACTTCACAAGTTTGAGGAGCAGCCTCTCTACAAGCACCTCTACTGGATTTGACCATGCATTTCTGCATCTGGTTTCCTGTAATCGCTATTGCTTTATCATATTCTTTTAAGATGTTTATCTCCTGGCTAGTAAGGGCAACAATGAGACATAACAATGAGAGCCAGCGTGGTATAGTGGTTAGAGTGCTGGACTAGGACCGGGGAGACCCGAGTTCAAATCCTCATTCAGCCATAATACTAGCTGGGTGACTCTGGGCCAGTCACTTCTCTCTCAGCTTAATCTACTTCACAGGGTTGTTGAGAGGAGAAACTCAAGTATGTAGTACACCGCTCTGGGCTCCTTGGAGGAAGAGTGGGATATAAACGTATTAATAAATAATAATAATAATAATAATAATAATAATAATAATAATAATAATATAGAAAAACAAGTTAAAATAATCGACATAGCAATACCAGGGGATAGCAGAATAGAAGAAAAAGAAATAGAAAAAATAACAAAATACAAAGATCTACAAATTGAAATTGAAAGGCTATGGCAGAAAAAGACCAAAATAATCCCAGTGGTCATTGGCGCCCTGGGTGCAGTTCCAAAAGACCTTGAAGAGCACCTCAACACCATAGGGGCCACAGAAATCACCATCAGCCAATTACAAAAAGCAGCTTTACTGGGAACAGCCTATATTTTGTGACGATATCTATAATAACCAACAGTATTGATGATAAAATTCTGGCATCCCAGGTCCTTGGGAAGGACTCGATGTCTGGATAAAACAAACCAGTCAATAACACCTGTCTGACTGTGTAAACAAGAAATACTATATACTGAATATATACTGGCATTTCACCTGTAAAAGGGGGGGAGGGGTAGCCTGACCAGCTAAATATTGTCAAATAAGAGTATAACCTTTAAAGTATTAATTTGTTAGAACAATACCAGATAGAATTACGGTAAACTGGAAGAACTTTCTTGCTTGGCTTGGACAATGTACTGCCAGCACCTCCACATCATCAGAGGGCTATAGGCCACCTCCATCCTATAGTTGGAGGGCTATAGGCCACCTCCAGCTTCAGAGGCAGGATGCCTCTGAATACCAGTTGCAGGGGAGTAGCAGCAGGAGAAAGGGCATGCCCTCAACTCCTGCCTGTAGGGTCCCAGTGGCATCTCATGGGCCACTGTGTGAAACAGGATGCTGGACTAGATGGGCCTTGGGCCTGATCCGGAAGAGCTGTTCTTATCATGTGGAGGAGGAGCGTGGACACAGCTCCCACTATCCAGATTGCAGTCCCATGACTGCATAATTACACAGGAGTGATTCATCTGAACTGCCTCCTCAATGTCTGAATGCTATTTTCAAGTAATTTGAATGAACTACCACCATGCAGTTGTGTGGTAAAGCAATGGTATGCCCAGTGGGAGAGATGTGCATGGCCCACATGATGCAGAGGGACTGATGAATGCATCATCCAAACTCGCACAGTCTTCTAGAAAATCCCAGCACCCAGTGCCTTCCAGACAATTTAAAGAGTACCCTGACAGAACACATGGAGGTTCTTCCTTCTCTCTCCGAAGTGTTGATTTGATGTATGGTAGTCAACCTCTGGCCATATGTGATTTGCATTACCATGATGCTTGTATATTTTGCCTGATGCTTCCCCTTGACTCTTGTGGTTACATGTAAGGGAAGCTGGGCTGTGTGGCTTAAATGGAAAGAAAGAAGGCAGAAGCTCTCTGGGCAGAGTTGCAAGGTAGAGGGACATGTTCCAAATGAAGGGACTGAGTGTGTGACCTTGACCTGCAATGCTGGTGGAAAGTGGACCTTCATACATGCTGTTTACACAAAGATGTTCCCGACTTCACAAAATATTTGATGCGGTCAAATAACAGGAGGTCAATTGACAATGTTTGACCAGTGTCCCAACCCCACATTCAGACAGTCAAGGGGATGGAAGAGAAACTAAGTCTCAGAACGTTTGTGAGAACTGATGGGGCATTTCACCTGTAAAAAGGGGGGGAGGGTTAGCCTGACCACAGTAACAGATAGAATTATGGTAAACTGGAAGAACTACTTGCTTGGCTTGGACAATGTGCTGCCAGCCCCTCCACATCACCAGAGGGCTATAGGCCACCTCCATCCTATAGTTGGAGGACTATAGGCCACCTCCAGCTTCTAGGAGGTGAAATGATTCTAGGACTATCCCTTCAGTACTTACAGGGTGAGGGGGGACCATGTTTGCGTGATCACAGTCTGTACTACCAAGTCAAAAGGAATAATGGTTAAAAACAGCTAGAAGCTGATCTTTATTCTAGAAGTGCTCATTGCTATGAACATGGTATGATTATATAATAAAGTCAGTACTGCTCCCAATACATGCTAAACTGAGTCACAAATAATATCACAGTAACAACTCCACTGACATTTCAGCTTGACCTTTACATCTACGTCAATGTCAGTGTAGGCATCTTACACACTTCCAAGATAGTTAATGGGTCATAACAGCTCTCCTGATTTTGCATTATGTTTGTAGGAACCCAGTGCCCCTCCTTCAAGGTCAAGGGATGTTCCCTCTCCACACCTTTACAGAGAAGCTCATATTTCATACACCTGCAGTGAATTGTAAATAAGCAAGTGCAGTACCCATCAACTGAAGAATTTCTCTGCTAACTGGGCAAAGAGGCACCTTTTACCGTGGTGATTCTCTTTATTTAGCAGGGGGAGAGTAACTGGCCCTATCCACCCCCAGCACAGTACTTCCAGTGACTGTTGCTGGTGTGTGTCTTATGTTTCTTTTTAGAATGTGAGCCCTTTGGGGACAGGGAGCCATCTTATTTGTTATTTCTCTTTGTAAACCACCCTGAGCCATTTTTGGAAGGGCGGTATAGAAATTGAATTATTATTATTATTATTATTATTATTATTATTATTAATCTACCTTTGAGAAGAACACATTCAAAGTGGGTGGGGACATAAATGTTACTCTGATTGCTCTCACATCATCAAAGCAGATTCAAATCATTCCAATTTGTGGCTACTCTGGGGACAATATTGTGCTGTGCATATTTACTAAATAAACAGATGGTACAGAAATGATTGACAAATATGCTGGCTGAGAGCGTACTACCTCAGTTTTCCGCAAAACAACTAATTGCCCACACCCCATCACCAATTTTACCACCCATGTGGTTGAGGATCTTTATCACTAACTGAAATAGAAGTTAGGCATCCAGACTAACTAGGTGTGTGTGCTACAGGAAAGGGCTGGTTTTTTGTCAATTTCCCCTTTCCTCTGTGGCTCCCAAAACTGTGTCCCTCAAGGTCATGCAGCCTCAGGGACGTATTTTGGGGAGCCACTGCTGGCTACAGAGGGAAGGGGAGATCGATGAAAACAGGCTCTTTCCTGAGCACACGCTGGAGCTCTTCTCGCGATCAATGAGAAGAGCTCCAGGGTGGTCTGTGGGGAAGGCGGGTTTAACCTACGTCCCCGCAGATGATCTCCTTCCTTCCCTGGGTGGGCAATTATCCCTGGGCAAGCGAATCGCCCGCCCAGGTGAGCAGTGGCTGCTTCCCCCACAGCTCTGGCGGTTGGGCTGCCAGGACACACCACATCGCCCTGCCCCCTGGACCTCCAATAATGCAGAGTGCAAGTGCATGGTACATTATTGGGATCCCCCTCCCCCCTCTGAGTGTGTCAACCATGGCTGCCACACACACACAAATGAGGTTAAGGGAGCACTCGCTCCCTTAACCTCATGTTAAAGGGAGACTACTTAGGCAGGTTTGCCGCCATGTAGCCGCCGGGATCAGGCCCAATCCCAGTGGTTCACACATGTGTGCAAAACTGGACTGGGCTCCCTTAGCCCGGTTTCGCACGCAAGTGTGAATAGCCTTGCTGCATGTGTGCTTTGTTAGTCTGGATGTTGGCCAGTATATTTTAGAGTTCGTGTACCATACTGTGAAACCATCACTGACGGCTGCATGAAAAGAGGCCAGATGCTATAATGGATATGCAGGTGTTGCTTTTAACCAAACTCCTCCATTTGCACATGTACAGTTGTGCAGCTATTTCTTCTCTGTCACATCTGAGAATTGTTGAAGCTTATCAGGTGTATTTTTGTGGTTGTTTGTTAAGAATGCCACAGTATCACTATCATATCAGTCCTCTAAAAAGAATTCATGTCAGTTTTTAAATCAGAATAAACCTCCATTAGAAGCACTGTTTTTATTTTACAATTTGTCTGCTTTATCAGATGTTAAGTATATTTTCTCCCTCTCTTCCCAAAATGCTGCACAATGTTTCCTGAAATATCTAACATAAAATATGCAGGTATTTCATTTTACAAACAGCTCCTTAAATAACATCACTTTCTGACAGAGTAACTTAAATAATCAATATACCGGTGCCACAATTTCATTATTTGAAAAAAGACAGTTAGAATTAATGTTTCAATGTAATGATGTATTTGGATTCCCTTCACAATAGTCAACATTACTCCATGCAGATTTATCCTTCTAGAAAATTTCACTTGAATTTAATAGACACTAGGAATAAATCTCATAACTGTCCATGGAAATCAACATAAGCTTTTAAAAAATGAGATCATCATCCACTCTAGTGCTAGAACAGATATAAGGAGTGATGGATAAAATTAAATCTGTACTGTGGATATATACAGTTTAGCTGAAAAGAGTAATAAAAGATTAAAACGCACACAAAAATAAAAGTTGGAATCTGGCAAACAGAACACACTTTTCTTATACTGATGCAAACCCTCGTTATCCGCAGTAAAAAGTGAATAGTGGAATACAGTCTTGTAGAGCTTGTGAATCATCAGGTCAGACATTGCCCGCCAGTGTATGGTGCTACACTGAGGCCAAAATAAATGTCCTGTTTGCATTGCTTTGCTTGGACTGCAAAAGAAAGAGGCGCTGTCAAACACCTCCAATACATGGCTGGGGTTTTTTGCCTTTATAGGTTACAGGTTGTGTTAGTCTAATTTATATGTTCAGCAGTGTGCACCTCAGTGTGAGAACACATTACATATTTCTCCCTCACTAAAGGTACTAAAGCCACCGAATGGCGCAGCGGGGAAGTTACTTGATTAGGGAGCATGAGGTTGCTGGTTCGAATCCCCACTGGGAATACCTATATCAGGCAGCCGCGATCTAGGAAGATGCTGAAAGGCATCATCTCATACTGCACAGGAGAGGGCAAAGGTAAACCCCTCCGGCATTCTACCAAAGAAAACCACAGGGCTCTGTGGGCACCAGGAGTCGACACTGACTTGAAGGCACAACTTTAAAGGAACTAAAAGATTTACGTTTGTGTATGTGTGTGCATTTAAAGAGATCTGAGAGATTTATGCCAGATTAGGGAATGTGCTCATCACTTGACTTGTCTGAAACAATTATTTTGTAATCAAGTCTTTGCTACATCTTTGCCAATAAGTGAACAGATACATGTTACTGGCTGAAATGTTGCAGCATCTCTGACCCATTGGAGCTGCTGCACACATATGTGCTGAGGAGGTAGGCAGTTGTGGAACTACTGAAAACAGTGCAGAGGCACTTCTCTAGCACTTCTTCCATTGGAAACGATGGAAGTAGCACAATACAAATACTCACGCACTGTTTTAAGTAGTTGAGCAGCTGCCCCAAGCCACCTAATGGTGCAGCAGGGAAATGACTTGATTAGCAAGACAAAGGTTGCCGGTTTGAATCCTCGCTGGTATGCTTCCTAGACTATGGGAAACACCTACATTGGGCAGCAGCGATATAGGAAAGATGCTGAAAGGCATCATCTCATACTGCACGTGAGATGGTAATGGTAAACCCCTCCTGTATTCTACAAAGACAACCACAGGGCTCTGTGGGTGTCAGGAGTTGACACCGACTCAATGGCACACTTTACTTTACCTTTGCAGCTGCCCACCTTTGCAACACCCCCAGGGCTGCCTTTCACATGCATAGTAGCCAGCACTGGAATGAGTGTCATGTTGATCCATTAAGAGCAGAGGTGTGTGATAAGCACATTTAATATATGTCAGGAGTGGTCAACTTGAGTCCCTCTAGCTGTTGTTGGACTACAGCTCCCATAATCCCCAGACACAATAAATCC